>NC_133976.1:60036978-60351621 GCF_047716275.1 Strix uralensis
TCTAAAGGAACATATATGCAAAGCAGTGCTTGGTTACAGATCTCTGACCAAGCTAGTGCCTTGAAATGTCCCAGAGCAGTACTGTGCATAGACCCTAGAACAAGCCCCGGATCCAGAAAAGCCTCACAGATGGGGTGCTGTGCCTGTACCACAGTCTCTCCTCTGACCCAGGTTGGTGTGGGAGAGCTGACAGACTGGTGTGGCTTCCACCTCCACAGCAAGCCTGTGGAGCATTGGCAGAAGAGTCATCACTCATCTTGCCTTCAGTGACAAACGTACCTAAAGTGGCTTAGTTGATGGCACACAGAGGGGAAGTACTAGAATAAACTGCAGACCTGTCTAAATCTTCCAAATGAAGAGCTCCCAGTCCAGCAAACCTTATCCATAAGTGTGGTCACATCTAATTCCATGCTCTTTACTATACTGTGCATGACACCTTGTCTCTGGGAAGAAATGATATGTTTTTGCGGTGCATGTCAGTTTTGGCTACACCTACTGTTTCAATGTAGTTTCTGGGTTCTGCCTTTTATTTGTTAAAAAAAAAAGTTGCCATTAGCGCTCAGTGTTATTTCAATATGATGTTAATGCGTGCATTAAAAATGCATAGGTAGATTAGATATTTAACATTCAGTTGGAGTTCTGGCAGAGTCTGAGGGCATGAACTGTAGCCAAGAATATATGGATTCTTAAAACTGTTTCCTGTGCTAAATCTCGGCATCAGCCTGTCCATAAGTAAAGAGGAGAAGGATGATGTAAAATAATGATATTGTTAAACCACTGTCACCTCTCCCTCCCCCATATTTTTTAAAGAAATATATTGCAAAAAATCCATAATACACTTGGACATCTTTCTCATGTCTGTCTTTCTTCCTCATCCTGATGTTATCAGTGCTCTATATTACTCCTTAGATTGAAGAGATTATGGCAATCTTCTCTGTTTTTTCATTAGTTGAGCTGATTCTGTGCAAAAGCTGTTTTAAGATTCATGAGTGATTTTGCATCTGCAAAGAATAGGAATGAAGCTGAGTTAAAAAAAAAAAAAAAAGGAGAGGTTTCCTATAGTCTAGTCTGACCATGGGATGAGAAATATGCACACAATTAACTTGAAATAAAATGGAACTATTTCTTCCTTCAGTACTGCTCCCACAAACTGAGGTGTGCCTAGCTTACTCCATCCAAACCATTTGTGTCCTCCCTCTTGTGCAGACTTATGTTGCACGCGTACTCCTGCTTTACTGGGATTCTGCAGATCCATAAACTCCCAACAATTATCACAGATTTTGCTCAATCTAAGAACTTTGAAGTCTGTGGTTTCTGTGGCCAGACCCCATTGCTTCAGGCCAAAGTTTCTTATTTTCTCACACCAGAAGACTTGCAGATGGGGCAAATCAGATTCTGTTGGCCATTGATCCTGAGAAGCTGGAGAGAGACGAATCCCACCCCCCTCTGCCCACGGATCAGCTATATATGCCATTGTGCCTGGTGCATGCTGTATGGGTTGCCTGAACAATCTGCCAGACCCTGGCAAAAGGTGAACTTGTGTTTAGATAATTCCTAGGCTCCACATCTGTCTGTAATTCCCACTTCACACCTCTCAGTGGATGCAGGGATCATTTTAACTAAGTAATTTTAGGCTGATTGTCATAGATATCACAGGACGAAAAGCAGAACTAGTAACAGGTTCCCTGCTCCGGTAGGCTTATCATGCTTAGAGGTGCCAGTTACAGTAGTCCAATGTAGTGCAGTTCAGTACAATGGCTTTGTGCCTCCTGATCCTCCAGACAACTGAGGAGACTGATGTGAATGATTTGCATATCCTGGATCTGCTTAGGAGACCACCACTCCAGGTGCTGCATAATGTCAGCTCTTCCACACTGGGATCTATTTGTCAAAAGTGTTTGCAAATAACACCCATCTCCCTTCCCTCTTGGCTTTCCTATCCTGTTTCTGCAAGGTACTTGGAGCAGGAACATGGCATCGAACATGAGATAGTCTGAAGAATTACCTTCAGGCTGATATTTAGGCACATGTGCTTCATTACTTTCTTGGATTCAGGGCCTTAGCACCCTGCAGTCACCAAGTGAACAACTCTAATGTGAAGCCAGTGCCAACTTTGAGCGGCTAAGCAACAGAACTGGCACACTGTATTGATGCTATCATCTTCTTCATTAAGAAAGATGATTCTAATATCATTATTTCTTGAAAAGCATCCAGCCCTGTGAAAAGATTTGGGCACTGTTGATCAAGGTACCATAGATTTCTTTTGAGACATTCAAGCTATTAAGAGCAGGAATGTTTTGTCTGAAATGCTATACAGAAACCTACTGATAGAAATAATCACTTGCTAGCTGTTATCTTTCATCTTTTGTACAGGAGTACAGTTTACCATGTTCCTAATTACAGTGAATTAGATGAATTTCTCCTAACAAATCAGGCCATTCAGAGTGTGAGTTTTCTGGAAATGGAAGAGCAAAAAAGACTTCAAATAATGAGTCCAGAAGAAAAGGTTGTGAATATGGGCAGACATGAGTCATAAAGGAGAGATACTCTAGGTGTCCTTCATACCTTTGCTTCATGTTTTTTCTTCTTGTATAAAGGAAATTAGTAACATTGTACACAGACAGCAGAACATCTTCATTTAAGGACATAATTCATTGGAGCTTCTTAGAGAACCACTCATTATTTCATATAATGGGGACAGAAGACTTTGAGGCACCCTGGAACATGCAGGTTCTATCGACCACAAGAAGATCATTTCTATTTTTTAATCCCTCTCTAGAAAGTTCCAATGTGAACTCTAACACAACTGTGACTATAGAGATTTTTTTTTCACTACCAGTTGCAAAACAAAAGAGGAATTGATCTAAAAAAAAAGTATATGTCCTTTTGTTCTCATTTACAGAAAGATCTTTTTACAAATTTTGGTAGTGTAGAGTTGAGTGGGATGTGACCACAATCTAAGAAAGTGGGGAAAGAGGAACAGCCACTCCCCAACATGTGGCTGAGAGTATACATGGCATCCAGTACATGCTGTAAGCAGAGCTATAGCCCCATGAACCCTTCTCCCTATCAGCTTATCCCTGATGTAACAGCAAGGAAAAATTGTGCAAAAATAATATTTACTTTCACCTTAAGGTCCCACGCCATTGTAAGGCTAATGGAAATAAGAATCAGCATCTCTACACATAAAAGTACTATTTGTAAGACTGTGCCCTGTCTTCCTCAGGGTTATGAGGAGCAATGGTGCCTAGTAGCACAATTGCAGAATCTGAGTCTGAAGCTGTCTGAGGTTTCAAATTGTTTAAATCCTTCTCCAGGTTATGAGAAAAGTTAACACAAATATCTCCTCTTTAATTTTTAATCCAGAGGACACTGAAACGGAAAGAAGCCCAGATTTTGCTCACCTCTCTGAATGCAGCTAGCTCTGGAGCAGAATACAGTCACTTTTAACAGTCTCTATCACAACTTCGTAATTGGCTGGGACAGAACAGGAGGTGACTGAAAACGTAAGAATAGCTCCTTGGTGGATGCTCTCTCCCCCTCTGTGTACTAGAGAAGAATCTGTAAGTTCACTGCAATTCCTTGGGAATCAAACAGCTGCAGAGGACAAGATAAGGAGGAGAAAGAGGTGTTATATTACTGTACCTCACATAGGAGACTTTGATATTCATTATTTAAGCTCTTGTGTTCCCACTGGGACTTTGAGGATTATGACCTGTCCTCACTGAGACCAAGGTGACTTTAGTTAATACTTTCTTGATTCGGTTTCTCATGGACTGCACTCTCTCCCACACCCCAGCTCTGCAGCCTTGTCTGCTGATGTGGATGGGGATTCCCAATTTTTCTGCAGCTGAACTTCACTTGAGAAACTTGCTGGTATGCTTCATGCATCACTGGGCACAGTTCCCCAAAGATGGGGATGAGGAGACATGGCTGTCTCTTGCATAGGTGCTACTATTTTGTTATGTCATCATTTTGATATGTTAGTATTATTAGCAAACACTGCATGGCAGCATCTTCAAAAAGCTGTGTTTGGTCAAAGAGGGAGCAGGAGAAAGTCAGCCTGAATCACCTTCTGAACGAGAAGGACTATAAGATTTGGTGTTCAGAGCCACTGACCAAAACAGAACATGTGTTGCAGGTGCAAATGCTGCATTCCCAAACATGGTACAAGCAGTGCTTTGGGGATCAGTCAAACTCTCTGAGTTATGTGTGTCATCCAGGTAATTCTGTCACATTTCTGACTGGGGTTTCCTGGGTGGAAACACACCACACATGAGGAGCTAGACACTCCCTGCTTGCATCACAGCTACTAAGTGTGTATCTTGGAGGCAGCAAATCCACTTCTTTCTGGAGTGATTGTGCTGAGCAATGATATTTGATTAGCAATGTTTGTCTGAATCCCTGGAACATATCAAATAAACAAGGAGCTCAAAGGTCACCGGTACAACATGTGCAGGCAGAAGAATAAAGGATGTGCTTCAGGTACTGTGGATAGATGGCAGCCATACTTGAACAGTGCATTTCCATTCTGAATGGGTGGCAGCCATACTTGAACAGTGTATTTCCATTTGTGGCAGGTGGGACACTTCAGATAATGGGAGAATCTGGAAAACCAGAAATACGGGATGGCATGAGATCAGCAGGTCTGAGCTATGGAAGCGACCAGTGCAGATAGTCCTGCTTTTTTTTTTTTTTTTCCCCCCAGCACCACAAAAGAATTAATTAGATCTGAACTGGTACTTTACCTTTGTTCTGCACCTGAGGTTCTTAGTTCTCTTCATCAGCTCCCAGGCTGCCGCTGGCTGGCCTTTCATCCTTGTCTTGCTGCCCAAAGACTAGTGCCTCTCAGGGCTACATCTACTACTGCCACCTCCTTTTTAATCTGATTAAACTAACCCAAATGAATTTACTTGGCACAAACGAAGGAATGCTGACACAAATTGGTGTGTGGGCTGGTTTAAAAGGGTGTTTAACACTAGGGGAGGGAAGGGGCCAGAAGAGGAGGACAGGGAATGCAACAGATGAGCAGTTACAGTGGTAATATCCAGCAGCACAGCTGGATCTGAAGGAGGATGTTTGTCCACAGCCTCTGAGAGCAATTAAACTGGAGCCTTGGGTGGTCTGGCACATCTGAGAGTAAGTGCTACTTATTTTGTTAACTAAATAGGGATTTGGATATTTGTCCATATTCCCAGACTGTAACATTTATGGGCTTGTGTATGTTGTGTAAGCATTGAAGATGTGGCTACTTTGATTACTGGTAACAGCTCCTCCATTAAATGCTATGTATCACATGAGACGATGATGATGCTGATTTCTAAGGTGAAGTAGGAGGAAGGGTAGTTCTGCTGTGACTTCCATCAATCCATGAGGTGCCTTTTGTTCCAAATCAAGATATCTAAACTCAAAATGACACAAAATTTCTGAAGAATTCAGCTTTGGAACCTGCTTTTTTTTTTCTAGTTTCTGCATTATCCTTACTTTCCTAAGGTTTCCTGTGACTGCTGTATTCAAGAATACTCATGTCAGGGCATCCTGGGACTGTGTGAAGCACAGCAGCCTAAGATAGTGGTTCTTCAAGCACTTCTAGACACACTGAACTGCACTATGATGTATTGTTTCTTCACTGTCTATGATACCTAAGGGCATAGTGCCTTATCCAGGCTTGTGAACTTTTAATGATTTTCTTTTTATATTATTTCCATTAAGAAAATGCAGAAGTTTGGAAAATACTGTTTAGGACTGGAGAACATTACTTCAGTTGTCTTTTAGAAAATAATAATTTGCCAAAATCAAAGTATTTTTTAGGATGTGTCAATTTCATTTACATGATTTTGTGTGACATTATCGCAGTCAGCACGATGAAAATGTTTTGGTTAAACATTATCAAAAGAACTTTTATCTCTAGGCTACACCATTTTGCCTTTTAATATTGAAAGTTCATGTCAGCCTGCTATAAAATATGGGGAAAATGACACTATTTATTTATAAATATGATCCTCTTCCAGTTTACCTGCAGCTGTGGTTACACTGTCCAAGATGGATCTGGACACACTTTTTCCAGAAGGTAACACATAAAATAACTGCACCGGCTGAACATCCTGTCACTGGTTTGAATGCTGATGTCAGACCCTGACCAATGGACCACATCTAAAATACACTGAACCAAGATACACAAGACAATTACTTTCAGGTTTCTTAATACTTTAATAGGGGATATTAATTTTCTGCTGGTCAATGCAGACATCTCTGCTGTTTCTTCAAAGTTGCTATCTGTGATATTTTGAGCATGGTGTCTGGTCCCACCAGGATCCAGTTCTTCCACAGCTTCAGGCATGGTGAAGTGGGTAGCCTTTCCCAGTCTTTCAGGCACCCATGGGAAGCATTGCTGGAAACTGGTTAAGCAATCTTCTTATAGCATGTAGCAAAAGACTTGCTAGAGGCCTGTAGAGAGCTTGGCCATGCACAGAAGACTATCCGCCCACTGCCTCCGATGCCTAAGACCATTTCTGTCTTCCCCCAAGCACAAGGCCAAAGGGCCAATGCTATACGTCTTTTTTAAAATTAAAAATGGGCAATGTTATCTATAATTATAACATTCTAGGCCATTTTTATAATTTACAATGCAGCTATAGTAAATGATTTAATTGTGTGGCACCTCTTTGTCCCTCACAGCAAGCACATAACACTTATTAGCTTCAATAGTTCTGTGCACGTAACTATGCAAGAAATTAATATACCCCTTTGATTACAGTAAGGTTATAAGCAGCAGGAGCCCATTATGATTAGCAGTAAAATGAAGAATTTTTCATAAATCATGTTACTTTATAATTTCCATTCCTCCTTATCCTTTTTCTCTGTGTGTGTCTACAAATTTATGTTTTGTCCTAATTCAGGCACTTTGCAATCGTCCCAAAAGCTGTTACTCATTATAACCCAAAAAGAATTTCCTGAATCTTTCGTATTTAATTTTCAAAGGATCAATTATACCAACAAGAAAGTAAAAAAAAAAAAAAAAAAGAAAAAAGACTGAGAACAACAAATGTATTAAAATCACTCAATAATATTTGCCTGAATTGACTTCCTGCTTCTCTACCCTAGGGCTAGATCTAACTTGAATGTCACTTTGGATCCTTGCAAAGTCTGCCACATCCTGAAGTCCTCATACTCCCAAATGACAACAGAGGTGCTGTTAGCATTACCTTAGCCACTCCAAAGTCATACGAGGTCTATCAGGAGGAAGAAAATGCTACTGGCAGCAGTACAGCTGTACTGTTATGGCTGCTACCATGGTATCTGCCTCAGGTGGTACAGTGTGATGTTTTTTCTTTTGGTTGTGAACCTCTGTTCTGAAAAGGTGTATTCCCTGCCATCCTGTCACGTAGCAGTGATTCTAGGTGGCCACGCTTTGTGTAATGTGAGTGAGGGATGCGGCTCTCATGCAGGCAGGGCGTGAGATCCCTGGTGCCCATGAAAGCTTTGAGGCAGCATTGGAAGAAAGTTTCAATGGTTCTGAGGTAAGGGTGGGACTGGGGCTGACTCTTTAGATATAACTGTGCATCCATGGCTGTCGGAGGTAGGAGAGTGGACTAAGCAGACTGCAACTCTGCTGTGTCAGCACCTGTACTTCACACATATCTGCATGAAACTGCAATTCAGGCCAGTGTATATGTTGTGCAATGGCCAAGAATTACATCCTTCTTTGACATTACTGAAGACATTTATGCTGAGAGAACAGGGAATCAAAAATCAACGGAGAAAATATTTGGCATTTCAGGTGGAGTTACATATCTCAACAAAGAAGGCAACATTTCTCTCCTGACTTGCAAAGCAAATGAAAGCAAGTTGTGTTTCCCAGTAGCAGATTTAGAATTATATCCTGTGGTACTGTGTGCTTACCAGTCATTAGAAAGGTGTCGCGGATGAAAGTATTGACACAGTAATATTTAGTAAGAAATCTAGGTTTATTAATAACTAACAGCAATTTATTATTATAAAATAATTCAGAAATACTAAAAGAAAGGAAAGTGACTTATTCAGATTCTAAAATGACAAGATTCACACTAACTTACTTAATGGTACCTATATATATATATACACATGCATGCACATAACAAAATGGACAAACATACAGAAACAAAGGTGTTTGGATTCAGTAGAATGAACACAGAACGGACATACACACACAGAAACAAGGGTACGTACCCACACACACACACACAAAGAGAAGCTAGCTCAAAGAAAATTTCCCTCTCGAGTTTAGAGCAAATACTCCCAATGCCTTGGCATTCCTCAACGGGCGATAATTGAGACTCAAGCAGGGGACTTCGCCCTGGCCTTCCATCTGGAGCAGACGACACCTTAAGGGTTTGGTACCTGAGAGGCATCCCAGCTGCAGGGGAGATGCTGGTCACAGGCCCACTGCAATCCAGGAGAGCTCAAAGGGTCTCCCTGGTGGTCGCCATTTATAGGGTCCAAGATAATTGACTTTTGTCAAATACCTTCTGGTGTCTTCCAGCAGTTACAAAAGAATTTGATTAATGTGCGACTCTGTTATTGTTCCCATTTGACCACATCCCAGGCACAGGTGTGCCAGGCCCTTAGGAGTTGATGGGCCATTTTAACCATTTCCGAGCAATTGGGAGGGGCAGGAGCCAGGCTCGTTAACATTGTCAGTCCTTATCTCCACAGACTGGTGTATAGCTCGGGGGATGTGGGTGGAATCGCACCTAGCACCAAGCAGCCCAACAAAGAGGGGCGGGGGAAGAATTGCACCACCACAAAAGGACTGTTTAGACTGTTGCTATTTCTGTTGTTTTTCCATAGCTGCTTTGGTCCTGGCTGACAAACTGTATCTGGCAGAAGCCGAAGTTTGTGTGTGGTTCTGGAATGTGGCCATCCTATGTTTCTAAAGGAACAAACCTTCCTATGGAGCAGATCTGCTGTCACAAGGAATCACACTGTACCTTTCATTAAAAATTAAAAAATAATTCCTACCAAATGTTGTATGGGTTCATAGCAAGTAGCAGGCACAACATCAACTTGAAATAGGGGAGCTATCATGACCAGAGGGCTAAAAAGACATGTTCAGCTACATGTATACAGACATACAGTTATAACCTCAGGATACCACAGTGAGGCAAATCCTATTGTGATTAACTGTGGCTGTGACATGTGCAACCAACATATCTGTTCATGTATTGCTGCCATTTTGCACTATTTATCCTATCACCCCAAGCGTTCTCTGTAAGATTGACCACTTCCCATTCAGTTGGTAGGATGTTTACCACTGATGTCAGCAGGTGTTAAGTCTTCTGACTAAAGAAAATAATTTAGCTGGAACACTGCAGCATAAAAAAACCCCAAAAGATTTAATTCAGTTTAAGCACTAACCAGATAGAGTTTGGTTTGAGGATGAATATTTGCTTTCTGTGGTGGGGGGTGCTTCTTTCTAAGAGGTGGAATGGTAATTTTCTGTGCTGAGTTTCAGTGTCAGGGGAGGGGACTACAGCGATGACTCCCTGTGAGAAGCTTCTTGAAAGCTCCCCTGGCTCCAAGTTGGACCCGCTTTTGGGCAAGGCTGAGCCAATTAGCGATGGTAGTCACACCTCTGTGATAATGTATTTAAGAAGGGGAACGGGAGAGGGGTTTGGGACTTTGAGGACTGGTTACAGGAAGGACACCTGCGTGAACACCGAGATCAGTGGAAGGCAAGGAGGTGTGCTGGAGCAGAGAGCTCCCCTGTATCCCATGGTGATACAGCAGGGCTGCCCCACCTGCCACCCATGGAGGTCACTGGAGGAGCAGAGATTTGCCTGTGGCATGTGAAGGACCCCTGTGGCTCTATGGGAAGAAGAAGCCCCTGCTGTTGTAGTTTGGCACTGGGAGGATTGCAGCATATAGAGGTGACCCACGTTGGAGCATCTTGAGAAGAATGCATGCCGTGGGGAGGACTCATGATGGAGAAAATTTGTGGATGACTGTCTCCCATGAGAGGGATGCCATGTGGAGCAGGGGGAAGAATGCAGAGGAGTGCTTCCCCCCCTCCTTGGAGGAAGAAGTGGTGGACTGACTGCACTCCCCATCCCCTGCCCCTGCACCGCTGGGGGAGGAGGCAGAGATATTGGAAATGGAGCTGAGCCCAGGAGGAAGGGA
This sequence comes from Strix uralensis, assembly GCF_047716275.1. NCBI lineage: Eukaryota > Metazoa > Chordata > Aves > Strigiformes > Strigidae > Strix > Strix uralensis. Next base: position 60,047,137 of record NC_133976.1, read on the forward strand.
GGGGTGGAGGGAGGTGTTTTAATAGGTAGTAACACTTCTCACTACCATTCTGTCTGTTAAGTGTCATTGTTAGTGTTTTGAATTAAAGTGATGTCTTTTTTTTTTCTTCCCCTAATGAGCCTATCTTTTGCCTGTGACCATAAAGGGTGAGCTACCCCTCTCTATCCTTATTTCCAGAGCCTTTTGATTAATTTTTCTCCTTCCCAGCGCTGGGGGGAAGGGGTGAGTGAATGGCTACATGGTGCTCAGTTTCCTTCTGAGCTCAAGCCACGACACTTTCCTTCTGGAGTTTAAAGCACTGGCTTTTTGCTTTGCTGTTAGAGTTGATCCTCCAAAGAAGCTTTAGCAACACAGCAGAGATCTGTGATGATGAGGTCTCTTGTTTAGTGTAGGAAAAGGTATGAGAATCAACTTTACATTTATAACTTTAAAATTCTTGCAAGAATATAGCAGAATGATCCCACTGTAAAACTAAGTAAACTAATACCTTATCGGTTGATCCAACACCTGCAAACACTAATACGTTTATGCTTCTTGTGCTTCAGAAGTGAATGGAAAACAGCCACGAATTTTTATTGTGTTCCTTCATATTTGGCTACTTTTTTCTTCCTAGAAGTCTTAAAAGCCTAGAATCAAGGTACTAGATGCAAAATGATATGTTATTTGTGCATTTATAAAACCTATTGCCAGGTATTAAAGTGGCAACTAGCTCTATTTAAGATGGCAAAAATATTTTTATTATAAAACTCTATTTTCCAATAGTTGTGAAACATTCCAAAACTTGTGAAACATCCACCTTCTAGGCTAAAATTTGCAATGCTTGGTGAATAGTTTTGAAAAGTTTACATATATTCAGACCATCTTCATGTGAGAATGAGAAGCAGAATATATTTCTCCCATTGTATCTTGTGACCCATTTCAACAGCTCTGATGGGCAAAATGACTGACAGTTGAAAACTCTGATTTACTGTGGAAATAGCTATGCCTAAGTCACAATGTCCAGCCTTGTTGTGAAGGACATTGATTTTTATTTAACTGAGATATGAATGTTTGAAAATCGCATGCCAACCATGCACTATAAAGGCTTTTTCTTCTTTTTTTTTTTTTTTTTTTTTTTTTAATTTTCTCCTGATTTTGCCTTACAACCTCAATCTTGGAAAGACTTACAGAAATGTTTAACTTTGCATGCTCCGAGCTTGCTTGGCTCCAACAGAATGACCGCAATGCATACAGCATGTGTGAGGAGCAGGTCTTTATAAAGTAGGGTTATACACTTAATTTTTTTTGTTGATGACATACCCTGTAACTAATCACAATGCATAATGACCTGACTACATTTCAGATGCTTTAACAACTTAAAACAGGTTTGAAGGACCCAGACTCCCAGTGAAAGAAGCACTCTTCTTAGGGCATACACACTTCTCTTCTAGTGCTGTGATCTATAGGAAACATACACAGGCAGGGAAGAAAAATACTCCTGAATTTTATTCTGATCTCTTTTTTTGTGATTGGACTTCACAGCTTTCTGTAATTTATGGCCTCTGTTTGCTGCACTCTAAGCAAGGGATGCAATCTAAAATGCAGGAGCTGGAAAGCTGTAGTTTGGAATGGAGGCTGGCTTTGCTAAGCAGCCATCCCTCTCCTTGTTCCTGCGGAAGCATTTGGCAGTTGATCAAAAGATGAACATTTGCAATTCCTATGCTGAAACTGGAACAGTGAGCTTTTGGCAAACCTGGTTAAAACACTAACAAGAAAGGATCCAATCCCACAGCTATTAAAGGTGATAGGGAAGCTGCCTACTGCAGGAAAAAGGCTGGGAAACTCTGCTGGGCATTGCCTTCCAGACTCTGAGCAACTCTTGCAGGCATCTGCAAAAGGGAGTGGAGTCAAGAGACAATATGTTAGCAATAGTTGAAAGGTAGGTAGCAAGGATTTGCTTAACAGCACAGTTGAAGAGCTTGTGAATAACGTTAGTATCTATTTTTTAGAAGAGCTCTAGAAGCACGTATCAGAGGGTCTGTTGGAGCACTGCCACTCACTCGAGGAATCTGAGCGAAGGAAAGGCATGTATGGTCTCCATATGTATGCTCTGTCCTCTCCTGTTGTATGGCATTTCCCATAACAATGATGGACTTGCCTAGAGGCATTGGAGCCAGCTGTTTGCCATCTGGATATCTCCACAATGCAACAGCCCATTGAGATGCAAGCTCCAGTTTTTTGAAGGCATTTGAGTCATATTAATGTGATCAAGCTAATAAGCTCTGCCTTGGGAAACTGTTACCTAATGTTTCAACAACTGTTTAGGGTAAAATGCCAAGTGAATGGATTGCTGCCAGATACTCTCCCCACCCAGGCAAATGGATTAGAGGAGCAAAGAGCAACAGTCCCTTGTACTTTCTTGCTGTCTGGCCTGATGATTGACCATTCCCTTCTGCCTTGTGGCCCATGCTGGATGAGGGTTGGGAGAGACTAAAAGATGGGCACGTTTTTAAGCAACTTGAATGTTGAGAAAGGTAGATATGATTCTGTCTTTACTAGGCAGGGAAGTCAGCTTGGGTTTTCCACTAGGAAGAGAATGCTCCAAACCCACCACTGGGTAGGGGAAACCCTTCTACTCTTCATCCTTGGAAAGAGGGAATGGGAACATCTCCCTGTAGTGCTGGGGAGAGCACTCCTACTCTCCCAAAAGACAGGAAACCCCAAGTGATAAGCCCTGCTCAGCCACATGCTCACTATGTTGCTCAGTGCCATATTCAGGCTGCTTTGATATACCAACCCCTTCTTCCCATGAGCCATAGGGTTCGTGGGCCCTTAGCACAGGTTTTGAATACCAGTCTGAGGATACCAGCCAAAAAGTTTGGTGCTGCAGCTGTTATGACCTCTCCTGGTTCTGGCCTGTAGGGACACCAGAGCCACATGGCAAAGCTGAGCATGGAGAGTGAAAGGGCTCAAACCAATGAATTTCTGATTAAGACTGATTAAGATACATGAAAGTTTTGCTTGTGTTTGTTTCCCAAGGACTCCTCAACTGTTTTCCCTAGGTCTCTTTGTCTGTCTAGACAAAAGTAAAACGCTTCCTATATAACTCACTGATAGCAGCCTCAAAGCCTTCAAAGGGCACTTGGGCAAACTAAGATAAGGGGGAAAGTGATCAAAAGGACACAGAGATACCATCTAGGGAGGATGATCTCTCTGATTTAGGAAAAAAACACCTGGACTTTACTTCACAGCTCATGCTCTGGAAAGAGCAGACACTGTGAAGAAGACCACATACTTCTTCCCTCCACCACTGAAGACCTTCACTCTATTTTTACTACGCATGCTTGGACTATGTAAATGGATTCCGGGAACTCATTATCATAAGACACCCCTTTCCAGGAAATCTAATGAATATGTATGATTTGTGTGTATGTAAACTGATGTCCCTTGCTAGTTCTGGGGAGCCCTTATGGTGGAGAATCCCCAAGGTGACCCCAGCGCTGCTAATAAAGAATACCTGCTTAACAGTTCTATTGGATTCTGACTGTTGAGTGAATTTCTTCGTTTCAAGAGCCATGTGTGAGCTCTCCCATTCCTGACTCACATAACAGCTCCTAGAAAGGGAGGGAGGGAGATGGGCGAGGGTCTGTGGAGATGAAGTAGGTGTGTGATGGGACTGTGCCAGGCACAAATAAGGCACATTTTTTCCTGATTTGCAAATGGCCATTTGTGATTCATCTCTCAGCACTTAAGTGGAAGGAAAGGAGTGGGTACATTACAGCAAGTTTGATCTCAGCTTGCAGTGGGGGCAAGTATCAGATTCCTCCTTATTACAGGCAGTCAGAGGGCTCACGGGTAACAAAGTTAGCTGATCTAAACAAAGAGGCAATTGTGTATTGCACACATCGTTTTATCCAGGGATATGATGACTCAAGCTTCCTTTCTTGCAGCTGATGGCATCATTAGAAGGCTTCTGCTCTGAATTAGAACAGGAACCCTTGAAGGAATTATAGCCTCATGATTCCTAGCCTCCTGTATTAGTTTGCTCTATAAATTACTTAAACCCATTGTAGAGAGATCAGGGTGAGACTGGGTGTAATGAGGGGCCACCAACAAGCTTTAAGTCCTGGGATGGTGGACTGGCAGGGCCTCAGGCATTAGCACATGTGGGGCTGCCTTTTTGGGGCAAACTTCAAGCAGGGTGGCAGCTTTGTTTAGTGATGGGGAACTTACTACCTGCACCTCTTACTGGTGTGCATTTTCCACCAACTTTGAAGAATGTTGAGATTGCTGCCAAACAGGATAAAAGGACTTATTGACACCAATGTGGTGTAGATAAGCAGACACTCCTTTATTAACGGCTGGGTGTGCAGGGGAGTTGTCTCACCACCAACACACACCTAACTCGTGTAACATGCTGACTATATAGGATACAGTAATACATATTAATCAAGTGCCATACATAAACATGATAATTCCCATAACTCATTTTCTTATTCCCACCCCTTTTCGGTCAGGCGCACCTGAGTCTTGAAATGAGTCACGGGGCTGCTTTTGTGACTACCACGGACTACTGACTCAACAGAAAGACCCCTCCAATGTCCTTGACTCAAGGACTTTGGCTCACATTGCAGTTTTAAGATGCTTCGAGGCCCTTTCACAATGTATGGTCTACAGGGCAATAAATTGTCCTCACCTGAACAGCCTAACAATAGTTGGTCATGAGTCTTATTCTTTGAATAGATCTGGTTAATGATTATTCCCGGCCTGCATGGCCTTAGCTTGGGACTTTACAAAGGACTTTGTAGCAGCATAACTGGTTGTATGGTTACTCTAAATCATTCCTTATTTAAATCCAAATCACCAAAAATCATTAAAATCAGTTCAAATTAATAACAAATCAGTAACAAGATGAGTTGGCCTCACTCCAGTTGAATTTAATCACTCATAGTTGCTCTAATATTTCCTAGGCTCAGTGGGTTGTAGAAAACTGTCATTAAACATGCAAAAGCAACACTGAGATTTACTCTGCAAGGAGGGAGAGAACATGTGGAGTGAGCCCACACTTTGTGCACTGCAGCACTTCAGAGACTGTATTAGCATCTCTTTTTTCAGTTGCTAGTCTGGCCTGGAAGGTTTTTTAATTGACTAATGTTGTTAGCATGGCGAAAACATCAGTGTGTTATCCTCAACGCAGCTGCAAGCATGATCCTAGTGTAATTTTATACCTTCTGATGCTTGATATCTAGTAACTTTCAGTAGATTATCACCAATCTTTGGCTGCTGATATCACATGTGAGGTCACACCTGTTACCAAGATGGTTCTTTTGGTTTTGTGGCCTTACTCCATGCCATTTAACTGGGGTCAAAAGATAAATATCACCTACAAAGGCTCCAGGAATAATAGATTTTTTTCACTGAAAATTCAGTGAAAATTTCAAATACAATTCACAGCTTTTACATGGGAATAAATGCTTCTAGGAATGCCATTCTGAGCAAAATGGGAGTACCTTTCTTTAACCCCCTCTCTTCTGTGTTTGCAGCTTGATATTTCCTATTTGAAGTGAGAATGCAAGCAGTAAATAATGATTCTCTGCTAGAGGAAATTACTGCAATGAATATTTTGGAATTGGAGATTAAGGCCCATTTTGCACTATAAATGGAAAAAGATGGAAGGGAAGAAAAGTCAGTTGTAATTGGCTCATGGGTTTTGCGGTTTCTTAACTCTCTTCTTTTCTCCCTCTCTATAAATATATACATACATGCATGTATATTTAATGTACTGAATTATTGCTCCTTCATGGCTCCCCCTACCCCTTCCAACACTAGAGGGGAAAAATGTATAAACTTAGGCATCTTGATGTTAGGAAGGCCACAAGAGGATCCCAGGCTTGCACCTAAACTCTTCAGTTGCAACATCTTAGTAACATAGCTCTTCTTGGGGCAATGGAAATGATGCCGGTATTGTGACAATGCTTTTGGAGTGAGCTCTGGAACTCTATTTGATGTTAGAATTGAGTTAGAGTTGGATGCATTAGACTTCATCTGCATCTACAAACTGCCCTCCTCATCTGTGGAATTCAGCACTCATTTCCAGAGTGCAAGAAATTAGGGTTATTTCTTTGACAGCTGACCTAGAAGCTCAGGGTTAAATTCTCTTGCTTTTTTGTAGAGTTTTATGTCGCATCCATTACCGCAGCCTCCAAGCACTTTTTCATGTAAAAACAAAAACTCAATCCCACAGAGAGTTCAGTGGGCCCCTGGCAGTTTCCTTTTTTGGGTTCAGCACTCTGCATACATGGCTGTTCTCTTTGGAGGGAATTAGAAAATGAGGGCATGAGGTGGGGAGAATAAAGGTTTTTATATTGTTAGTGTCAATGATGGCAGTAAAGTTGCCCCCAGGGAAAGCCTAGTGACATCCTTTAAAGACCCCAGGCTTGGGAGTGCATTTGCTCCCCACTTGAATAATTTCCACGGAGACATCCCTTTGATCAGAGATGTTTTGTTGTCAGTTCTTAGAGACATTGACTCAGAGGACCCCAGCTGTCAACAGGGTTCACAGACTGAAATTTGGTCCTTCCTGGAGCAGAGATTCAATCCTTCAGCTTCTTTGAAAAATGAGACTTTGAATTGATGTCAGAGGCTATCTGCAAGCTAGGGAAGGGACTACAGCAGAAGCTCTGCATGCCTGCTGCAGCTTCAGCCATACAGAAGGCAACATTTTGTACCAGCTGGAATTGAGTGGCAACCTTAAACTGAGGTCCAGGTATGGTTGCTTCTAATAGTCTATGTCAATGCTGATAAATGCATAGATTGTGTTAGCCATGTGCTACTCCTGGGAGGAAGAGATAAAGTTGCTTTGCAAGCTGAGGATGAAAAAAGCATTTTTAGAAATTAATGTGAGTTGATTGCCCAGGCTTAGTCAGGATTCTGGTGGGACTCTGGAGCTTTGCATCATTCTTGGCAAATGGACTTCACCAATGGAGCCACCCTCAAAGTATGTTTGGCCCTGAAATGCCAGCAGGAGGGTCATTCTATTACAAAGCTGTATCAATTCAGTGAAACCTTTTGTCTCCAGACTGGCACAGAGTCTGAAGGTTAAAATGCTCCAACTGTGGCAGTGAATATATTACCAGAGGGGTGTGTGGGTTGGATGTAAAAAAGGGAAGAACTGCTTTGGCCAATAGAGAGTGGGAGCAGTGATGAGACTGACTCCTGTGCCTTGGGTCAGACTGTTGGAGTAGGAAGGGGAAGGCAGAACAAAGGCAGACACTTCCTCAAGGCCAAATGCTGTAAGGTGTGTGGTAGCACAAGGGGAACTCTAGGAAGCCCTTTCTGGATCTGGATGTCCCTCAGGGGGTAGCTGCCACAGCAGGAAGGACAGTGTCATGAGGGAGGTATGGGTGGCCTGTGAGTGTGAGCACAGTGACAGATTTTGTCCTGGAGCTCCTTGCCCTGGTTCCTTCTGCTGTTTGCATGCATCCCTACAAAAGTTGCCCGTGCTACCAAAGAAACAGAGCAGGCTGTAAGGAGCAAAGTGGAGAGATGTCACAGTATGGTGTGCGCAAAATAAAGGTGGATGTCCAGGCCAAGGAGAGGATGGAGATCAGGAGCAGCAAAAGGCTGAGCATTCAAGCCTTCTTCCCAATACTGGCCACGGAAGAAGCGGCAGAAAAAGTGGCAAAGTTAAGGTGAGAAAGTGGCATTATTGGTGTGAGGTTGAGGGTCTCAGAAGGGAGGGAAAGTGGATGTGAGATGAAAGAAGAGTCCAAAACTGGTCTGGTGGAACACAGGCCATAGGTTTTCACTGGAAGTGTCCTTAGGGAGTCTGGCATCTCATGATGAAATCAGGTTTTACAGAGATGCATTCAGCCTGACTACAGAGATGGAGAGCCCACTGTTTCCCTGGGTATTTTGTTCCAGTGATTAATCGTCTGTGCTCCTAAGAAGTTGTGCTCCATTACTATGTTGGATTTTCTGGGCTTTGCCTTCTGGTAATTAGTTCTTTTTATGTCTCTCTTTGCTAGATTAAAGATTCCTTTTGTAGCCAGTATTTTCTCCCCATGTGAGTAATTATACCCTGTAGCCAATCGTTTCTCAATCTTATTTTTGATTAACTAAAACAGATTGAGTTCCTTAAGTCTTTCCCTGAAAGGCAGCAGGCTCTTTTGTTCTTTCTCCACCCCTTGTCTTTGAATTACATTTTGTGATTCTTCTCTCCATCCTGTCCAGTTTTGTGGTACCTTTCTAACAAACGGGTGGTAGAACATGATTCAGTGTTTTTCTGTCAGCAGTGCTCATAGTGGGTCATCAGCTATGCCAGAACTCTTAATTTTAGTATTTTTATAGTGAACAGTATGCTATCATGGTTTTTGTTTCAAAACCACAAAACCCCTCCCCCACAACACACCAAACAACCCTCTGGACTCTGAACTCCTGTAGATACTCATATATCACCTATTAGCTGCTCCAAGCTGGGCTCTGGTTTCTTCTGAGCTCCTGTTAGTGTGGGGCAGAGTTGACTTGAAAGCTGCTGCATGACAGCAGGCAAGGATTTGCTGCCGCATAGGGCACCCTGCTCCTCAGTGGCTCAAGGACTCAGCAGGGAGCGTGGGGCTGCCTGCCTCACCTGGAGTGGGTGTGAGCTCTGTATTTCTCCTCAAGGAGAGGCAGGGGCTTCCACATTCAGAACATACTTCTCCTTCAAGCCTCCTAGCTTACTACCTGTGCACAGGAGATGAAGTCTTTTCCATGCGTGATTCACTATTCCTTTACAGTTATACACCAAAACTGCTTAGCTCTGCTGGCCCCAAACACCTCACGTTCAGCAATTTGTCTTTAAGAATGTTACTACGTTCTGGGGTTTGTTCTATGTCTGACACAGCACCTGTGTTGGCTTTTGCGTGGCAAGGTTTTGGTAGCAGGGGGGCTACGGGGGTGGCTTCTGTGGGAAGCTGCTAGAAGCTTCCCCTGTGTCCGATAGAGCCAATGCCAACCAACTCAAAGACAGACCTGCTGCTGTCTGAGGCTGAGCCCATCAGTGACAGTGATAGCACCTCTGTGATAACATATTTAAGAAGGGGAAAAAGCCCAACTGCGTAACCCCAGGAACAGTCAGAACAGAGGAGTGAGAATATGTGAGAAACAACTCTGCAGACACCAAGGCCAGTGAAGAAGAAGGGGGAGGAGGTGCTTCAGGCGCTGGAGCAGAGATTCCCCTGCACCCCATGGTGAAGACCATGGTGAGGCAGGCTGTCCTCCTACAGCCCATAAAGGTCCATGGTGGAGCAGATACCCACCTGCAGCCCATGGAGGACCTCATGCTGGAGCAGGTGGATGCACCCGAAGGAGGCTGTGACCCCATGGGAAGCCTGCACTGGAGCAGGCTCCTGAAAGGACTGTGATGGTTTAGACCCTGCCGGGGTCTGAGACCACGCGGCCGCTGCCCCTCCCCCACAAAGGGATTGAAATCCAAAGCCCCGAGACTGAGATAAGGAAAGGTTTAATACAACAGTGCAACAGCAACACAACAAACAACAACAATAACAATAACAGTAACAGTGATAACAATGAACAGAGCAAAATATATACTGATACAGGAGTGAGAGAACCAGCTGCGCCAACCCATGCGATCACCGATTCTTCCTGCGCTCACGCCAGGATGTGCCATCAGCATGATATATGAATAACCTGGCTAGAGCTTCCCCCCCACTTCTGGGGAAGCTTAACCCTATCCTGGCTAAACCAGGACATAATCCACCCCTTTATTCTATACCATGTGCGTCACATCCAGCTGCCATTTAGCAATTAGCATTGACAAAGAAAAGTTAACAAAAGCACAGTATAACTCACTGTGTGTTTTCACCCACAATCAAGTCCCCTTGTGGTATGCATCGGACCTCTCCATCCTTCTGCATCACCCACCAGGTGCACCCAGGTCCTTGAGCAAAAACAATCCCGTGGATGGGTTTGCCTTTGCCCGGCACACGACTAACCCAGACCATTTTTCCCAGCAGGTCCCTCATGCGCACCACAGGGACTCTATCCCCGTCTACAAGGCGTTGAAGTTTTGACTGAGCCGGGCCAGCTCGATTGGCAGATCCTCTTGTGTTGACTAACCAAGTGGCCTTTGTCAGATGTGTGTCCCAGTGTTTGAAGGTTCCACCCCCCATTGCTCTCAATGTAGTTTTTAACAGTCCATTGTAGTGCTCAATCTTCCCAGAGGCTGGTGCGTGGTAGGGGATGTGGTAGACCCACTTGATGCCGTGTTCTTCTGCCCAGGCATTTATGAGGTTATTTCGGAAGTGAGTCCCGTTGTCCGACTCAATCCTCTCTGGGGTGCTGTGTCACCACAGGACTCGCTCTTCAAGGCCCAGGACGGTATTCTGGGCGGTGGTGTGGGACACTGGATAAGTTTCGAGCCACCCAGTGGTTGCTTCCACCATTGTGAGCACGTGGCGCTTGCCTTGGCGCGTCTGTGGCAGTGTGATGTAGTCGATCTGCCAGGCCTCTCCATATTTATATTTCATCCATTGATCTTCATTCCGCTGGGGCTTCACCCGTTTGGCTTGTTTGATTGCAGCACACGTCTCACATCCATGGATGATCTCTGTGATGGTGTCAATGGTGAGGTCCACCCCTCGATCTCGAGCCCACCTGTATGTTGCATCTCTGCCTTGGTGGCCCGAGGGCTCATGGGCCCACCAGGCTATGAACAGTTCACCTCTACGCTGCCAGTCCAAGTCCACCTGAGCCACTTCGATCTTAGCAGCCTCGTCCGCCTGCTGGTTGTGTTGATGTTCATCAGTGGCCCGACTCTTGGGTATATGGGCGTCCACATGGCGCACCTTCACAACGAGGTTCTCCACCCGGGCTGCAGTGTCCTGCCATACTTCAGTGGCCCAGATGGGTCTGCCCATGCGTTGCCAGTTGTTCTGTTTCCATTGCTGCAACCACATCCACAGGGCACTTGCCATCACCCACGAGTCAGTGTAGATATAGAGCCTCAGCCACTTTTCTCGCTCAGCAATCTCCAAAGCCAATTGGATGGCTTTCACCTCTGTGAACTGGCTCGATTCACCTTGTCCCTCAACAGCTTCAGTGGTTTCTCCTGTGGGATGCCACACTGCAGTCTTCCATCGTCGATGTTTTCCCACAATGCGGCAAGACCCATCAGTGAACAGGGCATATCGTTTCTCCTCCTCTGGCAGCTCGTTATATGGTGGAGCCTCCTCAACACGTTTCACCTCTTGTTCTGGTGACATCCCAGCATCTTTGCTCTCTGGCCAGTTTATGATCATTTCTACTAATCCTGGGGGGTCAAGGTTCCCTATTCGAGCCCGTTGTGTTATCAACGCAACCCATTTACTCCACGTGGCATCTGTTGCATGATGTGTGGAGGGAGCCTTTCCTTTGAACATCCATCCCAGCACTGGCAGTCGGGGTGCCAGGAGGAGCTGTGTCTCAGTGCCAACCACTTCTGAGGCAGCTCGAATTCCTTCGTACGCTGCCAGTATCTCCTTCTCAGTCAGTGTATAGTTAGCTTCAGAGCCTTTGTATCCCCGGCTCCAAAAGCCTAGAGGTCGGCCTCGGGATTCCCCATCTGCTCTCTGCCAAAGGCTCCAGGAAGGGCCATTCTCCCCGGCTGCGGTGTAGAGCATGTTCTTAATCTCCTGCCCTGTCCGGACTGGCCCGAGGGCCACTGCCTGGGTAATCTCCTGCTTAATTTGTTCAAAGGCTTGTTGTTGCTCTGGGCCCCATTTAAAATCATTCTTCTTGCGGGTTACGTGGTAGAGAGGGCTCACAATCAGGCTGTAGTTTGGGATGTGCATCCTCCAGAACCCCACAGTGCCCAGGAAAAACTGAGTCTCCTTTTTGGTGGTTGGTGGGGCCATGGCTGTTATCTTGTTTATCACCTCCATTGGGATGTGGCGACGCCCATCTTGCCATTTTATTCCTAGGAACTGAATCTCCCTTCCAGGCCCCTTAACTTTCTGTGGCTTGATGGCAAAACCAGCCTTCAGGAGGATTTCAATTATTTTCTTTCCTTTCTCAAAGACTTCCTCAGCTGTGTCCCCCCATACAATGATATCATCAATGAACTGCAGGTGTTCTGGAGCCCCACCTTTCTCCAGTGCAGTATGGACCAGTCTATGGCAAATGGTGGAGCTGTGTTTCCACCCCTGGGGCAATCGATTCCAGGTGTACTGGATACCCCTCCAAGTGAACACAAACTGTGGCCTGCACTCTGGTGCTATTGGAGTGCAGAAGAACGCGTCAGCGATGTCAGTCGTGGCGTACCACTTGGCTGCCTTTGACTCCAGCTCATACTGGAGCTCTAGCATGTCTGCCACTGCAGCACTCATCGCTGGTGTAACTTCATTCAGGCCACGGTAGTCCACGGTTAGTCTCCATTCGCCATTAGGTTTTCTCACTGGCCAAATGGGGCTGTTGAAAGGTGAATGAGTCTTGGTGATCACCTTCTGGCTTTCTAGTCGACGGATCAACTGATAGATGGGGACCAGGGAATCTCGGTTAGTGCAGTACTGCCACCAGTGCACCGTCTTGGTGGCAATTGGCACTCGCTGCTCTTCAACCTTAAGAAACCCCACCACCGAGGGGTCCTCTGAGAGGCCGGGTAAGGTGGACAATTGCTCAACCTCCTCCAGGACAGCTATACCAAAGGCCCACCGGTACCCTTTTGGGTCTTTAAAGTACCCTCTCCTGAGGTAGTCTATGCCTAGGATGCACGGGGCATCTGGGCCAGTCACAATGGGGTGCTTAGGCCAGTCCTTCCCAGTTAAGCTTACTTCAGCTTCTAATAGGCTCAGCTGTTGGGACCCCCCTGTCACTCCGGAGATGCAGATGGATTCGACCCCACTGTGGCTTGATGGCATCAGGGTGCACTGTGCGCCAGTGTCTACCCAGGCCTTATATTCTTGTGGTTCTGATGTGCCAGGCCATCGGATCCACACCTTCCAGTAAATCCGATTATCCCTTTCCTCCACCTGGCTGGAGGCAGGGCCCCTCTAATCCTGCTCACCATCACTCACTTGATCTAAGAGTGACTCCTGCAGGAATGACTTCCTGGTCCCCTCAAGAGGGTCAAGCATACTGTTGGCCATTCTATTCTGTCTGGGGGATTTCCGACTGGACACTGGAGCTGCATCTCTCTTGGAAGACTCCCCTTTCATGGTGGTTGTCTGTTTCAGTTGCTGTACTTGTGCAGCTAGGGCGGAAGTGGGCTGTCCATGCCACCTTCTCATTTTTTCCCCATGGTCGCGGAGGAAGAACCACAGGGTGCCCCGTGGTGTGTGTCTTCCACTGCCCTTCTCTTGGTTGGGGAAGCGCCTGCTTCTAATGGCTGAGACATCGGCCCGTGCAGGTGGAACATAGGACATGTCCTGTTTCACTTTCTGGAGCCTCTGAGACAGTTCCTCTACAGCTGAAACCAAAGCATGTTGGGAGGAAGGGAGAATTCCCTCATATTGCCGGCGCTGGATAATCACTTCGTCCACTGTTTGAGTCTGGGTGTCTCGCACCAGGACGCTACTGCTAATGCTTTGGAATATGCCTCTGGTCCACTTTGCAGGAACTTCTGCCACATCAACTGTGTGCAAGGGGCCTGGTCTGGATCCATTGGTGACTGCTCATCATTCAGATCACCATAGATCATGTCAAACACAGCCATTTCCCTGAGGTTTTGAATGCCTTTCTCCATGTCGGTCCACTTGCCTAACCGACATAGAACATCATCCTTGTAGGGGTACCTCTCCCTCACACCGAGCAGGAGTTGTCTCCAAAGGCTGAGGATTTGAGCCTGTTTCCCTATTGCCTTGTCAATACCAGCCTGCTTGGCTAAAGGTCCCAGCTGCTTGGCCTCTCTCCCCTCCAATTCCAAACCAGCAGCTCCACTATCCCAGCATCGGAGCATCCAGGTGCAAATTTGCTCGCCTGGAAGGCGGCTGAAATCCTTCCGCATATCTCGCAACTCACTCAGGGATAGAGATCGGATGATTATCTCCGGCTCTTCTTCCTGCTCTCCAGTGATAGGCCTGGTTCATTGTCACCCTGTACACTGCGAGGGGATTTTTTGGTATATTTGGTTTTCCGTATTGGGGCGACTGATATTGGTACTACTTGTCCCTCTGGCCCAGCTGCTGTGCTGGTGGAGGTGACTGGTACTAGCACTGCCTGTCCCCCTGGCCCAGCTGCTGCACCAGTAAGTTCACTTTCAGACCCTGCAGTCCTTTCTCCCCCTTGAGGGCAGTGAACAGCATTAAAGAAGCAAGCCCCCAGCACATCGCAAGGATTTGTGTCTCCCGGGGTTTGTCAGATTGGCAGCACACCTTTTCCAAACACTCCACCAGTTTATCAGGACTCTGCACTTGTTCGGGAGTGAAATCCCAGAACGTTGGGGGTGACCACTGACTCAGGCACTTGCCCATCTTCTCCCACACACCTTGCCATTTATAACTATCTGCCCTCAGGGCAGGTTTCCGGGTGGTGCTATTGTTGGAAAAGTACCGCATGGCCCAAAACAAGATCTGGTAGACATTCAGAAAGCATTGTGCCGCAAACACAGTGGCCAGGATGCTCCAGGGATAGCTGAAACTCTTAAAAACCGAGAGAATCTCTTCCCCTGGCTCACCCATAGAGGGGGTGAGACCCCAAACAAAAGCCCAGGCAGTGACACAAACAGGTACCCGTTCACCCCCACAAGCAGTGATACGAGCCCATTATAAGCAGTCAGTAGCCAGTACAGCAAAACAAGACCCTTGGCACATTTTCCACCGCCAACAAACACCAGCACTGGGAACACACAGGGGATATAAGGATTAATCCAGCCCCACCACGCAAGCAAATTGGCCAGCATCACAAACGTTTCTTATCAAACAAATGCAAATAAAACCAGAAAAATTACAGCTAACAGATGGCTCTAACACACCTTCTCCTTTTGTCCTTATCTCAGTCTTCTCCAGCCCCACGTTGGAGTGCCAAAGTTGTGATGGTTTATCCCCTGCCGGGGTCTGAGACCACGCGGCCGCTGCCCCTCCCCCACAAAGGGAGTGAAATACAAAGCCCTGAGACTGAGATAAGGAAAGGTTTAATACAACAGTGCAACAGCAACACAACAAGCAACAACAATAACAGTAATAGTGATAACAATGAACAGAGCAAAATATATACCGATACAGCAGTGAGAGAACCGGCTGCGCCAACCCACGCGATCACCAATTCTTCCCGCGCTCGCACCAGGATGTGCCATCAGCATGATATATGAATAACCTGGCTAGAGCTTCCCCCCCACTGCTGGGGAAACTTAACCCTATCCTGGCTAAACCAGGACACAGGACCTGTGAGCCCATGGAGAGAGGAGTCTATGCTTGAGCAGGTTTGCTGGTGGGATTTGTGACCCCATGGAGGATCCACACTGGAGCAGTCCATTCCTGAAGGGACCAATGCTGGAGCAGTTTGTGAAGAAGCCTGTGGGAAGGACGCACATTGGGGAAGTTCATTAAGAACTGTCTTCCATGGGAGGGACTCCATGCTGGAGCAGGGGAAGAGTGTAAGGAGGAAGGAGCGACAATGTGTGATGAACTGACCATAATCCCCATTCCCCATCCCACTGCACTGTTGAGGGGCCAGGAGGTATAGAAAATTGAGAGTGAAGTTGAGCCCAGGAAGAAGGGAGGGGTGGGAGGAAGGTGTTTTAAGATTTGATTTTATTTTTCATTACTCTGATTTTGATTGGTAATAAATTAAATTAATTTTCCTGAGTTGTGTCTGTTTTGCCTGTGACAGTAATTGGTGAGTGATCTCCCTGCCCTTACCTCGAACCACAAGCCTTTTGTTACATTTTCTCTTCTCTGTCCAGCTGAGGAGGGGAGTGAGAGTGGCTTTGGTGGGCACCTGGCATCCAGCCAGGGTCAACTGGCCACAGCTGCACAGACAAACCAGGTCTACTTCTTTTTGTTTGTGTCAATAATCTAGTCTTCATGTTGTGATATGGAATTGCTCAAACATCAGACAGAAAATAAGTTCACTCCACAATTTTAACCACAGCACTTTGAACACATTAACTGTTTTCTATTCCAGATTCATTTGTTATACATAAGATGTCATCTTGTAGCTTTTGTTTAATATAGAGGGTGTCTAGGTGCAGATGAGTTGCTGTTGCAAACACATAATCATTTTTTGGGATATCTTGCCTTTGGAGTACTGGATTTCAACACTTTAATGTTATACTAAGCCAAAAGGCTTATGCTAAGTTATGACAATGCAGTCATCACAGTGAATGTTCTTCAGGTAAACCTAATCTACAGCATCAATCACCTAATTCTGATATAATTAATAATAGACAGACAGGAGGATAGTTAGAAAAATATTCTGACTAACAGATCTTTTGTTGATGACGTGCTGAGGGAAACGTCAGAATAAACATATTTAAGCATAGTTAGGAGTTTAGATCATATATTATTTCTTTCTCTTTATAACACAAAAGGAAGGGCTCTTTCTGCCAGGCTTGTCTGATTGCTTGTGACGAGATTTGGAGGGGTGCCTTTAGAACAAATGGAAGTTTTTCTCTTCAGTGATCCCAGTCTGGTTGCCTCAACTGGGCATCAGTGAAATGTGACACAAAGCTCTCTTGATCACAGAGCAGGCTTCTGAAGGACAGTGAGATGAACAGTTTTGAGACAGGGCAGAGAAGACTCTTCCACACTAAGGAAAAAAAATGTGCCATCCTGTGCTGTCACCACCTATTCCATATGTGCCATAAAGCCTACCAGGAGCTGGGGTCGTTTCTGTCAACATGATGACTCAGGGCATGTCTCCACAGAGGGTGCACAGGGACCTGCTGCGAGGTGTGGGGTGTGAGCCATTTCTGGGCTGAGCCGAGTGAGCACAGCACAGAGCTGGAGGTAGCACCTTGTCGTAAGAGGTGCCCGCAGAAACACAAAGCAATCAGAATTACTTCCCCATTGTACAGATGGTGAGCTGACACACAGATGGCAGCGGCCAAAAAGACAAAAACAGCGGCATAAAAAAAATTTATGGTCAAGCAGGGTCTTGAACATGGATCTTCCAAGTCCCACGCAGGGGCTGCTGGAGGGATGGGAGCGAGGTGCTGGGCGTGCGGAGAGAGGGCTGTCAGGAGCAGGTGAATGTCTTGAAGTGACCCCAGGAGATGAAACAAAGTCAGCAGTCAGAAGGGACTGAGGACACACAAACCAAAGCTATGCTGTACTTAATCACCTTAGATGCTGCTCTTGCTGCAAGCCAACGCCAGGGTATGTGACACTTGTATGCTCCTGCCTGCCAGACTCACGAATGCTTTTACAACCACAATCAACTCCCCTAGGCCATCAGACACAGTTGTCTAGAATAATCAGACAATAGAGGAGGCAGGGAAAGAAAGAGAAAGAAAAGAAAACAGGGTAAAGAAAGGAAATGAGAAAGCTCTTTGATCATAGCCTTCTATGGATGGGATTTATTATTATTATTCTAATACCTTTTACCACAGCAGTGGGCCTTCCTCAGGCAGGAGAGGCCAGCTGGGACAAAACAGGTGCAAAGCTGGTCCACTTTACAATGTGGATTCTTACCTAAGAGGGACTGAACGCCAGCCATCAAATGCATTTCAGTTAGAATCTCAGGTTTGTCTCTGAAATATCAGACAACTCTGTGATTCAGCCAGCTATGCCCATCTTCCAGGTAAAGCCTTTTACTCTGTCTGTGGGTCTAAGCAGGCTGTGCTAGCACCCACTCCCTTCCTCTGGCTAATTCGTTGCTCTCATAGGAAGCAGATTCGTGAGGGAAGTACACTGCAAGGTTTCTGCACAATGGCTTTGGAATGGGAGCATATCCACCCCTACCTCCCCAACAACCTCCCTCTAACACAGGGAGCATTTCCAATCTTTTCTCTAGTAAGAGGAGAAGCAAGGTTGAATTTTCAGGGCCTTCTCCAAGGACCATGGCTGAGCATCACCAGCTTTCTTGGGGTCTAAAGGAGGTCATTGCTGAGGTGGATTCCTGGAAATTGAGTCAGATTTGCCCAGCACAAGCTATCTCATAGCAGGGGGAAGATTGTCATTAATACTGCTTCTGCTGGAGCCTGGTGGCAGGAGGGAGACCATTGCCTCAACAATTTTCCAACAGGCGGGAAAGTGGTTGTCAGCTATACCAACATCAGACATGAAGCAGCAGAGTCCAAGATGCAGGGAAAAAGCATCTGGGTTTCCTGAGGTCTAAGAGAGAAGACTTTTTTCAGCAGGATTCAAGTGACCCCACAGAGCAAAGGGCACAAGCCTCAGGCAACAAGCTGGTGGGAGGCAGCAGCAATATCAGCAAAACAAATTCTCATCAGCTGACCTTACCTTCCTATTTGCATTTTATCTGCACTCCCTAGCTGAGTGACATCTTCCCATCAAATGAAGGCAGGAGAAGGAGAAAGGCAGAAGCAGCCAGGGCTGCAAACTGCACTCATACCTTCCAGGCTAAGATATTGCTGCTCTTTCTGGATAGGAAAGGGTATTCTCATTTTGCAAATGATAATTTTAAATAGCTTTCCTTAAGTAACAGAGCAAACTCTGGCCACAGCTGAAATAAGCAGTAGCTTGCACTTGCCTTTTAAATGCACACTTTAACCATTATTATTAAATAATACTATTAAGGGAAAATGTAGATGCCCTGGCTGTGACAGGAGATCTATTATGTTGCATTGTCTGGTAAGTTTATGACAAAAGCTATAATCCTTTTAGGGCTAAGTGGATGAGATAGAAAAAAGGAAAAGGGATATATTCTTGCTAGGAGCTAGCTAAGGAATGTCCTGCCTAAAACCAGTTTTTGCACAACTGAAATTTTGCCATGAGAAATTTCAAGTTTGACAACAAATTCCAATTTTCCACCGAGAAAATGCAAATGACAGAGCTGCCTACCTGACAGGCATTTTTCAACGTTTTCTGTCTTCAGGGAGGCAGTGAAATCAACAGGAGCCATTTTGACAGGCAGAAAGTCAGCAGGCCAAACAATAAAATAATAAATTCTATTTTAACTTTTCCAAAGACTGTATGTGTGTGGGATTCCTACCTAGAATTTAACTTCTACAGCAAACATTGGTATTTAATTCCTCCCTTCAAAATATCTGGGGATGTTACCATAAAAGCTGGCAGAGGAACTCTCTAAGGCTCATTTTGGAGTGTTAAAAAACAGGCATTCTTTATTGCAGCACTGGGCGCACATGTGTATAGCTTCGCAAAAAGTGAGCGCACCCCAGATCTATAAACAGCAGCTAATATACAGTGAGATTATACATATTCATAACTTTTCCGAGAAATGAGTTACATACGCATTAGATTTCCTGGAACTAATTACAATATCTGCATCCTAATTATGCATGCACTTTGTTGCTGGGTGCTGGTCTCGAGGGGTCCATGGTGGTCATTGTTAGTCTTCCTCACTGTGTCTGCTGGTTGACCTCAGTGCTCACGCACGCTCACAAAGGTCTGTTTAGGAGGTGTGTGCAGCTATGTTGTGTCTTGAGCTGGTTTGTTTTAATTTGTCCTGTTCCTGTTATCTTCAAGAATAGTCTCTAACTGTCTTATTACTATCTTATCTTCAAACCCCTTTCTTCTTCACAAAAACACCAACTTTCAGCTGTGTTTGCACATTCCAGAAGCTACATTGACACTGACCTGATTTATTCTCAGTAAAAAAAATGTTTAGCAAGACAAAAAAGCAAGATGAAAAAAAAACGTTAGCAAGATGTTTTGGCTTACAGAGAGCACGACAGCACTGAACTTTGTGTGTGGTGCAAGAAGTGAAGAACCTGAGGCACAGAAGATACTGCAAGCCAGAATTTCTCAAGTGACACTGGCTGCTAAGCCTGACCCACATTTTCAGAAGAACTATTGGGTTTTTATCTGAACACCAAAATAGCCAGCAAAATCATAAAAGAATAGATTAATTTAGATCAGAAGGGACACTTCTACATCACCTTGTACAACTCTCTGCTCCAAGCAGGGCCAACTACAAATTAGATGGGGTTGGTCAGGACCATACCTACCTGAGGTTTGAAAAATCTCTCAGATTGCACAGCCCTTCTGGACCACTCTTGCAGTGATTTCACCACACTTAAGGTGAAAATTTTTCCTTATATTAAATAGAAATTTCTGTTGTTGCAAATTGTGACCCCTGCCTCTTGTCCTTTTTCTATACATCCCCTTTAATAGTAGTAGTAGTAGTAGAGATGAGCTAGATCCTCTCATCCTTATCTTCTCCAGGCTGAAAAATCCAGCTCCTTCAGCCTCTCCTTGTGCAACCTTTTAACCATCTAGATGGTCCTCCACTGGACACACTCCAGTTTGTATCTTTCTGGCACAAAACTGAACATAGTACTCCAGATGCAGCCTCAAGAGAGTTGAGTAGAGGGGAATAACCCCTTCCCTGGACCTATTGAGGCAGAGCTGAAGGGGGTGAGTGAGCAGGATGCCAGGAAAAAGAAAAATGGTCTGATTTCTAAGAAGGTGTTCAGCAGAGAAGTCCTTATGCAGAATATCACATTATAATATGAAGAATAGAGTTGCAAAGGCAGCAGCAGAAGCTGCATTTATCTAGACATTTTCAAAAGAGATCGTTCAGGCAAAATTGGAGGGGAAAACTACTCCAAGCTCAAGTACCAGCTATTCAGAAGTAGGTGTAGAAATGAAATGAACCCTCACTTTTTGGTTCAGATTGCTATTTTAGTGCAGGACACTGCCTAACCAAACATGGTTTATGATGATTGCTCCAGTCCAGCTAACCTTAACCTGAGTTAAAGGTGTGTAATATAACAGGGAGTAGAAAAGTAGCATCACTTATGAGGTCTATTATTCCCTGTCAGGTTAGCAGAGACTAATCACCATGACTCTTATGTTCTCTGCTCCTTAGTCTAAAGTAAGCTCTTTGCACTGTGTTGTAAGTCTATGAACTGTTAATCTCTTCATGTTGTATTTTTGGCCAAATCTGTACAAAACCACATGGTGGTTTACTGGGGTTGAGCACGCCAGCCTTTTCTCAGTAGCCAACCATTGGTTTACCAGTGACTCCAGCAACAGCATACAGGGAAGTGAAATGAAAAAAAGGAAAAGCAGAGGATTGTTGGAACTGTTGGGTGGATGTGAGACTGATCAGAGCCAGGAAAGCTTTTAATAAACATAAAGGTTTGCAACGTGAGAGTGATAACTAGCACAGGGGCAGCGAAGGGGAATGTCCCAAAGACAGAGTGTTCAGGGCCATATATGCAACATACCATGCTCTCACACTCATTCTTTCCCTCTTCCTCTCTATCTCCCCAAAGACAATTCTAACCTAGTGTTTGCACAGGAGCACTGCCAGTAGGGATCCCTGAAAGGACAAGCCAAAGCAATACATCCCTGGAGTACCCTGAATACTCTCACACAGCTTTTTGCTAGGCTGAATGAGAGAGCAATCCATGACTTAATCTTCCTGCCACTCCAAGATTGTTCCCTGCAGTATATTTTACAGTGCTTTGTCCAGGCTGGTTTTAAAACATCCAAGTGATGAGAATTCTACAAGTTTACTTGGGGAGCTATTTTACAGGCTAACAGACAATACCATTAACACTATTTCTTGTCACAAGCATCAGCAGCTCTCCCATAAATAACTGCTAACACTACAGCTAGTCTACAGGCCCAGGGAAGGTGAAGGAATACAATCAAGGAGTCAATATTCAGGTGAATAAAGGAATAAAAAGGTAATGGAAATGTCTGGCTCTTCCAGGAACATATGGTGTTTAGTTGGGCTATGGACACTTGAATAAGTGACAGAGAGGTAACCGGTTACCTCTGCACTCATCCCTGAATAAATGTGAGGTAATCTGAGAAAGCTCAGACACAGAGGGAGACCAGGCTGCTCAGGCTGCTGAGTTCAGCTGTGCCAGGATCTAGCAGAGTTGGCTACAGACGACTCCATTCCCCTTTAAGGCCACCCCTAAGTAAATTACCTCACATGTATGATGGAGTAAAAGTATAATTAGGCAGGTTGCTGCAGAGCAGCTTAGAGTGTTCCCTGTTACTGCTTTATATCTAAGGAAATGGACATATGACCGAGTAATATCTTATTTAATGTATCTTAGATTCTTTTATTGAAAACAATGAGTGAAACCTTACAATCCTGTATGCAGCCAGGTCTGAAGTGTTCTGCATAAATGAAAAAAAATAATCCCTCCTGGCCCCTGCTGGCAAATCAGCATCTTTTGTAAGCAGCAGTGTACTCTGTATGGCTACTAATTCAGCACTGATAATGGCTGTGACACCAGTAGATGCTTTTAAAAATTTCTTGCTGCAACATTTCATTCAAGGTCCCCCTTTGGCAAGTAATTCAATAGTTTTACTGTAACACACTGGGCAATGCCACCTCCGTTTCTTTTGTTCCTTTTTAGAGGTCCACGTATCTCAACTCTTTAACAAAGAAAACCTGCTGAATGCATCCTGCAGACAGCATTTCTTTCAGAATACCACCTCCCCCTGAAACAATTAGCAGGCTGGTGCATACAGCACCAGTGATAATCTCACTGAATGACACACACAACAACAGCTCTAAAGACAAGATGATGCCTCTCTCACAGAAAACAGCAGCAAGCTATTCAGGGAGAATTCAGCAAATACAGAGCAGCCCATGGTCTCTGGCTTTAGAGAGAGGCCATCTGACCTCAAGAGTCTGTTCCCTCTTTTGATCAACATGGAATGGTTCCTTAACTGTTTTCTTGTGATGGGACCAGTGTAGTTTAAGCAGTCCTGGATCAATGCTTCCCCAGGGACCTTCTTCCACATCTTACTAGAAAAAAAAAAGTTTTTCTTAACATTCAAACTTCACAAATTTTCCTTCTCTAAAGTTCATCCTATTATGCAATGCAAAGTACTAAGTCTGCACAAAGTCTCTTTCTCTTGTTTTTTTCCTTGGATTTATTTGGAAGTGATTATCATATCTCCTCTTAGTTGTTGCTTTGCCAAGATGTACATAGCTTGCTTTTTTAATCTTTCCATATCAATCAAGCCTTCCCGCTAGCTAATAATAATTGTGCCTCCTCTCTGAACTCCCTCCAGCTTTTCAATATTTTTCCAGTGACACAGTGCTCAGAACAACACAGGAGATGCCAGCTGCATTTGCAGCTGTGTAGAGAAGGTGCTTCATTCATCTGCTCTGCTGCCCACCTGTCCTACTGCCTTTCACTGTGACACCTCCAAGAGCCAAGGGAAAGCAGGTTTCAGTGCTGGAGAGATGTCAGACCAGTAGAGAGTTCCTCTGGATATGTTATACCATGATTCCCCCTAAGAACTAGTACTATACCCCTCAAGGAGCATGTGCTGCCTATTCCTGGGTGGGTACTGACAATATCATTCTAAATATTGATTAGTTATTGTTACCCTGCTTTGGTCAAACTTTCTGTGGCAGCACCATCAGAGACCCAAACAATCAATGGTGCAAACTCTGTGTGCAGAAAACAAAAATTATTTTGACTTTTTTTTAAAAAAAATATGCCACATTATGAAATCTTTCCTGATTTATTTATTTACTACTTAATCTAATAAAAAATAAGTTTGTGATTCATACTTAAGTCAAAGCATTCAATTACCAAGCCAAATTCCTGAAAACCTGAGCATGTGCTCAGTTTAGCATCAAAATATGTTTGGTATTATAGGAAGAGCTATCAAAGAGAACATACAAAAATGCATTATTATACTTCTATCTCTGTTTAGCAATCAGTTTACTATTAGGGCTGAGACAACAACAGATGTCTTTGGCTTCTGCAAACATTGCAAGCATTGATTTGTCCAAGAAGTGAATTCTCTGTCACTAATTGAAGATCATATCAGGAGAATCACAAACAGAAGTCATAGGCAAAAGACAAAGAGAAGAGAAAAATGAGAGAGTGACAAAGGAAAAATATGAAAGGACGCTTCAGGTTTGCTAAGATTTAAACACACAAAAAGGAGGAGATAGAAGAAAATATATGAAACCTGAGGTAAAATGGTATTCTGCTGTCTCAGAAGCAGCACAGGCAATGTTTAAAGTTGGGTTCAGAGTTCTCCATCTTCACAGTGCTGAAACCACCAGAAGCAGACAGTTGCCACAACATGGGTAATATAATACTTTGCCTAATGACTGATTACACAGTGCCTGTAGTTATAGTCAATAAACCAATTCTGCTGGGTTGATTTGCCTTTTTCAGGTTTTCTTTCAAACTGTTAACAAACAGTTAGCATTCATCACCTGAGATCTGTAATTAAGTTTGGATGCATTTCTGAGAGATATGTTCTCACACAACTTAGAATACCTGGTTTCTTGGAGGAATCAATTTTTTTTTGGCCTGTATTGTGAAGGGAATGAAATTAGATGGACGATATAGCATCTTCTGGCCTTAAGATCCAGAATAGTTACTCTTTCTCAATATTTTCCCCCTAAATATTCTAAGCAAGATCTAGTAGTTGCATTACTGTTTTTGTTTTTGTTTTAAATGAATAAGTCTATGCCCTTGCCCCTCACTTTTCTCTGAATGCTTTTGTTTTTCCTTTTGATTCATCCCTACTAGGATTTGAAACTCCCCCTAATTCAGCATTGAATGTGAATTTCATTAATGCATTGTTTATTTTTCTTCCAGACCAATTAATGAGGGTGATAAATGAGATAGGACATAACACTAAACCCTGTGGCACCCCAGTAGCTACCTCCCCCAAATTAAAACACTGCCATTTATCATTACTATTTGCTAATGTTCTTTCCGCCAATTTGTAGACCCTGTGGCAGTGCTCCTACTGAAGCCAATCTCAATTAATTATTCAAGTACATTCAGGGGAGATGCAATATCAGATACTTTATGTAAAACCAAAATGCAGTATACCGACTGAATTTCTAGTAGGCACTACTACTTTAATTATTTTAAAACCTTTAATGTCTGTTTGTGAAGATTTATTCTTTTATTATTTGTACTTTAGTGGTGCCTGAAGGATCCAACTGGGCTGAGGACCCATTGTCATGTTTATTACTAAAATTTTATCTCTAGCTGTTTAGTGATTCTCTTTTCTCATCCTGTCTCTCATATTTGCTTCATTTTCACCCCAAGGATAGAGTTTAAATTAATGGAACTTTAATTGCCAGGATCATTGACAATTCCTTTTTTAGGAAATCAGGTACATTTTCTGTATTTTGCATATTTGCTGCTTCCACTTTGTCTCTTAAAAACACTTATTATGAGTCATGTTTGCATGAAGACAGGCTCCTCTCTCTTTCTTTACCATGCATCTGCTCCTGCTGTGCATTCCACACTGGAGTCCATATCACTATAATCCTGTGCCTGAGAAGTCTCAGAAAGTTGCATGGAGATGACTGATGTCACACTTGGAAGATTAAGTAGGGAATAAGCAGCAGGAGCACATCCTCTCTCAGTAAACTGAGACCCCATCTTGTCTGTACTGGAAAATGCCAGAGACAGATTTTTAAAAAATATCATGGTTCTTCTTGATACAAGAAAGAAAGCCTTTACATGCCAAACTGAAAATATACTGATTCAAAAGGAGAAGGAGAGGAATGGATATTTGAACAAACCTGGTTACATCCTGAGCCCAAGGAGAGATGAGCTGTATGAACAGACCTCATACACCAGCTTTGATCTTTGGAAGACTACATTTACAATTGCCCTATTTTTTGGTTTTTGGTTGGTTGTTTTTGTTTGGTTTTTTTTTTTTGTTTTGTTTGTTTGGTTTTTGTTTTTGTTTTTCTTTTAAATAAAGGAGATTAACTTCTTCACAGTATTCCCTGTGTTCCCTTTCCTGGGACAACCTGGTAGCAGTGTCTGACAGAGACCCCATCTTCCCTTGCACCCAACAGAGAGTGAAGCCCAGGCTGGAGACTATTTCAAGGAAACACTGCAGAATCTTCTCCTTGGTCAAAGAGCAGAGCTTGGAGGAAATATTTTTGCCTACCCCCTAAAGACACAGGATGTATGTGACTAAGCTAATTTTTCCCTCCCACTCGTACACCACCAGTCTTCCCAGCACTGCTGAAAGTGTCCCATCTAACTGTTCCTTTGCAAGGAAGCCATTTCATAGTCTCAAAAAGCCACAAATCAGCTGTGTTCTGAATTTTTGTAAGATCCTTTATCTGTCACAGGACAAAGAACAAAGGTTTCCAGTCCCACTGTGTTCCTGCAGATGCTGTGGATCAGCTTCCTTAAACAAGGTACTTAGTGCTGTGATGGCATACTCCTTCATGGTGCTTGAGGAAACCAAACCTGGCCACTCAGCAGAATCTTGCCTGAGTTAGAGCTCTGGGCTAGTGCTGGTGTGGGAATCAGATCTCAAGCCTAGCCCATCCTGACTCCTGAAATAACTTGTTACTGGCTCTTATTATCCTTCCAATATAAATGGAAATATTTAGTACCCCTCTTTCAAAGATTCTTCATTATAACAAGCAGCTGCCTTTGTTTTTTCCTCTGCTGACAATTATGTGCAGGCTACTGGCCAAAGGAGGTTAGGTCTTATTTTAAGCTCTATACCCCATAAGTAGACTTAGGATTCTGCATCTAAACCTGAATTTCATACCACCCCATCTCAGCAAAGTTGTGGACGTCCTGTTCCTGGAAGTGTTCAAGGTCAGGTTGGAAGGGGCATTGAGCAACCTGATCTAGTGAAAGATGACCTTACCCATGGCAGGGGTGTTGGACTAGTTGATCTTTAAAGGTCCCTTTCAACCCAAACCAGTCTATGATTCTATGATTCAGTTCAGGTTTGTTTGCTGTAGAGGAAACCAAAACAGGGACATCTGAGTGTGAGCTACAGTTGAGAAAAGCTCTTAACTTTTTCCCTCCTAGAGCATGCAGTTAGAGTAAACCCACTTCTTTTAATGATTTACCCTCTGGGTAAACCAGCCTGCTTCTCCCTAACCCTGGTAGTATTCAAGAGTCAATAATTCAATTCAAAACAATGCAGTGACAATGAGGTGAAATTGTTTTAATGGTGTTTACTTGTTCTTAATGGTGTGCTGTATCCCTGTCTCCCTGTTACAGGCAGAAGCAGATGATAAAAAAGGGAGAAACTACACAGTAATGCAGAGAGTAAAATCAAAGAAGAGACACTCCTGTTGAGGAGTTTGAGATGAAAAAGAGACTCCTGCTAGTTTCTGAAAACTCAAAAATGTAGGATTTTTACTGCCACAGTTGAGGTCTTTCTGCCAACAAGGACCTAACTGTAAAACCAAAGAAAAATTCCCCAATTCAGAGCAGTTCAGAACCCTTTTCAATACAACCATTCTACCCACTAAAGAAAGTTTTTGGCCAAAACAGGATAATTCTTTGCTTCCTGTCTCTTCTTTTCTCATTCTTTCCAGATTTCATATTCCCAAATGTAGCATTTTTTCCCCTCTCAGAGAACGTAACTGAAAAGGGAATGCATCTATGCCCGTTACCTTGGGAGAGGAGGCAAAGGAAGAAAAGGGTGGAAAACTGGTCTTTATGATGATTTGTACAAGTCTCGAAGTTATGCTGGTCTGAGTAGCTCAGCAGGGCACAGGAAGCCAGCTGCAGTGTGAGGGCCCAGGATTTCCTCACAGCCCCACCATACACCTTCCTCCAAGGGTGTAAAGAGAGACAGAATAGTATCAGTTTTAAATCTCTGCCTGCCTATTTTGGTCAGCTTTCAAAAGACAACTGAAAACTGCAAGCCAAGGTGTGCTTCTGCCTTTTCATTTCTTTAAACATGCTGCATTGATATTGTGTCCATATGGTGTAACAGCAGCTTCTGCAGTCCATGAGGGAGCCTGCCATCTCACAGACATGTGGCCAACTGTGAGACCATGATGACTGTCACTGTTGCTTCTCCAGTGTGGGCTGAACTTTCAGATACTACAAATTTCTGTTTTATGGAAGTACTGGAGAGGTAAATGAGAAGTCCTGACCAATGTGCAGGACTTGGTGACTGTCACAGAACTGTTGAGAACAGTGGAAGTACTGTATTTAAGTCAAGTCTAATATCCCTATTTCTCCTGCAAGACCCAAAAGGCCCACTATTGTAGTGATGAATTTTAAAAAAGTCTAACTACATGAAAATGAAGGAGTCTTGTTAAAAAGAAGCTAAAACAAGTGGTTAAAGTACAAAATTCCTTTTTTTGGACAGCATTGAGGCTGTTCAAAGATACCATGCTGGATGATAGCAAACGCATGCTACAATAGCAAATAAATGTTTGAGAAAGACCAAAAGATGACATGCCTAGCTTACCAGAAGTGTAAGGGAGCTTTCTCAGAAATAAGAAGGTGTTATTCAAAAAACACGAAGTCGTGTCCTACTAAAAAAAACCCAAAAAACAAAAACCAAAGGAACAATAGGCTGAGAATGCTGAAATCCCTATCATGGGATAAGAGTGAATGTCCTCATGTGGACATGTAACTAGTCAAAAGACAGGAAAGAGGGTAAGAATAAATAATTTTTTGTAGAGAAGGTGGTTGTCAGTGGAGTTTCACACAGATCTGTTGTTCAGACCCATGCTGTTCATGAGTGCATAAATGTTCTAGAAAAAGAGAATTAATTGTGAGATGTTTACTAATGCTAAATTATTCTAAATAACAAAAGACATGTCTGTAAAACACTGTAAAAACCTCTCACTACAGCAAGCAACTGTGCGTAAAGTAACAGCATTTGAAGCAATGCATACTGGGAAAAAAATCCTAATTTTACATATATAATGATGGGTTCTGTGCTGTCTATTACCATCAGGAATGAGATCTTCTGGTAATAATAGATAGCACTACAAAAATGTCAGTTTAGGGTACAGCAGTAGCCAAAAGCAATCAAGATGTTTGAAATTTTGTGGATGGGATAGCAATCACAACAGAAAATATCTTTATGTCACTAAAAAATCCATTGTGCACCTGCATTTTAGAGACTGAGTGCAGTCTGGTCTCTTGGTGTCAGAAAGAACATAGCAGAATCAGAGAAGGTGCTACAAAAGTCAGCAAAATAATCAAAGGCATCGAATAGCTTTTCCTATGAGCTATACAAAATATACTAGGACTCTTCAACCTAGAGGAGAGACAGTGGTGAAAAAGCATCATGTAGATTTGTTAAACACAGGGAGCATGGAGAAGTCCTGGCCGTTTATTGACAATGCAATTATGTACTGTAGAAAGCAAACAAGTACTACACCTTATGATGCAATCTTTCCAACCTTCGTGCATAACAGGTGTTCACTGATATAATGAAAAAGTCCAGCAATACAATTGCTACAGTTGAATTAACATTAATTATTGCAGAACTGCTTGAGATGAAAACATTGTATGCACCTAGGTGCCATGATTTTATATCATAAAAGCAGATAACTTAAATGACTTAGTAAGTTCCCAAACACTTCTATATATGCAGCAAATTGGACTGCCTGTCTGGGAGTTAGCTTCTGAGGAATTGCATGGTGAAATAACATTAAGGTAACATTGTAGGAGGAGCTGATATGTTGTACTGGTTTAGTTCATAGGCTGAATCCCTGAAAGTCCAGCCAAGCTGAGCTGAAAGCACTCCAGGTTGCCAATTAAAGTTTAAGCCCACATTACACTAGTTAGTTTAAGATTACTTTGCATTATAGAGCTTCCCATTGGAGTATAAATTGAAGCAAGATAGCAGATGCCTGTACAGTTCATTGCATGGTTTTGCAAGTGCGCAGCTTGAAATGGACTCTTCTAATACTAAATATTCAGTGACAGAGTCTAGTAAACAAATTCACTGGCTATACTTGTTTATAGGGTATTGAGAGTGCAATTAAAGTTTCCACAGAGAAATGTGCCCCTGCACATGCATGCACACACAAGTGCAGACACCCACGTGCACACAGACAGAGGAAGTCTGTGAGTTTTTCTGATTCCTGGGATGAATTTGCTATAAGCCTCCTGTGCTCAAATAGTGGGTGGGATATACAGGGCATACACACAAATGAGAAATGTAGTTCCAGCTGAACTAAACCTTTTAAAGTACTTGGAAATATGAGTGATATCTGCAAGAGCATTTGCAATGGCTTAAGGCAAGTGAGCTGGAGTGGTGAGTTTACAAAAACTAGAGATGAGAAGGCCAGGGTCTGTCTATCCTAAAGCAGTGACTCTCACAAGGTAGCTCTTAGTGGAATCCGTGTTTTAAATCCATGGTTTTATAGATAGAGGAATGCATGCCAGGGAAAGCCATTCTTCCGCCGCTGGTTACAACTGCAGCAACTTAAGCCAATGAGATTGCCTTGGTATCCTGCAGCAGGAGAGAAGGGCTCCATGGTCCATTGTTCACATACTGCGTGTGGACTTTCCAACTGTGCTGGAAGGACTTGGCTATGAGGTTGTCAACTTGTCCCAAAACATGAGTCATGGCTGCTCCACATTCTTCCATCTATAAGTGTTTGTTCAGCCCTCTGGAAATATCTATAAATCCAGCAGGTATTGCTATTAACACATCATATGTCTCTTCCATCTTTGTACTTTGTCTTTCTATATGAAATACCCAACTGAGCCTGATACAGAACCTGTTCCTTCCCCAAGTCCTTCTCAATTATTCAGTACCAGCTAGGCTGAATGCATGTGCAACCCCAACTGCTGCAGAGACAATCCTTCTATATGAGGGGGATATATAAATAGGGTTCCAGTGCTTACACAGACTGTGTTAAATAAAATATGGCCTTCAGTTCAGGCAACTGACCTACTGACTGTTAAGGCTCCACCTAACTCAAGGCTTGGGCTTACACTGGAACCCCAGCTTCTCAGCTGACAATATTTACTTATAGGCTGGAATATGAGCAACTTGCTCTGTAGGTAAGAAAATGCAGACAAAGCCCAAGAGTTCTCCAGCCATCCAGCCTTACATCTTCATGTGCGGTACTGACCCGGGTGCCTTGAGACACTTAGCTTCACATAGGTCTCAAAGCTTATAAAAGCTTGTGCTTTCCTTCAGATAGCTGCTCCTAAGGTTAAAGTCTAGTGGTCACAAGTGGGTGACCCAAGTAAATAGAACCTGTCTTGGAGGACACTGAAGAGCAGGTTCAGAAGAACAATAACCTGTGAATACTGTCATTTCACATGGCAGTGCCCAGCAGTCCTAGGAGAGGTTGTGTACTTGTCCCCTTGAGTTTATATGTACAAAAAGTTTTGGAGGTAATTGAGAAAAGAAAGGAATGTGAGCTTCATCTTTACATGATACAATTTTTAATGAGATTATTATGGAGAGAACACTTGAATAAAACGCTAAGGTCACACATCCAGAGGTATCTGAGCCAGAACAGTGAAGTCTAGAAGTAAGAACTGTGTGTTTAAAATACTATAATTATAACTGAAAATTGTACTTCAGCCCAAGGCTTTACAGCAAAGCTGTAAAAGAGTAAAATCAATTTTAATCTTTAAGGGCACTTTGCTACATTCTTCTCTTCAAGGCTAAATCCAACTAGGTCAGTCCAGGTAGGAGTTGAAAAAATATGAGCTCTTTCTCCCTGAGCAATAAATATTATCTTCAATATCAAAAGCTGGATTGTTACCAAGTATGCTGCATGGCTCCTTGGGGAAGCTCAGTCCTGGGTCTGAGCATCTATCAGAGCTGAACAAAGGCATCCAGGGTGGGTGGAAAGTGTGCTGGATCAATAGAGAAGAAAATTTCTCACCCGTGACCTTTGGTGATTATCAAGCAGCAGCAACAGTTGCTGCTTTCTTGGTCTTAATGTGGGTCCATTTACTCTTGCTGTGGATGTACCCCCAGGTGGAAGGCTGTGGTGGTTTAGGTCCTGCTGGGACTCGAGACCACGCTGCCGGTGCCCCTCCCCCACCCTCGTACCGGACAGGGCAGGGAGTGAAATACAAACCCCGGGGTTGAGATAAGGAAAGTTTTAATACAACAGTGTAACAGCGTAACAGCAACAAACCGAACAACAACAACAACAACACCAATAACAATAACAATAACAATAACAATAACAATAACAATAACAATAATGAACAGAACAAGAGGTATACTGCAAGGATACAGCAGTGAGGGGACCGAACAGCACAAAGGCTGTCCCTGCTCTTTCCCTGCTCTTTCCCACGCTTGGGTGCCTGGACCTGACGTCAGCATGGTATTGAATAACCTGGCTAGAGCTCCCTCCCCACTGCTGGGGAAACTTAACCCTATCCTAGATGAACCAGGACAAAGAGTTTCTTATGTGAAACTTTTGTCTTGGGGTTCTGCTTCTTCAGATCCCAACTGAGGAAAGCTCTCTTGATTTGAATTGATACTAACCCCACAATTACACACTGCAAACCTGCTAGCCCCTGGTACAAAACCTTGCAGGATCGCTTCTACAGTGAGGGTCACAAAGCTGACCTCAGAGTTCAGAGCTTTCTCTGTCCTTGTTTTACACTGGAGATGAGGGAACAGGAAATTGGGCATAATTAAACTTCTGTCATCCTGTGCTACTTCATGTGTGGTAGCTTGTATCCCATCTGAAGATGGGCATGTTGCTATGGTTTCAGGAATAAAGGATGGACATCCGTATTCCTTTCGGCTAGTGCTTCTGTCTTCTTATACTACACTAAAAAGCAAAAATGAGTTCTTGAGATAGAAAGATCATCACAACAGAGATAAGCAAAAAGTCTTCCCAGAAAGCTCAGACATGCTTATTTGGGCCTCCAGTGGCCATTTAAGAATGCACTTGCTGGTAACTCAGTATTGTTAGATTTGGTTGAATAATATTCAATGTATAATTTATTTGACAAATTTTACAATTTTTTAAAAACAAATTGCTCATCTAGTATAAAAAAAATATTAACAAAGATGTAGGACAGAATGAGTTATTAAATATATTCATCAAATAAGTTGCTCAAGTTTTGCAATATATCTGAATAAATTATTCAGTTTATTCATTATTCACTGAGTAATTATTTTAAGCACTCATATAGTGATATTAGTGCACTGATGTAAGTAGTGACAAAAATGACAGGTCTTCTGATGGATCTATGATATAACTAAGGCTGGACTAAGGCATGGGAAAAATGGACTTCATACTGAAAGGGGAGTTTACTATTAATTTGATGAGTTTTAGATTAGAGGTGGGAGATTTGTGCTTATGCTTCTAGTTCCTGGAATCAAAGAACTCCAGAAGTCTTTTTTCCTGTAAGACTGGGATAAAGAACTTGTTGAGATTCAAGAAAGCTAAGTGCCGGGCCCTGCATTTGAGTCACAAAAACCCCATGCAAAGCATCTGGAAAGCTGCCCGGCAGAAAAGGACCTGGGGGTCCCGGCTGAATATGAGCTGACAGTGTGCCCAGGTGGCCAAGAGGGCCAATAGCATCCTGGCTTGTATCAGAAATAGTGTAGCCAGCAGGTCTAGGGAAATGATTGTCCCTCTGCACTCACCACTGGTGAGGCTGCACCTTGAATACTGTGTTCACTTTTGGGCCCCTCACTACAAGAAAGGCATTGGGGTGCTGGAGAAAGAAGGGCAATGAATGGTCTAGAGCATAAGTCTTATGAGGAGTGGCTGAGGGAACTGGGGTTGTTTACCCTGGAGAAAGGAGGCTCAGGGGTTACCTTAATGCTCTCTAACACTGAAATGAGGTTGTAGTGAGGTGGGTCTCTTTTCCCAAGTAACAAGAGATAGGATGAGGGGAAAAGACCTTAAGTTGCGCCAGGGGAGGTTTAGATTGGATATTAAGAAAAAATGCTTCACTGAAAGAGTTATCAAGCATTGGAACAAGCTGCCCAGGGAAGTGGTTGAGTCACCATCCCTGGAGGTATTTAAAAGATGTGTAGATGTGGTGCCTAAGGACATGGTTTAGTGGTGGAGTTGGTGGGGTTAGATTTACAGTTGGATTTAATCTTAAAGGTGTTTTCCAACCTAAATAATTTTGTCACCAAACGGGATAAAAGAACTTATCAACACCAATGTGATGTAGATAAGCAGATACTCCTTTATTAATGGCCGGGTGCACAGGGGAGTCATCTCACCAACAACGCACACCTAACTCGTGTAACATGCTGATTATAAAGGATACAGTAATACATAATAAACAAGTTCTCATACATAAACATGATAATTCCCGTAACTCATTTTCATATTCCCATCTCTTCCCAGTCATGTGCGCTTGAGTCCTGAAATGAGTCGGGGGGCTGCTTTTGTGACCACCACGGACTACTGACTCAAAAGAAAGACCCCTCCAATGTCCTTGACTCAAGGACTTTGGCTCACATTGCAATTTTAACATGCTTTGAGGCCCTTTCACAACGTATCTTTTAGAACGTCCTGGTCTACAGGGCAATAAATTGTCCTTACCTGAACAGCCTAACAATAGTAGCTGGTCATGAGTCTTATTCTTTGAATAGAAATCTGGTTAACGATTATTACCAGCCTATGCAGCCTCAGCCTGGGACTTTGCAAAGGACTTTGTAGCAGCATAACTGGTTGTATGGTTACTCTAAATCATTCCTTATTTAAATCACCAAAAAATGCATTAAAATCAGCTGAAATGAATAACAAATCAGTAACAATTCCATGATTATATGATTTTATGAAAATTAAAACTGGCATAATAATGTCAGCCTGACTATGCCAGCAGTCTAAACCAGCAGCTTGGAGGACTCTGAACTTAGCTGTTGGACTGTAATTCAAAATGTACGGCTTTAGGGGCAGATGGGGAAAACTTCAATAATCTTACCTAGGGAATTATTGCAAATCAGATACCATTGTAGTCCATTAGTTGCCTCCAAGGGATGGGCTGCTGAAAGCAAGAGGATTCAGCCATGAACTGCATAGCCAGAGGCGTCATAGAGTGGTAATCTGACCCCTGCCGTGCCTTCCCCTAGCACTGCCATCTCACCAGGATGTGGAGCACCTGGCTCCACAAAAGTCTGTGGGAAAAGGAGAGTGGGTGGCAATATAGCACAACTTTTTGTCCAAAAAATAGCAAGGTTTCTTTTTTGAAAAGAAAGCTGTTCTTTTGCAGAGCTGATGAGCTACACTTTGCTGTGGACTTCTTAAGTTCTTTTCTACTCTTTTAGTGGGTAGGCAAACCAATTTGATAGAGGAGGAACAAGAAATTGCCATGCTGTACCCCCTAAAAGGGGCTTATCACAGGGAGGCTAAAATTCTTGCCAAGGCTCCTCTTTGAAACCCACACCAGAAAAGATTCATCCTGGCTCTCTTCAGCTTTCTGAAAAGAGGGTCAGTTTTTCTGAAAGGACAATGTAGTTTAAAACCTAGTGAATTGTAGTAGAATAGACAAAAACTAATGTTGCAAATGCCTTTTTTTTTTTTTTTTTTTTCTCAGGGAAATGGTTCTTTTCCTTGCTTTTTTTCTAACATTGTCTGTTGGCATTCCTTTTCTGTAATGTTCTCTGTCAGAAACTAGCACATGTACATGTATGTGGACATATTGTCCTCTTTTAATTTTGCTATTAATTGAAAATCAGGACTTGTGAAACAACATTTCATGTTACTGAAGTGAGAAACTTTATGGCACAAAGCAGCCTTAAAAAAATATTTTTTCAACGACATGGTGTAAATCTGAAAAGCCTAAATTGTCTTTTTTGGATAATGTCTTGTGGAATAGTTTGTACAAAGTGAAGCTGTCTCCATGGTCCAGCACATCTCTCCTGTGTCCCGATTGGGGTAGGTCTTATAACCCTGAATACAGAAGGCAATTTTCTTGAGACTACACTGGAAACTTAGAAATGCATCAGGGAGATGAGTTACATCCACAAAATGCAAATCCTATACCATCAGAAAGGGAGAGTCACCCCTCCCAGTAAATTTATTTATTTGTTTGTTTGTTTATTTATTTTCTGGCTTGAAAGCTTCTTGCTAAAAATTAAGGCAAACTTTGTGCACTGAACTGTAACTCTGCTGCGCTGCCTTCTTGTTGATAAAACTTGAAAAAGCAATTTACTCTCTTGGGTCTATGGATGAATTTACAGTGGAGAGGGGTAGAAAGACAAGCCACATCCTCCTACCTCTCTCAAATTCCTGGCTGTTTTTTAAGAAATGAGATGGAAGAGGCAGGGAAGCAACACACAGACACAGACAGACATGGACATACACACACACACACACACACACACACAAACCAAAGGAATGACAGCTTTTCCCTTCCTCCTGCATTGTCTTCCTGCCCTTTATTTTAGACTTTTGATGTGTTCAGCACTTTAAGTATTTAAAGGAATCTCCAGACACTGCTTCTTGTGCCAGGGACCAGAAGGGGTGCTTTCTTGTCCTCCCTGAGCCAACAACTCTGCTCCTGCTGGGTTTCGTTGGACAGCCTGACCAACCTGCCTGCTTTTATTCTAGACACCTAATTTTCCCAGAAGGGCTTCTCTGGGAAAGCAATATGTGTTCCACTCTCCAAGCAATAGGTGTTCAATCTGCATCTAACCCAATAATTACCCTTGCTTTTTGCAAACAGGCTGGTTTTGTGTGCAGATGGTGGGAAGTAGGACAGAGGTGCTGTGCCTGTGTGAAGCGACAGGACTGCAGACAGAGAGCCAGCCTGTAGGGGGAACAGTGATTCATGGCTCTGTTTCACACTGTTTGCATCTTTAAGATTTACTTTTTAATATCATTTACAACCAGACTACAAAAAAATGGAAACACTGAAACCCTGAGAGAGATTCATTGAGTGGCGTAACAAGTGCACAACTTAGAAGGAAATGTTACAAGTGCTCTTTAATCCTTCCCATCTATTAGCTCTTTTCTTAATTTAGGAACAGGGATGAAGAAGGAACTTTACCTGGGCTATAACAAACTCTTCAGAAGTAACTGTCCTGCGATAAAGATTTCCCTGCAGGGTTCTTTTAGGACCTAGGTTTTAACAAAAACAAAAGCCTAAGTCCCATGGCAATGACATTAATACAAAGCTCTTGTGATTTATAGGGTTAATCTCAAATGGCAAAAACTGTCACCGAAGACACAAGGTCTTGCCTTGCAATTATACTATGTATTGATATTGTATGAGCAGGCTGGAGGCAGTGCTCTGAGATGTGTCCTTCAGTTCTCCAGCCAGAGGTCACTTTTTGTTCTAGCAGACCTGCCTGAAGCCTGAGACACTAGGGTACCTTCCAAGAAACCAGGATAAATGTTCTGGCTTGCACCTTTCCCATTCATGAAACAAGCACTAAAAGCTCCAGGACAGATATTGCTTACAGGTAACTGAGTTGGCTAGCATAGTAACCTTGTGACTGCTCTGTATCTTAAAAGTGCTGTGGGAAAAAACTCCGGTAAATAAAAAAGACTACAAAAAGCTAAATCCTCTTTTTGTATCCCATCCCTCCCAAGGAAGATGGATGCTCTTTATTAAAAAGTAATGCTGGCAGGGTCCATGACAAGGAGTACAAGAAACTGTTTTGTGAACTGAAAGCATTGCCAATAAGTTTTGGGAAAAAGGACTCTGAAGTCAAATTGAATTGTCCTTTGGGATGAGAAGTGGCAGTTAAGAAATGGCAAATGAGTTATGGCAGCTAAAAATAAAGGGTGATCTAGAGGAAGAGATTGGCTGAGGAGGAGCTTAATGTTGTAGGAGTTCTCCAGCTTCCCTTTCTCACCTTACTGAGCACGACAAGCTCTGCTTGATCCACATGGCCAGCGCTCCAACTCTTATTAGTTCCATCTGCTGCAGCATCTTCCCAGACCCCGACACCTAGTTGCTGCTTTGATGTGCCGCCCTCCACTTGCAACCTTCTACCCCTGCTGCATGCTGCTCTCTGTAAAACCTAGCTTGCAAAGACTCTGGAAGCTTCATATCCCCTCTAGCCTCAAACTACATATGGAGGCTCTGCAAGCTCTCGTCCCACTGAGATTTCATCATATCTGGTGTGTTGCCAAGTCACTTTTTTTTCCTTCTAGTGGTGTTATCTCTGCCTCAGCTAGGTTATGGGGTCACTCTGGTACAGGATCTACATGTTTTAAAATTGCTTCTTTGTCCATCATGTCAGCAATTCACAAGTCCTTGTATGTCTGTTTTGGCCTGATGAACCTCAAATATGCTTGGGTTTTAAAGGAAACATTTTATTTATTTGAAATACTGACTAAAAGCATCCCTATAAAACCTAACAACATTCAAAACTAGATGAGCCAAAGCAACACTGTCCAACAGAAAGGATATGAAATTACTGCTGAGCATTCACATTAAAATCATGAACACCAGGCAATGCAATGGTTAGGCTGAAACAATGTTTTCAAGCAGCAGCCAGACCTGGGGAGAGCTGGAGGGTATGCCATCTCATGATTGACTCCTGTGAAGATGTAAAAGGCACAGAGACGACAGCTGCTCATCTCTAAACACAAAGTAGCTGCAGCAGTGCTGAAAATAGTAACACATAGAAAAGTGCTCCTAACCTTCCTTCTCAGCTCCACCTTTCCCTCAATTTCTTCCCCCTCAGGTGAAGAACTTTCCACAATTATACCCACATGCTGTGCAGGATGCAATGAATATGCCACATGACATATCACACTCCACTTCTCAAACAACAAGCATGCATGTTCATGCACATCATGTCTAAATGTTAACTTTCCCTACCTTGTCTAGAGCCACAGTTTGTGAATTTTGCTTTGTTTGGCTTCTTTGTCTGAACAGACTTAGAAAACTCAAGGCATACTCCTGCATCAGAAGAAGGGTGGGTCCAGAGACCACACTGACACAGAGATGCCATTTATAAGGCGGCTGTAACCTCATGCTGCCCAGAAGTTTGGCTGCTTTCTGGAAAGTCTCATTTTTTTAGAAATACTTCATTACAAGTTCCAGAATTTTTTTATAACTACTAGTGTTACTGATTTGGTATGTCATTGATTTGATATAGATTAGTATTAATTTGTTTAATTTTAATAGGAATATAGAATTACAGGAGATATTTAGTAGAAATCATATGCTGCATTTGCACATTATACAGGAACCGAGGCTACTACGAAATCCCCTGTACAGCCCTGTACCAAGGCCGAAGGAATTGGTCAGAATCACCTAGTAGGAACATTTAGAACTATAGATAACAGGCTTAAGATTCAAGATAATTTGGAAATAGTGTCTACTTGTAAGGTATTTTATAACCTAAAAGAATGCAGAGAGATGTCAGAATCCAGATTAATGGGAAAATGGGGAAATCGACTGAAGTAACATGTAAGTTTAAGCCAAGAGACAGTGTCCTTATGCAATAGATAATTCCGGCAGGGGGAGATCGCGACCACCGACTCATTGACCACCAACCCACGTTACACCCCAGACCCATTTCCAGGTGCTTCTGGACTCTACTGCGCAGAATCGGAAATAGGAGGAGAGTATGATGATGATTTCCAGGAATTGTTATGTTTATGCATGAATACTTGATGAATATGTATGAATAAGTTCTATATAAGATGTATAATTTTGGTGCATGGTGTGCGTCGTTGGTGAAAACAGTCACCTGCGCACCCGGCCGTCAATAAAGAAGTGTCTGCTTATCTACCTCAAATTGGTGTCGATAAGTTTTATTCCGAGTTTTTGGTAACACTAGGAGACAATATATATTTCAGTCACTCCATTGTTTTGTGTTAAGACTGAGACATCTGTAGGTGTTGCTGGATCATACTGCATTTTTAGGATGTCTAGATCTACTGTACAGATACAGTCTTTTAAATCTTATAGCTCACATGGATAAATGATTCACCTGATAAATGAAGTGATGAACTTGAGCCTTTTTGCAAAACATAGTACTTTTTCTAGAGCTGTACTTGTTAGATATTAATAGTAGATGAACAGCAGCAACATATTTGTGTCTAACTGGTTGTGCTGGGTTTGTGTGGTGGGGTTTTTGGTAGTGGGGGAGGGGTCTACAGCAATGGCCCCCTATGAGAAGCTTCTCAAAAGCTCCCCCAGTTCCAAGTCAGACCTGCCTCTGGCCAAGGCCAAGCCAATTAGCGATGGTGGCTGCACCTCTGGGATAATGTATTTTAGAAGGGAAACCTGAGATCAGGGGGGACTTTGAAGAGGAGTTATGAGAAGGACATCTATGTGAACACCAAGGTCAGTGGAAGGAAAGAGGAGGAAGCGGGGAAAGTGTGCTGGAGCAGAGACTCCCCCCTGTATCCCATGGTGAGATGGCAAGGCTGCCCCACCTGCCACCCATGGAGGTCACTGGAAGAGCAGAGATTTGCCTGCAGTCTGGGGAGGACCCCTGCTGGGACTCTATGGGAAGAAGAAGCCCCCCCTATTGTAGTTTGGCACTGGGAGGACTGCAACATGTGGACGTGACCCACCCTGGAGCATCTTGAGAAGAATGCATCCTGTGGGGAGGACTCATGATGGAGAAAATTTCTGGATGACTGTCTCCCATGAGAGGGATGCCATGTGGAGCAGGGGGAAGAATTCAGAGGAGTGCTTCCCCCCTCCTTGGAGGAAGAAGTGGTGGACTGACTGCACTCCCCATCCCCTGCCCCTGCACTGCTGGGAGAGGAGGTAGAGATATCTGGAACAAAGCTGAGCCCAGGAGGAAGGGGAGGGGTGGAGGGAGGTGTTTTTAAAATATGATAACGCTTCTCACTGTCCCATTCTGTCTGTTAAGTGTTGGTTTTCTTAGTGTTTTAATTAAAGTGATGTTCTTGTTTTCTCCCTCTAATGATTCTGTCTTTTTGCCTGTGACCCATTAATGGGTGAGAAACCCTTCCCTGTCCTTATCTCGATTCCTAAGTCTTTTGTTTCATTTTTTTCCTTCCCAAGCTGGGTGGGAAGTAGTGAGTGAATGGCTGTGTGGTGCTCAGTTGCCCTCTGGGCTCAAACCACAACACTGGTTCATCACAAAGGAGTGTATGCAACATTGTCTGACCATGGTCAGCAGTACTGAGCAAGAAACATGCTGCGTGATGTTTCAGTTTCCCTGTCAAATTGTCTGGAGCAACACCCAGCTCCATTTTACCTGTTTAAGGCTGAGTCTTGGGTTTTGTGACATTTGCAACTTGGTGACCATGACAGCTGATTCAGAGTATTCACCAAATATGTTTAACTCATTGGGACAGAGAGTGCCATAGTTTTTCTACAGAACTTAGCACAAAGGTAGGGAACTCAAGGCTCTGCACCTACCATTTGCAATGGGGGAAAAGACTGCATAAAGCTGAGTGGTCTTCTGACTCCCCCTGCACCTGCTCAGTGAGTGGGAAACAGGCTTTTGAAATGGCTGAAAGAAGATAAAGCATCTCATCTTCTGGATTTTAAGGCAGATAATCTTTAAAGTGTGATAGAGAATTTTTACCCTCTGTTTAAAAGATCTTTTCCTATGTGAACAAAAAACAAGGGGTTAAGTGAAGAAAGAGGGATTCACATTCTAGATTAACCAAAGCCTCCACTTCTTGTAGAGGAGTTCAGGTCCCTGTCCAGCTTGGTTCACCAGAATTTTGAAGCTGTGTTACATCCCAGATGAATGCTGACTTGCGGAAAACAGACTCTACAACTCGTATAAAGTTATAAAGCAGGTATGTTTACTCCAGTGCCGGGGTGCAAGGGGATTTCTCCACAAAGCTTGCACACCCACCACACATTTTACCAAAAACTTATAGAGTGTGGATATACATATTCATTGGATTAAATAACACAAGCATACATATGCATAAGTAAGGCTGGGTTAGTTCAAAAGGCTGGTGTCAGCAGTTTATGTTATCTTACGCATTGCCTCCTGGAGTCGTCTTCGGGGGGGTCTTTTGGAGGAAGGCCCACAGTCTTTCTCACCTTGTACTTTTCCCCAGAGCATGCGCAGATTCTCTTGGCCAATTTCTTGAATGACAAGAGTGTTTTCAGCCGGTTTACTCACTCTATCTTATCTAAGAGAACCAATGGAACTTCTACCATCCATATATGGCTATCTTTACTCATTATCAAGACCCAACTAGTTAGAGCACATCTGTTTCCCAAGGACAAAAACATAATATTTTGCTGAACACTGCAGTTCTTGGTAGATTTTCACAGTAAACTGCTTTGTTTTGATGAACATAGTAGTCCTTGGTAAAATTCCACAGAACAGTCTGGGTGAGCAGGATTATTAATAATATTAAAAAATCTATAAGTTGCTATAAGTAAATAAGTCTCAAAACAAGTAATCATTTCTCTGTATCAATGCTCAGCTAATGGGATTATAGGGCTGCTCTGTGTTTGGATAGTCTCACCCACCTGATGAATCCTGATTTAAGTCTTTCCAGAATGAAGTTTTATCAAAAGCAATTTTCTAAAATTTTAAGTTCCACAAATCAGTATTTGCAAGCAAGAAGCAACAAAGTATTTTTCTGGGTGGCTGTTGGACCCAAAAGGTAATCTTCCATGCTAACATTCAGAAAACATTTGGAATTTCTGTGAATAAGGTAGTAAAAATATCAAGTACCTAAATAGGAGCATCCTAAGAGTAATAACAGAGAGCATTTACATATTTGTTTAGGGCTATCTTTGCAACCTTTCTTAGTATAAGTCAATCAGCTCAAATCACCTCTCTAAAGAATGCCTTATCTGACAAGCACATCAGAGAAGTGATTAGATAATTTTGCATGGCTTTGCTATTGAATTGAGCTTCACATTGACGTTAGAAAGTCAAAAACAAAAAGAAAAAAACACAAGGAAATGAAAGCGGGAGGTAGGGTCGGCAAAAACATCTATGCACACACAACCAAAAGGACTGCAAGGCGATACTGTGTACTGCAGAGACACACTGGTATTGTGGCATGCAGTGGGTTAAAACTAATAAATATGAAAGGGCACATGGCAAAAGGCACTACACACAGAAATGAAATTCAGCTCTTTTCTGCATGTCTGCAGGACACAAGTCGGGGGTGTACACGGGCTACACATGCTGAACTCTAAGATTATGCCCAGCAGTCCAGTAGCATATTTGCTCCGCTGCCTGCTGGTCTGGATCACAACTTGATGATGTGAGTTTCCAGCCCCAACATTGTCCATGC
Source organism: Strix uralensis (assembly GCF_047716275.1). Taxonomy (NCBI): domain Eukaryota; kingdom Metazoa; phylum Chordata; class Aves; order Strigiformes; family Strigidae; genus Strix; species Strix uralensis. The sequence goes on from NC_133976.1 coordinate 60,090,055, forward strand.
ATTTGCCATGGTTTATATGCCTGATATTTCTTTCCAATAATAACTTACCTTTAGGCACAGTTATTAAGACCTCCATCACTGTGAAATAGCTTGTCTTCAGTGAGGCAGTCTTTTAATGGGATGTGATGCTGTATAGCAGAGTTTCATTTACTACATTCAAGAAGGTAAATGATAGATTGTTTACTCTCCTAATCCATCTAATTATGGCAGTTTACAGAAAATTGAAGAAAAAGAATTTGTGCTGTAGGTGATGCTGAGAGAGATCTGAGTGCATGTTGATTTAAAAGGCCATAAAGGCATTGTCTAAAATATATACAGAGTATCTTGTTGATTTCACTATAAGAGACAGCATGTTAGTTCAGTCCTCCCTGGGAGATGGCCTGTTACCAGATACTGTAAAAATTTCTAGCCTCTTTTGTCTGTCTTTGAAGGGTGGGAAGGTCAAGAGGGAAGCTGTAGCGCTGTCCTTATAAAGCTACATCCAAGCATGGAAGGGAGAAGGTGTGGAAGGGGAGTTACTGCAATAACAATGGAGTCACAGGGCTGGGGCATGCCTGGGAACAGCACAGAGGATGTACCTTCCACCTGCTGCCACATGAGCCTTCTTCCATGCCCCCTGCCCTGGCAACAGCACTGCAGTAGTACAGCCCGCATGTGAGGGAGCACAGCCTTTGCAGCCCCACTGACATCTCATCACACTGCACTTCACAGAGTGGAGGGAGGAGAACTGGTGCTTCTTTCCTCGCTGATAGCTACTGTGAGTGAAGAGAATGAGTTGTTCTGGGATGTCTGGTGCAGGAAAAGCATCATCTCTGTAAAGATATCTTTCCTTGGCTGCTGACTTTGGTGTTTAAGGAGGTACAAAGTCTGCCTGAAGCTTTTTGCCAGTTGTCCCATGAAGACTCCTCTCCATGTGGATTGCCTGGGGTTTTGGCTCACAGGACATGAAAGGGTCTCTGCCTCAGAGCTTAAGGGTATACAGAGCAACCTATTTTAGTGAAACTGGTTTGCATCTCCATCAGACAGGGTTAAAGTTCAGCACTGTATTAAAAATTTATTGTGGAATGGAACAGGAGAGGATACTCACATAAAGCATGGTGATGTAAACTTCTAATAGGAAACCAGACTAAAATGCAGTCTTGTTTTAGTTCACTACATAAACTGTTGAAATTTAGGGCATGCATCATTTTTCTAGAATGCTGTCTCTTCTGCAGCCTTATTACTTTCTATACTACTACAATTAGCAAATCTGCTAAATTGTGGGTAAATTTTCTCACTGTTTTTGCTTTTTGCATCTCTCAACATTTCTCTCCACACCCCCCCGCCCCTTTCCACTGCCCCCATTGCCATTATTAAGTGAGGTCAGGTGCTTTTAGAACTAATTGCATCTAATTATCTACAAAATAATTAATATTTCTAATAGAAGCTACCTGTGTTGGTTTTCATTGGGGTGCAGGAGAGCAACAAAGTAAAGAGTTTGACAATTAAGGTTTCATTATTATGTTCTCCCCTTTACATTCTGTTTAATAAATCCTTCACTGCAGAAATGGATAGACCAGAACTCATATGAGGTGAACATTGTGAAGGGCTCAAGATTAGTTTTTAATCTGTTTTGCACTCTTGACAAGGCCAGGGTTGGGGGTGGCAGGTGGAGGGAAGAAGCCTAATTTGAAAAATTAGGGAAAGTAGTAATATAGAAAAGATTCTTTCTTCTTGCAACCTGCTTACCAGATGGCCTGCCAGACATAGATACCAGGCTGAGAGAGACAATTGTATATCTTCTTGTAAATCAGAACTCAGAATATGTAGTCTGTGGAGTATGTGTGTAGAGATGCCATTTTGGTTACCAGTGATTGAAACAAGGCCTTCCAGAAATACAAGCAGGAAGGGTTCCAGCATGTGTTGCCATGACATGTGGCTCTCAAATCCTGAGAAGAAAACTGCTGCTAAGTCCATAGTGATACAAGGAAATGAACACCTGCTTTGCAACTTATTTACTTATAGCAATTTATAATGATTTCTGAATATTGCTTGATAATCCTGCTTGCCCTGACTGTTCTGTGGAAGCTTACCAAAGGCTACTGCTACTGTGTTCATCAAAACAAAGCAGTTTTCTGTGGAAACTTACCAGGAATTACTATGTTCGGCACTGTCCTGGTTTAACCAGGATAGGGTTAAGTCTCCCCAGCAGTGGGGGGGAGCTCTAGCCGGGTTATTCAGATACCATGCGGACGTCACATCCTGGCAGGTCACATTTTTCCTGGCGCGGGAGCTCGGTGCACTCGTGGTTTTGTACATCGTGCTTCAAACTGCTGTATTTGATAGCTATTTTGCTCTGTTCATTGCTATCACTATTACTGTTATTGTTGTTGTTTGTTGTGTTGCTATTGCACTGTTGTATTAAACCTTTCCTTATTTCAGTCTTGGGGCTTTGTATTTCACTCCCTTTGTGGGGGAGGGGCAGCGGCCGCGTGGTCTCAGACCCCGGCAGGGGCTAAACCACCACAGGCACAAATGTTTCTTGTCCTTGGAAAACAGATGTGTTCTAGCAAGTTTATGGATAGATAGCCATATATGGGCAGTAGAAATTAATAGACTGGTGCTTTTAGATATGATAGAGGTGGTAAACCAGTGGGAACCACTCTTGTTATTCAAGAAACTGGCTAAGAGAATCTGCGCATGCTCCGAGGCAAGCTACAAGGTGAGAAAGACTGTGAGCCTTCCTCCAAAAGACCCCCGGAGACACCCACCAGGAGGCAATGTGCAGGCGCAAAGATAACATAAACTGCTGACACCAGCCTTTCGAACTAACCCAGCCTTACTCATGCATATGTATGTTTGTGTTATGTAATCCAATGAATATGTATATCCACACTCTATAAGTTTTTGGTAAAATGTGTGGTGGGTGTGGAGAAATCCCCTTGCACCCCGGCGCCGGAGTAAACATACCCGCTTTATAACTCTTTCTGAATTGTAGAGTCTGTTTTCCGCAAGTCAATAGCAAGTGGAAGGTGGAGATATTGTCTCTCTTATTCTGAGGCTGCAAGAGACCAACATGTCATTGCATAGCATGCAAAGCAGTTGCAGTGGTTTCCCTGTGCTTGTGAAGAAGGACGTGGTGCAGGAAAGTTTTGCTTTTAGGTAGATCTATTAACTGGGTTTAGAAGCTGTGTATATCAGTGAAGCTGTAGTTGTTTACACCTGGGCACAAAACACCTTTAAGTTCATTCCTGATCTTAACTACACTTGTGGAATGTGATGGCCTTTCTTTCCTCTCAACCTTCTCCCAGTCAATTAAATGTGCTTGGGTGCTCTGCAAAGCCCCATTTCAGGAAGCTTCCATCCTGCAGACAGTAAACCCCATGTTCCCTGTCTTGGTGATGCTGTATCATCATGTATCATCACCTTTGACCAGAAGGCTTTGTCCCTTCAGCCATAAACCGTGAAGTTAGCAATTGCATGAGGAAGTAGGGACAGAGACACTCACTGAAGTTCAGCTTTACAAAGGGATTTAGATGTCTAGTGGTATTGGTAGGCTGTGTGATTATGGCCCTTGGCATGCCAACTTCCAAATAAAGCCTCCTACCTAATCTTTGGAAAAGGCAGGCCCCACTGAAGAGAAGTTTAGGGGGCTTAAATGAAAGTGCTGAGCAGGAAATTGTCTAGAGGCAGCCTAGAGAAGACATCAGCTAAGGGTGTTGCATGAAATTTAGTCTGTCTGCAAGTGTTTTAGTGAGTTGTGGTCTAACTCTCATTCTAGGATGGCAAACATGGGAGTAGGAAAATGGAGACACTTATAAGAAAAAGAACATTTATTTTTTCTCTGCTACCTATAGAAAAAACAACATGAGGCGAAGCAAAACTGATAGCTCACTGGGAGGTTAATGGGAAGGCAAGAGGAGTTGTTGATGGAAGAGCCCACTGTCCCCTACAAATCCCAGCTGCTCACCATCTTCTTTCCATCTAGTTCCTGAGCAGTAAACACAGTAAAAATCAGCAGCTGGGACTTTTTTGCAAAACAACAGCACCAAGCAGAATTTCTCCCTCCGTATTTTGTAATTTATCTGAAGGCTGCAGACATCTGTTCAGATGGCCAAGGGGAAAAAAAACATGGGAGATTTGGGCTAAATTCAGTACCACTTAGGAAAGATGCACCTGGCCTGCCATTTGTTATGTTCTCTCCTCTTTGCTTTATGATTTATATTTTATAAATCCTTTCCATTGTGGCTTCCTCCCCTTTCCTCCTTCTGTTCCAATTTGATCAGATTGTAAAGTTTCAAAGTGTACTCCTGTTACTTTAATTAAAGCAGTTTCCCTCTGCCCTCCCTGTTAGAACAGATGTATTGGAAATCCCCAGACACCTCCTCCCTAGGCAAAATTGGACAATAAAATGTAAAACTGCATTAAGACAAGGTCCCTGTGCTAATTGCTTTTCTTTATGCAGCAGGGATATGCAGGAGAGAAGGTGTCTCTCTGTTCTAGCAGGTCTATTTTAACCTCTATAATGAGTTCATGGTGGCTACCTGAATTCCTTCTCACACTATCTTACCACTTGTCAAAAAGACTCAATAGAAACTACAAGACCTATCTAGCATGATTTGGTACCTGTACTGCCTCTCCCACCCATATCCTGGGGATCCTGTGTCACTGGCTGGTTTCTGAATTTACCATTCTGTTTTCAGAGGAGAATCATGCCTGTCAGGTGGAGATTATTTAGGGACCCTTATCCCTCGACTAGGTTTAAGGCTAAGAGTAGGAGAATATAGCCTGAGGTAAAACCAGACTAGCAGTATTAAGTCATGAGATGAGGCAGGAAAATACATTTCTATGATTACGCTCAACAGAAAAGTGCCACCTCTTGCATTTTAGCCAGCTCATGAGGTAGCTAATTAGCCTGTATGAGCTTGTCCTGGAGAGTGTATAGAGCTATATCTTTCCTGCTATTGGACTTAGCTGCCCCCTTAGCTTCTCCCTCCTCCTCAACCTTGCTTAATGGAGATTTATTCTCCATATGTTGTTTATAATCCCCCATTCAGGCTTGATGATAATTTCCGTCTCTTGCACCTTCTTTAAACCACTGCAGATATTATGCTGTATGCGCCTTTCCCATCTGCTCTAAAAGGATAGCCCTTACAGGAGAAAAATCCACATCTCTACAGAGGGTCATTTAATCCTGACTAGAACATGTCAAAAAGCCTAAGCACAAACACCAATGGACCAAGGCAGCAAAACAGCTGTATGGCCAGCAAAGATTACTTTGGCCAGTCAAAGCATCATTGGCAGGCTGTCTAGGACAGCAAAGAGCTGTGTGGCATGGAGCTCTGCTGGTTTTGAGGGAGTAAAGCCTAGTTATGTGCAGAGATTAAAAGAGAAGTACCAGATAGTGGGTTTTGCCCTTTCATGGAGATATATTGTGTATACTGTGCCTTTCCTGGAGCCCTGGCTGCTCCCCAGGTGATATTCCCAACCTGTGCACCCTCAGTAAGTCTGCATGCATGCCAGACTGTATATTAGCAAAACCTCAAAAATGTCCAACCCTAGCAGCAGTCTCCATCAAATGTTGTGCTTTATGTGTGAGTAGAGCTGCTTTGGGTTCACAGACAAGTACCACCCCAGAAAGGTGCATCCTTTTTAGCATTATTGGATCCCAGAGTCAAGCTGCTCCTTAAGTCCTCCACCTCATCAAAAACGCAGAGCAGTGTAACTGCATCTCCTCCCCCAACAGCCTATGCAGATTTACAGTAAAAAGGTGAAGGACAACAGCATTAACAAAGACATTTCTCCCTTCTCCACACATTCTTTTCTAGAGACAGTTTTTCTCTCTAATTTTACATGGCACTCTGGGACTTACCATCTGTTTCAGAGACCCTTCAGATGAGCAAAAAACAGGCCATGTCTTATAACAGAAGAGGAAATCTTTGAGCACCACACAGACTTCTGACAGAACAAGGTTTTGGAGAACAATTTAATTTAACATTATAAACAGTTCTGTCCCTCCCTAAGTGCTTCCCAGTTTCGCACTGTCAGTTCCCAGTCCAGCTCCTCCTCCCCAAAGGATAAGAGGTCTGTCATTCTTGGGAAAACTGACATTTCTCTCTCCTTCCTGGCTTTTCTGATGGAAATATTCATTACACACCTCTGTGCTGCTTTCAGACAGTTATTGACACCTAGATTCTCAGCCTTCCCATGACACCTTTAGTCAATGTACTGTTCCTCAAAGGTCTGAAAAATTTCAAGATTGTGTCTAAATCCTTTTAAAGTCTTCTCATTTTCTTATTAAAGGGAGATCAGACTGGACTGATCTATGGTCCCTAAGCCCAGCACCCAGTCTGTACATTTGGAAATTTAAGGAAATTCAGACTCTCCATCAAGACTATGTATTTCATATTTAAAACATCTGGGATAATAAGCTAACATCCAGGAAAGCACACAAAACAATATTTTTTAATTAAGACTTATAAATTAATAATATTATTCAAATGTTGAAATCCAGTAGCGTGAAGATGGCTGCTATACTAATGCATAAATATAGTGAAAATTCCAGTCATATATGGTACAAGAAAATGAACTCAATGGGAAAAGATAGTGAACAGGTAAGGGTAATGACCACCTGATGGATAGACATTATGCAAAGACAGAAAATAAGAAGGAATGCACTTAGGTATGATTTTTTCATTAGAAATCCCTTAGGCTAAAATTGGTAAACATTTCACTGATGCCAAAAATTTCATAACTCTTCTGTGTTACACCAGTGACTCCAGGTCAATAACATTAGGCCACAAATCCTCATTGTTGAACATGGGTAGCTCCCTGTGTGCTATTTTTAAATCCAGACAATATCTGCAAGTAAATTTTAATTTTCTGTTCAAGCCAATTGTCATTCTAGAATAAGGGGAACACATTCAAAAGTGTGTGTTTAACAGAGAAGGGAGTACAGATGGGGGCATGTTCAGAAGCAAGCACCGTTGACAGATTTACAGGATAACTGATGAGGTTTTGGAAAGCAGGTTGCACAGGATACAAAGGACACCTTGTGCCTGTAAGGGTTGTGAGCACTGATGCGTTTGCTGACAAGGTTTGCACAGCTTGCTTGTGTTGTACATTTGCCTTTGCACACTATACTGGAGGTGAGAAGAGCCTGAGCTGGCATGAAGACATGCAGCTTAAACATGACATGAAAGAGACTTAGTGATCATATATTTGCTGGAGGATGCTACAGGCTTTGAGCATTTCTGGAGTTTTACAAGCTAATTTAATTGCTACTTCTTAGGAATTTTCTTCTTGTGTTTCTTTCTTTGGTTTTGTTTCATACTTGGTCAGAGAGGGATATTTTTTTAAAGTAAAAGCCAAACATAATAAGTTGGAGCTCTCTGAGTAATTAAGGTATCTGGGGCCTGTATTTGATGAAAAAGAATGTCCCAGTGGGAAGAGGAAGAAAAGATTCACTTGCACAAGTGTGTGGATATAACAGGGCAATCACAGTTTTGGTTGTTTTCTTTTTTTTTTTTTTCCCCAGACAATTTCCACCTCCTTGAGAAACGTTTTGTGCCAAGAAAAGGACTGTGCACCTTATTGTTTTTGCCTGCCTGGCACTGTATATGTAAAGATCGTATGGAAACATTGAAAACTGTGCTTTCTATTTTAATACAAATACCATAAGAGTGAATGATGCTTCTGAAAAGCCCAGGTCCCAGGGCTGAGAGAGTATCTGACTTGACAAAGACAAAACTGACTACTTCTATCAGCACCGGAATGAAAGATGCCAAATTTCTTACAAGGCTGTGGGATTCTATTTGGATTCTCTGATGCCTCATATGTCAGCCTCAGTAGCAGATTTCATCAGATCTGGGAAATTCCTTATGTGTATTCCTTGTTCAGGTAGCTTGGTCTCCAGCAATGGATGGTGATATTATTAGCTTTCTGGTTACCATTACTCTTTCTTTTGCCCAACTGCCCATTCTCACAAAATGTAATGGAAGGTAACATGTCTGAAGACTGCTACTGCTTTCACACCTGACTGAAATTGAACAAAAGCTTTTCTGGTCCTATTGATCTCTCCCAGAGATTCCCCAAGGGCAGTGTGTGCCATTTTTGGGAGGGTCAACAATAGTGGGCAGAGGCAGACCTTCTGTTCCGGCAAATTGAGCAGCAGTCACTGGTGCTGGTGGCAGCAGGCATCCCAGCTCTCTAGGGCTCTCTGTTCCTTCATGCTGCTCCTTCCTGTCTTCCCTCCCCACGCTGAAGAATGTAGATCACAAATTATCAGCCTTTCTAAAAATCAGTTTTTCTTACTCTGCTGAAAGCCATTTAGTTAACCCTTTGACTGTGCACTATGTAAAGCACATTCCTTTATTACGGCAGAAACGTTGTAAACATCTATCTGAATCAACACTGCAGAAGCTAATCTTCCCAGTCACAGCACTTCACCCTCCTGCTATCAACCCTAAATAATCCCTGTAAAATATGGTTTCCTTCCCAGAGTTCTTACAATGCCATTTTCACCTCTTTTTAGAAGTACCTAGTCATGAAGCCTAGTTTCAGTCTCTAATGTAGGAAAGAACAGTTAGAACTGAAGAAGTAAAGTCCAGAGAGTGCCATCTTTATCTAGAGAGAGTAACAAGAGAGAATTCACTAAAGAAAAAGACCCACTTAGTTCCTTGTTCCTTTGAGGATAATGATTTACTGTTATGCTTTTTTTTCATCAGAGTGTCCATGTCAACTGAACTGTAATAAAAAAGAACATGACTCTTACAGTTTTTAGATTCTCAAGATTTTGCAGATGTTCTGGGGATATACATTAGATAGTGCTCCTAAAGCCCATAGGTGATTTTTGGAAAACAGAATCTTTATCCTTTCATGATTAGTGTGCATGCAAAACTCTCCTTCTGGAGTTCAGGTGGTCCATATTTTTTTTTGACAAATGAGTAGGGAAAAGAGAATGTTAACAGTGCCTCAGAAGTGAAAATTCTGTTGTTTCTTATCATACTTTAACTGCACATTCTTTGAGGCAGGGGACCATGGTTTTCTGGCATGTTTATACAACATGATCACCCCATTACTCTTTTATGCCAAGTGCTACTGGTTATGCAAGTGGTAAGCATAGGAATGGAAATCAAGGTCCGAATGGAAATCAGTCCGTTAGAAAAACATTTCTGTCCCAGCTAGAGAAAGTGGTTTCTCTAGGCTGCCTCTCACTGAAGACATAGAAACTTGGTTGTGATTTTTCCAGGTGCTGTGATAGTGTTACTTCGCAGAGTTTCACCAGAGACAATTATAGATGAACTAGTGAAACTAGGCTACTTTTTCATCCATTCAACAAAATGTCAGATTGTCCCATGCAGAGCCAGGAAAACCTATAAATATTGCAGCTAGATGGGCTACTCTGTTAGAAATATTGTATGTGGTTCTCTTGTTCAAGTCAGGAGTTACCTTACAAACAGCAGCAGACTTACATTTGCATGGACATGAGATCAAGAAGAGGAGAAAACAGCGTAATAGTTACTAAAAAGATATCCCCTCTTGGCTGTAGAATTGATCAAGTATCTATTGCTTATTGTATTGGGAAGGAAAAAGTGTAAGAAATGTCTTCTTAAATGGTTTAACTTAGTCTGTGGGCTTGCAATTGTTTGCCTGCTCAATTTATATGGTGTGACTCTCTTTGGTCTTGGAATTGATGGTTAAATCATTTTAAAGCATATTAAATTGGAATGGCCACATCTCTTTAAGGTGCTTTTTTGTTGTCTGAGAAATATCCATGCTGAACTTACAGACATTCTTGAACTTCACCAATATCTTCAGTTTTGGAAGACTGGAGTACTTACAAACCAGTGTGTGAGCTGGCTCTACAAATCATGGTACATTGGATTTACATGGTAGTCTTACTAATTTTCATTGTTATAAAGTTGGTGCCTAATCAGCTCTGATACACAATCCTTGAAACAAAGAATGCTTATCCTGGTGCATTTTATTATACCCATGGGACCTCATTTAATCTTTGACTTTTCCCAAGCTCTCTAGGCCAGAAGGCTTTGTATCACAAAGTCAACAAGAAACTTTTGTAAGAAACCAAAAGTTTGGGGGTGTTGCAGAAAGCCTATGGGCACATGTGATTTGCAATGTTGTAGCGGAAGCTGAAGGAACTAGTTGATATTGCATGAGGCACAGAGGGAGTCTCATCTATTTGTCTTGGATTTTTTTAGCAGAGAGGAAGTTGGACAGAAAGGAGCCACTTGGATTATTTAATCTACACTGCACCCATCACTGGTGACTGAATGATCAAGTACAAACTTTGTTAAGGGTTGAGTTTTTTTCCTTTCCCACATCACACTGTTGACTAAGGACTATCTGCTAAATCTGTTTGGTCTTGTATTGACATCCTTTATATTAGGCAGACAGTAGTCTCCCTTCTTGCAATGCTTATTCACATGATGTATTACTAGGCAGCCATCACATTCTCTATCAGTCCTAAATAAGAACTAAATAGGTCAAGCTTGATTCCTGTCTTATCCAGGGGAAGGCTTCACTGCTCTCCTTGTGTTTTATCAATCTGTTGCTGTGCCTATTCTAATTTAAGTTAATCCATTCTCATGGCTAACCAGAACTGGACACTCTTCCAAGCTATAGTCCTTGGTATTAAACTTGTCTCAATACATCTTGAGATCACAGCTCTTTATTCCTCTCACACTAGTGGGTCATAGACAGCCTGTATTTGTCAGTCATTCACAAGACTTCCCTCATTTTGTACTGTTGACTTTAGGTCATGACTTTATATCTTACAGTATACTTCTTCGTGATTTCAACCCTAACAGGTTATTTTTCATCCATGCTCTCCTCTTTATTCTTTAAGTTTATTGCATGCAATGTTTTCCCGCCTTTCCTTCTATATGTATCTGTCCTACACAAAATATGTCCCTCAGGACAAGCAGCAATGGGGATCTACCTAGGGTGGAGATAAGAAAACCAAGAGAAAGACCCTCTGGGCCCCTTAAAAATCACGGAAGATCTATATCCTCCCTTGAAAGACAAATCAGAGCTGATTTGTTGGTTTTTGCTAACTCTAATTTGTTTCAACACATGATTTATCATTGGGGTCTTCTCTCACATCTCTGAAATAAATGCCAGATGCTTTCCATTGTTGCTTATTTCTCCAGCCACTTCAGATTCAGCCAGCATCAATTTCAGTATCTCAGAGAGGGACTTGTTTGCGGAGTCTGACAATAAAATCTGTATCTTTATTCACAACATTTAGTGAATTCATAAAGCAAGGTCAATGGCATCCTAATGGTTGTTTCATCTCTGGGTCAGTTTTAAGCAGAGCCTCAGAATACAGATGGATGCAAGCTCTAGGGAAGCCAAGAGCCCTATCACTGTGGTGGCACAGTGAAGAAGTGACATGCAAATTAGCAAACTGGGCAAGGAAGCTGATCTCTAAGCAAATGGTGTGTAAGCACTGATTCTGACTTTCCCCTACAAAGAGGTGAAAAGAAGAAAGGGCTCAGCAGCCTCTCTCTCTGGGTTTTGCACTATCAAGGTGGAAGGCTGGGAGTTAAGTGCTAGAGCAGACTGGGATAGGGCTCAGAGATGCAGTCATTTTGGATTTCCTTAAAGAGAGCAGACACAGCCATGATTTTGGCTATGAATTTTCCCTCCCTCCCCATGGCTGGAACATGGTAAAGTGTGCCCCCTTTAGAAGGAGAGACTGAGATGATGGGTTTCTAGGGGTGAAAATAGGGGACTGGGAGCCTGAGATGTTGTGTATCCTCTTCACGACATGTCATGCAGGTGTGCATATGATGGTGTGCAGTGAAATTGGGTTGCCAGACTTCCCCTCTGTGCTGGCTGCTGCAGTACTACTGCTTGCAGGGGCAACCTCCCTTCCACAGCCACCACTTCAGTAGCTGTGGACACTACAGCCTCTGTCAGATCTCCTGACCACTTTTGCACTGTAAGATGCAGGTTTGCAATGCAAGGAAAGAAAGGAACCTAAGGGAGAAATAAAGTCTCCTGGGGGTGAAGGCAGAGAAATACTCCACATGACTATTCCTACATGCTTCCTTTGTGCTACTGTTACCCAAAAAGCAGATTCGTGCCCGGCGTGCAATAACCCAGTCTTAACATGCTCAGGAGAGATATCGTATTTATTCAGGCCTGGGTGCTCAGTGGACTTTTCCACAAATCAGGATACCAACAGCAGGTTTTCACACACAAAAATCAGAGATCAGTACTTTTCCAGAACACACCTATTAGATACTGATTGGTTAGTGATTAACATACAATTATAATACGGCTTATCTAACGCTTCTACTACTATGCATGCTCAGGGGAAGGGTCTTAACCTGGGAAGGGGTCTTTTTGATCTGTGGGTGGTTTTTTTAATATTATAATGAAGGTAGTTCACTTTCAGGACACTCAAAAGTTAGTTTCATTGCACAGTTAAGTGAGCAAATAGTCACTTTGCCAAGTTGTCAAATAACTCGTCCTCAAAACAATCCCAGACATTGTCTTTATGGTCCAGGATGTTCTACCTATTTTCTGGGGTTTGGAGGTTGAAGGTTGTTCTTCTTGCTTGACCTCGCAATTGTTCCTATATGGTAACTATAGCTACTAGCACAGTTTTGAATTGAGTGAACAAACCCCTATGATGACATCAGTAATTTACCAGGACTTTTCAGCTTGGGAGATGACAATGCACCAAGCTACAGGCTATGAAAGCATGCAAGGTGCAAGACAGCAAGTGGAAAACTTCTAGCAGCGTGTCATTAAGAACAGTCTGCTGTTCCACAACTGCTCAGCCACACCACTGTCCTCTCTAGGCCACTGTCCCCACATTTGACCACTATCATTCCACTAGGAATTTTTTTTTCCTAGTGTCTAATCAGAATTTCCTTTGTTGCTTCACAAGTGCTGAACAGAGTGAAAAAATCTCATCCCTTGACCTGCAGGCTGCACTCTTGCAGTCCAGTGTCAGGTTGTTCTTTTCCACAAGGAAACACAACTGACTTGTGCTCAACTTGTCCATTGAGATGCCTATAACTCCCTCCTTACACCAGAACTGAATTTCTCAGAGAAATCAGGAAGTCCTACTGCTTGGGGTACTTATCTCTGTGAAGTGAACAAGGAAAGGTTAAGTAGGTGATAAACACCTCTTTCAAGTATGCCCTGTGGATTTGAACCCAGAGGTCTCAGAGGAATTACTGTGTTCTTCTGCATGTCATGAGGAAATCTTTCAAGGAATTTTGTTGTGTTGCTTCACTTACGGATCCCCAGGATTTATAGTTTTAAATTCTTTTATGCAGGGAGAAAGAAAAGGAAGCATCATTAGCATATTCTTAGACATTGGAGTGCTTTTTCATCTCCATTACTGAGAAATTGAGTCATCTTTACTCTACATAAATTCTGTCTCTGAGAGCTTTTGTTCAAATGATATTTGCTACTTAACAAAACTTGATTTAGTGAAGGGGTATGCATAGAAGAGATGGAAGGGAAATATTAGCATTTCATTGGAAATTTTAATATAGACATTAAATGGCACCAAAACCCAGACAAATTGGTGCTTTTATTAACTTAGACTCCTAGGCATTAAATGTTTTTCTTCTACTGTTGCTCCTTCTTTGCTCTATACGTCACACCCATTTTCTCCTGTGGGGGATCTCTAAACAGTGTCATCCATGATTTTTTCACAGGACATATAGTGGTTTTATGGACAATGTGGTGTCTATAAAAAAATGAAAGACAAATAGCAATGACTATCTCCAAGCAGAAAGCAGATGAGCTTTTCCCACATGGCTGTAGTAGGACGGTGTGCATCATATTGATGAGATGCAAGACTGCCACTGAGCCACAGTCAGGGTAAACTCTGTTACTTGTACTTCTTCTGTTAGACCTTTATCCAGTCCTGTTGGTCCTGGCTTGCAGTAAGGATCTCAGCCAAAGGCTCCTTTTCATCTTCATGTGTTGGAAGGGTCACACAATAACACCTCTCCTTTTCAAAGAACACAATGAATTGTGAAGCCAAAGGTGGTTTGTCTGAAATGGGTATGGGAATGAATGTTAATAAAGTAATGAGTAATAATGCTATACATTTCATTCTCTATTCTGATCATTGCTTCAGTCTTGGTGACCAGGATTAAAAAAGATGTTTTTAGCCTGAATGATGATAAAAAAGTGTTTTTTATACAGTGAAGCAGAAATATCAGGCCAATACCAATAGGGAACAGGTTCATAGAGCACACATCCATATGAGACCATTAGGAGTCACCAAGTCTGACATCACATTAGAGACATAGAATTTAACAATTCTGGATTGAACTGAGGAAAAAACTTTGAGCTTTACTTAAAAATTGACAGAAGTGATTATCATCAGCCTAGGTCACTACTCCCAGCTGATAATGATCCTCAATCTTCCAAAATACCATCTTATTTTCAACCTGATTGTATGCACTTGCTGCTTTCCCAGCCATCAGAATTTGGTGTTTCTGCAGGAAACTTGGCATGAAGTTCCCATACAGGTATTTCCTCTTTCTCTCAAAACCAAATCCATTGCTTCTCTGTTTCAAGCTTCTAGGAAGAAAAACAGTGTTTGACTCAAACAAAAAAAGCCCTCTGTGCTTTGTTAGTCCTTTTTGAACTATTTCTTGCTGGTCTGTCAGGACTCAAGATAAATTCTCCAGTAACTGTGCCCCTGATTCATTGATCTTTACAGCAGGTTCACCCAGAACCTGTTGCTGTCACTCAGAAGCAGTCACATGGCCAAATAACACATTTGCACCACTGGTGAAATTCAGCTCAGTAACTACTCCTGAGGGAGTGTTTTGCTGATTAGGGATATCAACTAAACTCAGACACCAGAGTGAAAAGAGCAGGCGTATTTTACTAGAAATAACTAAATAATAGAATAATACAGAAAACATACAGTAAGAAAAGACAGAATAGTGCACTTAAACAAATAGGAAAATACAGGGTAATGCATCAAATCATTACTACTTGAGAGAGAGAATAGTGATTAAGAAAGATCCATCACCACTTGCATACTTTACCATCATCCAGATCCGCAGTTGCTGGGGAGCCCCCGTTACAGCGAGGATTTGGAGAACCTTTCCCTTCAAGTGGGAAATCCTACGCGGTGCGTCCACCCGTAGGTGAGGCTTCCAAAGTTGCTGTGAGCGGGTCCAGCCTTATATACCTAAAAATCAGTAAGCCAGAATATCTGGTTTTCGTCTCACGTTAGGTTCCCCCCAGAGCCTGGCCAGGGCTTAAGGGAGAAGCTAAGGGAGTTTCCCTGCTTATCTAGTTAATTTATGAGCAAGGTCACAAGGCCAGACAACTGTTTCTGTGGCCCTGTTATCTTGCTCACACATAAAGAAATGTAAGGATACATTCAAGATAGACATGTTTTATGATGTTTAAGCTACATCTTCTATGCATATTTCACTAATGACTACATACTGAGTTAGCAGTTTCAGTTCAGGGCCTGTTGCTCAGGCTTCAGTATTCCCACCTTTTACATCAGAATAGTTGGTTTGCTATAACTTAGTATAATACTTATTAGCACAATGGTTATCAGTTATAAAATGTACAGGATTCATCTATAGGTCAACTCTGGCTTGGGCTTATTGTCCAAGCCTTAGCACTTCAGGGAGTCAGTGGTTCAAAATTTGAGACAATGGAGAAGGATATCCCACTTGCAAATAGTTTCCAGCTCTTCATTTAGATGTGTATGCTAAACACTACTAAAAACTGAAAAGATGCTGAAATATAAAAGCCAAAGAAGTAAAAAATAAAAGTACTGGTGTAAAAAAAAAAAAAAGTGCCAATCAAATAAAAAAGAATCAGGACTATTGTTACACATTCTTTGAAAAAGTGTTGCTTCTCTAAGAAGACAAAGAAACACACAGAAACAAAATGTGAAGAAGTCTGAAAGAAAGAGTTAACAGGTTTAGATCAGTTCTCCAGTGCTGTATAATCCTCCATCACTCACTATCACTGCATTTACACCTCCCACACAGCCGTTTCCTTGCCTCTTGTTTTGTGCTGTAATGGAAATTCACTGTTGGATTTATACTGTTGACTTTATACATTGTTTACTGAGTGTGTAGAACATATTTTGAAAAAAACCACGTCCCAGGGTACATCAAGCTATGTCAGACTGTGATTGGTTTTCTCATAGTGTGCTAAGCTGGTGAAGCAGAAGAATTTGCTTATGTTGAAGACTAAAATGATTGATCTGTTTGGTGTCTTGAAATGTGTTGATTACAAGGTGTTATAGGCTTATGTAGGTGTATGGGCAACTTTCTAGTTAGTATTTCACTGTATTGTATAGTAGCTAGTATAAGCAACAGGGATATTTTTAGCATGTACAATAATGTATGTTTGAACTTTAGCACATCCCCTATTTCCTGTTTAAGGGATCTATTTCTAGTCACCTCAATAGCCTCTTTTGATATCCATACAACTTTTAGAAGAAAATTTGAGAATTAATACATGATAATTGAACTTATGAGGTGAAATAAAAATCAGATTGGAAAGAAGACATTTTTAAGGCATTATGAAATTAAGATAATTAACCCTTAACTAATGAACTGCTTACCCCTAAAGTATTTACAAAAGAAATATGATGGAATCTCTGATGATCTGCAGACTTTAAATCACACTCAAAAGCCTTTCTAAGAAGTACTGTCCAGATAATCAAGTAGCTATGGACTTGCTCTTGGAATTGCAAGGAGAAATTTCATAGTTAAGTAGGAGATTAGGAGATCAAATAACATTCTCTGTAATTCTATCATTCAGAGCTTTCACAGAATCAAAGAACTTTCTTCTGCAGCTTTCCAAGCACTTAACAAATGAATACATTAAACTTAATCATGGACATATCACCCTGCCATTTCTCAGCTGGTCAAACTGAGGCACAGTGAAGTTTCAGGGCTGGTATTTTTAGAAGTGGGCTGGAATGCTGGGTGCCATCTCTTTGTGGTGTTCAACCTTTGATGCACAAAGGTGGATTAGACATCTCATAGTAAGCTGTCTGAGCTCCTGTTCTCCACCTGCACAGTGGAAGAATACATGACAGCAGGGGACTGACATCCTCACATCACAGTTTTCCCTTTTATTCTTCTCCTGCAGCGATACACAGAGCTTAGTGCATTGCTCCATGTGTTGGCAACTATGATTCCAGATGACTGAGTGGATCTGCCAGTGTACTTGTCAGCCCCCTGAAAAGAGAGGCTCTGTGTTCAACAGGTGGATCAAAAGTCCACCCAGTAGAATGAGGAAGGCCAGAGGGAGTCATGAAAAGTCAGAGTGAATTGCAAGGTGACAAAAATGTTGCTTCTGCCGCCAAAATCTAAGACAATCTTCCCCTTATTCCCCTGTCTTTTACCCAATAGCAATCCACATATCCATAATGCATCATGCTGCGACGTTCATTAACCACCAACCTCTAGAAACACAGCGAAAAGAATAACATGATAACCTGGAGCCCTGTCTAGTCTCATGCTTTGGCCTCTTAGCCTATCTCACAGTGCTGTCCCCAAGCATAGACAGATCTAGGCTGCCTGCATAACATTTTTGGCCTTCTCCCCTGAGTAGCTGCTCTGGCCAAGTTTTCTAATCAATGATCAATGATCACCAGACCTGCAAATGGGACATACTCAGCAGCAGATGGCAGTGACTGTACTCAAGCATGACAGCTCTTTGCATGCAGAACTGGCTGCAGAGGGAAGCAGACTGTTCAGGCCACCTAGATACAGCTCTCCCTCTGCTCTAAGCCTCAAGTAGAAAAGCATTTTGCTACATGCTAAGACATCTGAACATCCTACTGAAGGTCTGGAGCATTCTTTGCTTTAAGAAATACGTCTGGGAAGCAGGAGAGTTTTTCTGGCTCTGCTTTCTGGGACTCTTCAGATGGCCCTTCAGTTGGGTGAATCCATGGTGTCCAGCGTATTTGAGCAGAGCACTGTCAGCCCAGAGATACACTGTCAGGAGTAGTCATATCTGTGATTCTAGAGGAAGCACTATCCTTTGAAGTACCCTAAAGATTTGAGAGCTGCCAAAGGCTATTTATGTACCCCACAGTCTCCTATTTGTCTATATATCCTACTTCCAAAACCCCCTGGAAATTCCCAAGAGCCATCATGTTCTTCCATGTTTCTCTGAAGGCTCACTGCTAAGGAAACTGTTCTTTATCATTGTATTAGGACATTTTGAGAATCATCCAGCCCCATTTCATCTAACCATACTATTCTTGAATGTGGCAGATAATTTGTCCTCTGCTAGTACTTAATGGCTGTGAATATAGAGGAAGCATTTTTGTTTGTTTGTTTGCTTGTTTATATTGGGTATCAGCTTCAGTTGTAGGCTAGAGCCCCATTATGCAGGGATTTGTAAAACCAGCATTCACAGTAAGCTTCTAGACGATTATCATACCCCTCAGGCATTTTGCATGTTATTCTTTAAGTGGAGGAGAGTTTGAAGGCAGATCAAATTAATCTACTTTATAATTTATACCTTTAGATAATTTTGATGAAATCCCATAATAAAGAATTTCCAGAGCATTCCCATGGAAACAGACTCTGAAGCAACTTGTCTGCATCCACCTCAGAAGATGTCCAAAACTGTAGCCAGTATTCCCAGTATATTCTCAGCAGCACCTCACAGGGGGCTGCTGGTTCTGTCCTGTGACACAGCATCTCCATTTGTGCTGCCAGTGTTTGCACAGGTCTTTTTGGACATTTGCAAATGAGATATGACTTTGTATCACAAAAATTGGTGAAAATTTCATGAGTATGCTGTCTTAAATTGAGATAGCCTCTCCCCTTCTCATATCTGCTGGAAATTAAAGATAGGTAAGTGTACTACATAGCCACACTATTTAAATCAATATGTTGTCATTTGCCATTAACCTTTGCTTTCAGCTCCAGTGTTGCTGTTTTCCAAATCTGTTGGAATCAGTTTTGTGCATGAGCTTTCCAAAAGCACCATATCAAACTTTATAAAAAGCAAGAAAGAGTACTTGGTGGGGTTTGTCTCCTCATGGGCCTAAACTCATTGCGACAAAGAAACTGGCAAGTCAATCTAGGTGAGGTACCTACAACATAGCATTTGGGAAACCTGGAGGGAGCAAGTGGAATTGTGGAGAAATGTCAGGAGCTTGCAATAGCCCTGCGCTTTGCATATTGCCAAGTGGAACAGAAGGCCCAGGGGATGCCGGTTTGGTTGAAGATGAGTGTGAGGTAGATTGTGAGGCAGGTCTGGTCTTACCTTGCTGAAATCTTGTAAGACAGTAAGTAGACCAGAGAGGCACGTCTTCTAGTTGGAATTCAGTCTCTGCCTTCAAAGAGCTCATTTAAGAAAAAAATACATCTACTTCATATAGCACCTCCTATGACAGAGACACCATCTGTGGAGGAAATTATTAGGACCCATTGCAACAGAAGCAATCATCCTTCTGCAAAACAGGAACATAATACAACACAGACAGAGAATCTCTGCTGTAGAATTAACTGAATTGGATGCAAAACATTTTTTTTTGATGCATAAAGCACTCAGGGTTTTTTTGTGATCCATCTGTATTTTATGTAGCAGTAGTGTGTCATCCAAAGGTAGATTAAGTTAAACTTGTCCTCCTTCTAAGTGCCATTCCTTATAAATAGAAAACAATCCCAAAGTTAAGGGAATTGAATATAAGATTTCCTGCTCACATTTAGACCATAGTTTGTGCAAGCAACAACAGAAAACAATTCAACTGGAGAACGGAAACGTATATTTATTGCAGAGAAACACACTTCCATTTTAGAGCGAAAAAAATGTCTTCAAAAATAACTTTTATAACAAAGCTTATTGGTCCACATTTAAAGTAGACTGTAAAAAGAATTATAAGCAGCTATAACATTGCTATTATCAGAGTATGTAAGTAACAATAGTATGTAAGAACTCAAGTTGTGCTTACAATCCCATTCCACTACATATGGTAAAAAGAAACAATGGAGATGGTCTCTACGCTTTAGTGGCTTTCTCTGATAGAGTGCCTAGTTAATGATTTGGGACACCTCAAAATTACCTGGTCAGTCTCTTAAGCTAGAGTAAATTAAGTGGTTTTATATTCTTTCATGATTGCCCTAGATCTTGTTCCAGCATGAAAACCTAGATCCAGACTGCTTCTGTTTCCACCAGGAGGAATAGGCAGATGAACTATACTAAGCAGAACATCTAGCTACTTATCAAACAGGGACAATACCCAAGAGATGAAAAAGCAAAACCATCAACCTATGTCTTATCTCAGTTATAAAATTTCTTTTGAAATTTGCATTTTTCTTCTTCCAGAAATATTTAGGGGGTGGAGAGGAGAAAAGAAGAATGCAGTTGGAATGTCTATCTTAACAATTCTCAGACCTTGGGAAAATGTTTTCTTCTGACTCTGAAGTGCATTTCACTATTCCTTTTACATTTGCCTTTAACAATGTGCTTCTACTAGTAACGTAACAGGGTTTCAGTTGTAAGCCAGAGTCCTGATATCTTCTCCTTTTGGAAAACTACTGTGATAAATATTTACCTCCAAATAATTGACATTTCTTTTAGCTTTTTCTCAACAACTTACCCCTGTGCCATCCTCCTCATTTTGACTTTATAGAGACAGTATGCACACTTTTTCCTAGCTTGCTTGTTTGACACCTAGGTCACTTTTGCTGTCAGAATCTATTTATTGAATAAAACTGTTTTTTTTCCCCCTTCTCAAGATATAGTGAAAAATGTGCAAGAGCTCCCAGTACAGGGATGTTGGTTACTAGGAAACACAGTCTCCAGAGAGCAGAGTAGGAGCACAAGCCTTGGACTACAAAGATTTATTTTGAGGAGGATCCTACAACAAGGATTGCAATTAAAATAAAAATAATCTAAAAAAATGCCTGTGCTGAAGGACAAGTTTAAAGACAGAAATGGGTGTCCAGCTTCTTTGAGTTTAAAAGATTTTTGGTCTTCTTTGGGGTGCCTTCCTCCAAGTAGAAGTTCTGGGTACAGCTGCACCTCCATGACTAGGAGCCCCGTCACAATTATGCATTTGAGATACATTATCCAAAGCTTTTCCCAAATGGCTCCCTAGCTCTCCTATGAAAAGGCCCGCAACACTCAGTGGGCTATATTGGCTGAAATTCCTTAACGTGGCCTGGAAATAAGCAAAACAGGAAATGATCCAGCCAGAAGTCACTGAAGACAAACTTCATCCAAAACATTTACAGTACTGGAACAAGGCTCAGAGAATCAATGTTGCTGTATTACTTATTTAGATTGACATATTTTAGGAAGACAGTTGCAGGAGAAAGGCTTATCTTTTAGTCTTTTGTAGATTCACCCATCTATCACCAAACAGCATGGTACATGTCCCAAGGAGATTTGAAGCTAATGAAGAGTCCCATGTTCAAGTGCCATGAATGTGATCACAGTAATAAGTAAAGCCCTCTTGCACAATTCCTAGAGAGACTGTCATTTGATAACCTATTATGTCTGTCTGCAAGGACCATGTAAGAAAGCCCTGCCTCTGGCTATTTGTCTTAGATGTAATTAGTGTGTGTGGGATGCTCTCATATTCCAAAACACAGCGGAGGTAACTGCAAGAGCCAGCTGGAGCCTGGCCCTATGAAGTTGGTGCCAGGTGGTTTGAAACAAACACTAGACTTTCCCACCCAGCAGTTTGCAGTGCTAAACACATCAAAGGCAGGCAGGCAACCAGAAGCAGGCTCATGGAGGTATACACATATGATGATATGATATGATATATGATATATGATATATCATATATGATGCATGATGTATGATGTATGATGTATGATATATGCTGTATGATATATGATGTATGCTATATGATATATGATATATGATATGATATGATATGATATGATATGATATGATATGATATGATGATATGATAGATACCAGAAGAGGAGGTAGTCTTAATCTTGACAAGTTGTTCTAAGGTGAACAGAAGAATAAGTTCTCCTACTCGTAGTTCTAAAAAGATACAAAGAAGGTAGTGGAAAAAAAAGAAAACAAAGGAAGTTTTTAGGTCTGTGAGCACCAAGATAACAGTTCTGAAGTGTTCATGGCCTCTCTTGGGAATATTTGAACATTTGAAGCCTATAGCCTAGGAAGGCCTCATGCATGCCTTTGTGCTTAGGAGACTGAAATGCCTCTAGAATGGCAAGAGCTTCTCTTGGACTCTGACCTCAAAGGAGAAAGTCTGGAGGAGTTGTCCAGGTCACAGGGAAGGAATGTTTCTACATAGCATTGAAGACTGGTGATCCACCCCCATAGTAAAAAAAAACCAAAACAAACCACAATGACCCCAGGAAATTTGAGGAACATCAGTAGATCAAGGACAATTATGCTTGGGTCTATTGTGGTGTAGTTTATAGATACTTGCAAACATTCTTTCTTAGTTTAGTCAAAGTAGCAAATTATGCAGGAAACCTGAAGAATCTGCAGCTGAACAAAGAGGCCAGGAAAGACTCTGTAAGAGAGAGATTCATGAGCATGTATAGAGAAAGTCAGTGTCCCATGTGCTCATCTGCTGGGGTCTCCAAGGTAGAAGAGTACATACTCAAAACTGCAAAGCTATAGAAGCATGCAATCAACTTGCTAAATTCCAGCTTTGATATTAAAAGGGGAGAGCTCCTTTCCTAAACCTTCAATCTAGTATTTCATTCATTCATTCATTCATTCATTCATTCATTCATTCATTCATTCATTTCCAAGCTTGAATTTGAAGGTGAGGACTGTCAATTTGCAGAGAGCAAAATCATGCATTTGAATTTTGCTGATTATTTATTTCTGCTAAATATCTCTTGGGACAATAAATCAAGAACATCAGCATGGTAGAATCATTTTTCAAACTCTCCTGTCTATGGATCCAACCCAAAAATTGTCACGTTTTACATCAACTCATTCACAGCAAATAGCTGTGAAACCTGGGCAGCAGTGACTAAAAATACTTCATATGGTCAATGTCAGTTAAGCATGAGAATTGTCTAGTAGTGGCTAATCTGTGGTTTGGACCATGAAAATCATGTTGTACCTATACACTTGGTTTAGTAGAACTGGAAAAGCTTCTTTTAGATAATTCTGGAAGCTTGAACTGCTTCCTGTGTCCCTCAGTCATGGACTCATTTACCTGGCAGGTATGAAATGTGAAAGAAAAATCTTCTTAGGTGCTAAAATACAAAGGGAGATCAAGGGATGGCTCTACCAGCTTGCACTTGTGACAGCTTACTGCAGTCAACAGCCATGGACAGTGGCCTTTGAGCAACACATTTGCTGGTGACTGTGAAGGCCTGGCATTTGCATGGTGTTGTGGGTGGACCCCGGCCAGCATCTAAGCACTCATATAGCCACTTACTTCTGTCTCCTGTGTGATGGAGAGAAAATAGAAAGGAGTTGAAAAGACTTGTGGATCAAGATAAAGATATTTTAATAGGTGAAGCAAAGGTGTGTGTGCAATCAAAGCAAAGGAGGCATTTGTTCACTACTTCCCAGCAGCAGGCAGATGTTTAGCTGCTTCCTGGAAAGCAGGGCCTCTTCATGATATCAGTAAATTTGGAGGACAAATGCCATACAAGCATTCTCCCCTTCCTCCTCTTCTCCATGACCTTTGAGTGCTGAGCACGGTGATATGGTACAGTCATTTTCGGTCAAATGCCCTGTCTGTGTCCCCTCACAGTTTATTAACCATGCCAGCCTACTCACCACAGGAGGCAGAGTGGGAAAAAGATAAATCCTTGATGTTGTGCAAGCACTGCAGCAATAGCTAAACATTGGTGTGTTATCAACACCATTTCAATCACAAATCCAAAACACAGCAAGTACAAGCTGATACAAAGAAAATTAACTCCATCCCAGCCAGACTCAGTACACATGGATTCATAAGATTTTACTTGAGCAGGGGAAATAAGGAGAGAACAACAGATTGCAGTTGTCAGTAGGAGATAGTGAGGAGCAAAGTCTTCACACGTTCAGTCCTATACCGAACATTATACTAGGCCCAGTAGAGCATACTGGTTGATACTTAATTACAGGCTTCAGGTCTTGCAACGGGAATAACACCACATCCAACCAGTGTAACAAGCTACAGAATGAGGGATGTAGAGCAGGACATCCTGAAAAAAGTCCATTAGTAACAACTGCATTAACTACAGTAATTAAATTCTTAAACAACAACTGTGTGCGGCATTCTAATTTTGTGCTTGTTTCTATGCTAGGAGGAATTTCTAAATCATGAGCAAGAAAGAACTGCAGATATAATCCGTCAGAGCATAGAATCTGTTCATTTGTTGGAGGGTCTTGCCCAGAGATACAATTTACTGGATCTGCTGATGTATCAGCATCTACAGATCTTCCCCCATTTTCACCAGTTAGGACTAGACAGTAATCTGTTGAGTCTTGCCTTAGTCATAGCATCAAGATATTCACAAAGCCTGACAAAATATTGTTAGCGATATTAAGGCCCAGTGATTGACTTAGCAGTGCAATATGAGAGCAAATCCAGCATATATTAGCAGGAAAATTTTGTAGATTGAAAGAATTTTACATCAAAATTTATCAACCTTGTCAGTGACCTGCTTTGTCCTCCCAGGAGGTATCAGTGTAAGGTGGCATGAGTCCAAGAACAAGCTACTTTTGAAACTTTGTCTGTCCTAGACAAGGACAAGTTGCCAGATTTTTCAGCTGGAGGTGTCTGGTGTACTGCACAGACATTTTGACATGTCAGATGTGGTAAAAGTAAAAATAGTGCATAATATTTTCTCTAATGCAATAACTTCTTTGGCTTTTAGTTTTCTTTTTCCTACTTCACCTAGCTTTTCTGCATCCAAGCTATCTATATCTCCATTGCTTTGCCACCTTCCTTTCATGGGATGTCTCTGCTGCTTAAATAGCCTAATAAAAAGCCCAACAAAAGTTGCCAGTTTTGGTGGATAGACCATCAGGTAATTTCTTCCTACAGTCCCGTATGGAGTTTATGAATAGCTTGAGTGACCCCCTCAACAGTATCCTCCCCATCAGCCACCTGTGGAACATGATGTGGCTTCTTCCTGTTGACTTGTCCTTCATGCACCAACAAAACCTTGACTTAGTTCTTTAAACCTAGCCTTTTTCCCCAGCACTGTCTTTTTCCTTATGTACCCAAAATGTCTCCAGGAAACATCCCCCCAACCTCAAAACCTAAGATAGCTCCCTATCCGAGAGTTTTATCTAAGCTCCAGCATTCATGATATTGGTATTCTTTAGTACTGAACCATAAAATTTTGCAAGACAAACTGATGAACCTTGGAGAAGCCATTACTTGTCATTAGGAGAAGGAATATCCTGAAAAAAGAGACCAAAGAGTGCTTCCAATTAATTCAGAGAAGTTCAGAGGGAGTGGTCATAACAGATTGGGAAAAAGCATAAAATCCAGGGGAGCATTCTGACACAGAAATGCAAGTTAGGCATAGATAAGTCATCAACAAAGACTTAGGCCACTTATATGTGATCAGGGCCTGAAACGAAGTGAAGTGGACCCATTTGGGGCAGCTGACAGGAATCTCCTTTTCTTAATGTACTGTTCTCTTCTTCTAAATTTTTAAATGCCTGGGCTGCTCATTAGCTGAGTCAGGTAACTGTTCATGCATATTCCCACCCTGTGGCAAATGCGAGTTAATGTGGGATCTCTCAGCCTTCACATACTGAGGCAAAGTTCAACTTATCTTTCATTAGCTGCAGGCTAACCATACATACAGACCATGGCAAGGGATCATCTGATGTTATTACCTTGTTCATGAGACTGAAAGCTTCCACTCAGGCACTTAAAAATAAAGGCAAACTGACAACTGTCAACAGTCATTAGTAACTATTTTTTCAGGAATAGTGATGAGGCAAAGAAGTGAAATGTCACAGTAGTAAAGTCTCAAGTGAACCACAGTTTTGTATAAATCATCAAAAATGGATGAAAACTACCCATTTGAAAGTGAGCTGTTTACAGATATCTGAATCTATGAAACTCATGTAAGTACCCAGATTTGAAAGTACTTTCCACTTCGAAAGGATTGTTGGTTTTTCCAGTTGGCTCCAAACCTCTCAAATAATAGATCAACACAATATCCTCCTGAACCCTTGACACTCACGCCAAGAAAAGGCAGAGGTTTTGAAAATGTTACCTAGGTGAATGCTTAATGAACTGTGTGAGCTCCTAGAGAGTCCAGGACAGGATGAGGCCTGGCCCCACTGCTCTCTTACAGGCTAATGAAACTGCATCATTAAACAGTGATAGACTGAGCATGCCCTGAAGATCACTTTAAACCAGGCCTGGTGAGACCATTAGCAAACACCAGCTGAGTCCTTAAGCTGCACCATTACCTTCTCCTTCTAGGGAGTGGACTCTGCCAAATAGGGTCAAATCCTGTCTTATTGATGTCCTGAGAATCTTGGACATTTCCTAAGCAAGGCTGAAGGATATTTTGCATAAGGCCATCATTGCAGAATAGCCCCTTCAAGCACTTATTCACACTGTTTCACTTGCTATGCTAGTTCTGCTCCAGGGAAGGAGAATATTTTGGTGGGACAGAGCTGGGATAACAGGAATGAAGCTGCTCCTCATTTGGTACAAGTGGTTGTAATACAGCTTCCCTGTGCATTGCTGATCACTGGCTATTGCAATAGCCTTCCAATTGCTGCAGTGTGATAGAGCAGCCCTTTTAATTTACGCTTATGAGGAGCTGGGTGTCCCCCTACACAGTCTGATGTTTAGAGAAGAGTCCTTTCTTACTTTTTCCTCCTTCCTTCCCAATATGCTCCATGCCTCTCAGCTGTAGTCATGCAGATGGAGACCCTTTCTCCAGGTGAAAAATCTGCAGGTTCCAGCTGTAAGCACATAAATCAGCAAGCAAACATTACATAGTATGGAGTATCATTTCTGCTAGAAGCAAATCAGTTGTGTGTGTGCATGTACGTGTGTGTATGTGACAAGAAGAACACATATGGATTGGACAACCTCTTCTGCTCCATAAATCTACGGAGGAGAAGCCATCAACTTTCCTTTCCCTAGGACTCTTATCTTTTTAATGGCAACAATCAATCAATAAGGAAATGGATCCCTTAAGCACTGTCCCTTTTAACAACTTAATCGCTCTCCTCCAGTCCTTTTGCTGTTGCTTCATCCAGGAAGCCCAACCAGGGCTCAGATGCTGCTTCAAATATATTCAGGAATTTTTCACCAAGGACAAGGAGTCTGGCAGGCTGTCCCTGCCACACACACACAAACCCAACACACAGGTGATTTATTTTTCTTCATGATCTGTTTTCACCAAAGTCTCACGAGAAGCTCAGTCTCCACTTCTATGAGGCAATGGTTCAAGCCTGCTCAGCTGACTTAAATGACAGTAGGGTTTATACAGTTGACCATTACAGAGGGACTTTTGAGGGACACTGGAGCTAGGCAGCTCTTCAGATTGCAATGCTGTTATTCTGTTCTGCCCTGTTATCCCCTGCTGCACTTGAGACAAGAAAGGTGATGTGCAAGAGAATAATACAGAGCCATATTTCCCAAAAGCATAAAGCAAAACACAGCAGTTTTCCCACAGATCCTCCTCATTCGTGCCTAAAAGCTGCCAAAAGCTGCAGAGTTTAAAGCTGCCAGAGCATTAAACTAGGCTTGAAGCAAGAGGGGGATAATATTAAGCTTGTCTATGACAAGTTGTGGGATGACACGCCAAGGTGTGGATGACACCCCTGATGCACAAAACTAGCAAAATGGTAAAAAACGACGAGGAGAAGCCTGAGGTACTCAATAATATTTTCCTCATTCTTCACTGGCAATCTCTCTTCCCACACCTCTCAAGTGGATGGACCACAAGACAGGGACTGGGGAAGCAACTCCTGGAAGGGCTGCTGGATCAATACCCTCACTGCCAGGGCTGTGGCTTCCATCTTGTATCCTGGGCTTTGATAGCTCTAACGGGAGTGTGGGGAGACTGCCAGAATTCCTCACAGAGTTTAGGGCTACACATGAAGTGGCTTCAAAGTTTTAGGTCTCTTCTCAGCACATGCTTTCTCCTGATGGATTTGTGACCACTTGTCCTGATCCAATATCGGGGAGGGTTCTTAAATGATCCCAAGAGCAAGATTACGACACAAATGAGGTCAGATGCTGCACAAACCTTGTAAGCTTTATTTCATGAAATAACTGATAATAGCGATAGGACAGAAGGAAGAAGAAAGGAAAAGTCAGAATACCTAAGCAAGCAAACCAAAGAGATGCAGCAATACTAGTTACCACCACCACAAGTCTAGCAGCGTCCCGTTGATCCGGTCCCGGTACAGGTGATGAGGGGGATTCCTGCAGGCAATGGGGAATGCCTAGTGGCATCCCGTTGGTCTGGTCCCGGTGCAGGTGACAGGGGGGTCCCACAGGTGATGGAGAATCCTCTGCAGGCGATGGGGGGAATCCCACCAGAGAAGAGCACCCAGTCCCTTTTATTCAATCACCACCATCAGTTCACACGTTGCTACAGAGCTCATTTCCATATTCACCATCCCATGTTCCCCCATGTGCGCATGCCCAGGTGTTCACAGTGGTCATACGGGGGGGGTGGGGTGTGGGGGGGTGGTTCAGCCATCAACGCCTTCAGCCTCCGTACATCCCCCTCATCCCCCGGCCCTGCGCGCATGCACAGCTTGATGGATGTTTTTCTAGGTCCAGGCAGATTTTGTCCTCACGGCAACAGGACGTTGAGGCCTGGCCTAGGAAATGGCATGGTGCTGAAACAAACAGCTGACATAGTCTGACAGTCTTACACCAACCTGTGTCTCAGGGTGGGGGGGCTAATGGCGTAACAGTGA
The DNA here is from genome assembly GCF_047716275.1 of Strix uralensis. Taxonomy (NCBI): domain Eukaryota; kingdom Metazoa; phylum Chordata; class Aves; order Strigiformes; family Strigidae; genus Strix; species Strix uralensis. Next base: position 60,118,909 of record NC_133976.1, read on the forward strand.
TGTTGAGACAACATGGCTGACACACTCCCTTACACCATTCCCACCAGACCAACATCCACATTTTGAATTCCTGGACTAACTAGGTAATTCCTTACCCTCCTCCTACCACTACCTTTGTTTGAAAGGTCTTCTGCTGCCATCGGTGGTTGCCTTGCTTTTTACATTCAGATTGTGGTGGTTTAGTCCCTGCTGGGCTCTGAGACCACGCAGCTGCTGCCCCTCCCCCACAAAGGGAGTGAAATACAAAGCCCCGGGGCTGAGATAAGGAGAGGTTTAATACAACAGTGCAACAGCAACACAACAAACAACAAAAATAACAATAAGAGTAACAGTGATAACAATGAACAGAGCAAGATATCTACCAATACAGCAGTGGGAACAGAGCGATGGCATAACACACGTGTTAACTGACTCTCTCGTGCTATGGCGCCAGAATGTGACGTCAGCATGGTATATGAATAACCCGGCTAGAGGTTCCCCCCCACTGCTGGGGAAACTTAACCCTATCCTGGCTAAACCAGGACACAGATGCACTTCTTTCTTTTGCTTTCCTCCTTCTGACTTGTTGGGGAACTGCCAGCTGCAGGCTGAATTTATCTATCCTGCTCTTCATCTGGCCTGCAAACACTTAGCATTTGGAAAGAGCTAGATTCTGACCTTTCTCTACAGATCCCAGTTCTGCCTGACTGAGGAAGATGGGAATTAAACAAACAAACAAAAAATCAAACTATGAACAGATTCAAGCCAGCTTTGCCTTATCTCATGGCGCAAAGAAGCTCAGGGGGTTTTGTATTGCAGTCTCTTTCTAGCTCTGCGTGGTTACTTAACTGGCACTTGCAGAAGAGCTACTTGCTTGAGAAAAATCTTCTGAAATATTCTGAGCCATCATCTTCTTTCACAAGACAGGCCTTGTTTTCTTTCACATTCCCACAGTATGAATCCAACACGTAGGTCAAAGTGTTGGACATAGTGCCTAAGGATATGGTGTAGTTGAGAACGGACAGTGTTAGGTTAAGGGTTGGACTAGGAGATCTTCAAGGTCTTTTCCAACCCAGATGATTCTGTGATGATTCTGTGTTTCCAGAAGCTGCATTTAGACCAGCAGAGCACTGGAGAAACCTTAGGGACAGATTCTGTGTCTCGCTGCAAAAGCTTGGTCCGGGAGAAGACAGAATAAAGTAGTGGGGAGTAAGAATATTCTACCTGCCCTTAACACATGTGAAAAGTCATGGCAGTCAGATAAAGTCCCCGGTGACTGGGAAAAGGGAAACATTGCACCCATTTTTTAAAAAGGGTAGAAGGGAGGACCCTGGGAACTACCGACCTGCCAGCCTCACCTCTTTGCCTAGGAAATCATGGAACAGATCCTCCTAGAAGCTATGCTAAGGCACATGGAGGACAGGGGCGTGACTTGAGACAGGCAGCATGGTTTCACCAAGGGCACGTAAGTCCTGCTTGACCAAACTTGTGGCCTTCTATGATGGAGTGACTATATCAGTGGACAAGGGAAGAGCTAAGGATGTCATCTATCTGGGTTTCTGTAAGGCCTTTGCAATGGTCCCCCACAACATCCCTCTCCCTAAATTGGAGAGATATGTATTTGATGGGTGGACTGTTTGGTGGATGAGGAATTGGTTGGATGGTCACATCCAGAAGGTAGTGATCAATGGCTTGATGTCCAGATGGAGACTGGTGATGAGTGGTGTCCCTCAGGGGTCTCTGCTGGGACCAGTACTGTTTAAGATCTCCATCAATGACATAGAGAGTGGGATCAAGTGCAAAAGTTTACAGGTGACACCAAGCTGAGTGGTGCCGTTGGCAGGCCTGAGGGACAGGATGCCATTCAGAGCATCCTGGACAAGCTTGAGAAGTTGGCCCACGTGAACATCGTGAAGTTGAATAAGGCAAAGTGCAAGGTCCTCACTGCGGTTGGGGCAACCTCCAGTATCAAGACAGGCTGGGGGATGAAGGGATTGAGAGCAGCCCTGCAGAGGAGGGCTTGGGGTACTGGAGGATGCAAAACTGGACATGAGCCAGCAATGTGTGCTCACAGCCCAGAGAGCCAACGGTATCCTGGGCTGCATCAAAAGAAGCACGGTCAGCAGGTTGAGGGAGGTGATTCTGTGCCTCTACTCCGCTCTGGTGAGACCCCACCTGGAGTACTGTGTCCAGCTCTGGAGTCCTCAGTACAGGACAGACATGGACCGGTTGGAGTGGGTCCAGAAGAAGGCCACAAAAATGATCAGAGGGATGGAACAGCTCTCCTATGAAGAAAGGCTGAGACAGTTGGGGTTGTTCAGCCTGGAGAAGAGAAGGCTCTGGGGAGACCTTACTGCAGCCTTTCAGTACTTAAGGGGGGCTTATAAGAAAGATGGGGACAAACTTTTTAGCAGGGCCTGTTGCGATAGGACAGGGCATAGTGGTTTTAAACTAAAAGAGGACAGATTTAGACTAGATATAAGGAAAAAAATTTTTAAAATGAGGGTGGTGAAACACTGGAGCAGGTTGCCCAGAGAGGTGGCAGATGCCCCATCCCTGGAAACATTCAAGGTCAGGTTGGACAGGGCTCTGAGCAACCTGATCTAGCTGAAGATGTCCCTGCTCACTGCAGGGCAGGGGTTGGAGTAGCTGACCTCTAAAGGTCCATTCCAACCCAAACTATTCTGTGATTCTGTGATTCTATGATTCTAAGATAAGTAATCATGGTTCTTCAGCTGGGACCTCCTCAGCAGTATCAGAGAGCATGAACTGGATACTTATCACGAGGGTCCCCTAGGTGAGGAACTTATTTGCTTGGGAACTTGGAGTTCAGTAGGGACTCCAAGGACTGGTGTGTTAGAAACAACAGCAGCAGCTGCCGGCTCACTCTCTCTCTTTTGGAAGTGGGAGTGAGTTGATACAGCTTTAAAGGAAGACACCATCCAAGAACAGGTGCTCAAAGAGCTTCAAGATTACCCCTCTAATTTCAGCTGACTGAGATGATGTTCAAACTCAGCCCACTTCAAAGCCATTTTAACTTCTTTCAAACTTCTTTCACACTATTCTTTGCCCAAGTTACCTGGGAGAAACAGTCAGAAACAGTTTATGTTTGTGTTTTTTTTAAATGAAGATAGCTTGCTTTCTCCAGTCCTTGGAGGATCCTAACTCTTTGTGACAATTACTCTGAAAAATTGAAAAATTTCACATTTATTTTCTTATAAGAGAATCATACACTCTTATGGCAAAATAATTTTGAAGAAACATGGACTTACTACTGTAGTCCACCAGCCCTGGTATAGTACTATCTCACTCATTTAAATCCTTTCCCAAAAACATCAGGGTAAACAAGGGCTTATCATCTTCAAGTATTTCTTTTAGATCTGCTATAGCAAGTCATTTCTGTGTGCGTACTTATGACACCGCTAATCTAAAGCAATTCACTTCTCTGAATTTCAGCTTTTCTCCAGACTTTATCACCAAAGATTGAGATTGACTGCATGAAGGCATTTAAAGGATGCAACCAGTCCCTTTTCCTCGAGGACACCATACAGCAATGGCCCAAATAGCAACGGTTACACTGCATGCAACTACAAAGCAAAACCCATACAAAGCTGCATACCTGATAACTGGAACATGGCACAAGCAAGTAGAAATTATTTTTTCTAACTACTAAAGAGTAACCTTACGTATCAGCACAAGGCCACTGAAGTCAGTGACTGGCTGAGAAACCAGTCTTAGTGCAAACTTGACCAATGTGTGAAACTTGTTAGCGCTAATACTCTTTATGCATTAGGTAGTTCACGTCCTCAAGGCCAGTAAGTCCTAACTGGTATAACTACTGGGTCTCTTATTCCACAGAAACAGTTTTATGCCTGTGTTGTGGGGCAGAGCTAATCTAAAGGCAGACTAGGAGTCTTCTTTGGATGGGGAATCCTTTAAACACATAAAGAAAGTTATGGGATTTACAGTCTGCCTAGATCATCCATGCCAGGACCTGGCTGGGGAAACAGCTGAGCCATCACTGTACCAGAGGATCCCTCAGCTGCTGTGAAGGATGGCCACAAGAGTTTTGCTGAGTGGGATGAAGACTGAAAGGAGCTCCAAAGCTGATCCAAGCCATGGGAGTGCTTTTCATTTCCACTCACTGATGACAGGGAAAGAAGGTTTCACAAATATTTTAAAACAGAGGAGTCTGGCAGCTGCTTTAATGTCTCTCGCATGGAGGGACAAGCCACACCAAGCAAGGGCATCTGCCACACAGCAGTTAGGAGGAGTTTTGTCTCCCTGAGCCACCTCTGTGCTTCAGAAGGGACTGTGTTAAAAAAAGGCAGCAACATCAGTTCTGCATGATGTTGCAGATGTCCGTGTTCATTGCAAGGGTGTTGGACTAGATGACCTTTAAAGGTCTGTTCAACCCAAACCATTCTGTGATTCTATATGCACACAGTCAGGGTTCCTCCAGTCGTGAAAATATTCCCTCCATCCCAGTATAAATATGAGCAGCCCTGAAGACACTCTAGCATACAGCAGGTTCTGCAGAGCTATCCACAGGAGATTCAGACTACCCATAGAGCAGTGTGAAGCTTATATTGCTGCCCTGCAGGAGAACTCACTAGGATCCTCAGTCTCTGTGTCAACGGCATGACCACTGTACATCTGGTACAGGAGACCATGGGTCAGGAGCCCAAGAGCTGCCACAATGGGAGATTTGCATTTAATTTCTTGGGTCACAACCCAGTCTACTCATAGTACCGTCTTGTCTGTGTCAGGCAGAAGCAGCCTCGTCACCAGAGTGTCCTCCTGCAGCATTCCCTTCTCTCTCCATAATAGTACTGATATTTCTTCCACCCAGCAAACAGGAGACAAATTCAGGTCACAGGGGGTAGAGAACGCCTCATTCCTTTGAAAACCATAATCCACTATATCTGTAGCAACACCTTGGCTCCTTCTCATAGGTTATTGGATAAAAAGAAATTAGTTTTGTCTAAAAAACATGCAGCAACTCTACAATGGAATTGCTGTTTGCAACCCAGGAAGGAGAAAACAACATAGTCTTTGGCAGGAAGAAGTGGGGAAGGCAATAGATTATATAACACCTCCTTTGATTTGACAATTTGTGTCTAAAACCATTGCAGAAGGTTAGACAGATGCAGCTGTTTTGAGGAAATTCTCCTCTGGATCTGGCAGTGCTTGACTTTTCTTTCTACTCGACTTCTCCATGTCTACTCTGACATCCTCTAACCAGCCTGAAGACACCAGTCTTCTTGCAGGTGCACTGGTTTCCAAATGACCATCGCAGCATTTACAGAGGAAGCACCCACAGCTCCCCATTCATTTCTTTATTTGCTTTCTTTGACCTTTTCACAGTTGGTCTCCTGCAACTCCTCTTCCTCTCCTCTGTTGCTATTTTTCTCTCCAAACGCACTGGTCAACTCTCTGTGCCTAATTATGCTTAAACCATGGCTATTGCAAAAGCTTTCCCCCCTTATATCTCCCACCATCTGGAACAGTCTTTTTTTTTTCTGTTTCTTTCTGCCTCACCACTTCTCCACCTATTTTAAAATCTCTTATGAAAACATCTCTGCTCCCATGCCTGTGTCTCTTAATTTCTCTGTCTGCTATTATGTATTATTTACCTTTGATAAGTACCTTGGGATGCCATTTGTATGTAATAAATTCTACTGAATAAAGCTGTACTCTACTGTCAGCAGAGCTTACCCAAATTATTTGCTTTCCTGCTTGGTCTTCAGCAAACAGTAAACCCCCCTTGTGCTGATGATGAACAGCATTATGCTGATGACTGCCCACTAATTGGAAAGAAGAGGGAGGCAGTGCTGTCTTGCAGAATTGGAGCACACCTCACCAGGAGTAGGAGAAATCCCTGGGAAACATGGAGGAAGACAAGGGAGCAGTGTGAAATGTTGAGAGATTGCAAGGCTTATTAATTATCAAGGTTCACTGATCAGCTCTGCTTTTCTCAGATCTCACGTACACATGTAAATACCTGAGGCAGACACCTGGCATGAGGTGCAGATCTGAGGCACAAATGACTGCAACAAAATTATCTAAGCACTGTTGCAAATAAGCTCAAGGGAAGCCAGCTGAGGGTAAAAAGCAGAGCTATAACCTGCTCACCTCTAAATTGCAGAGCCGGGAGAGGTGCCCTGAGGGTGGCTTGATGCAGTTATATGTGGGGGTAGAGGTTGTTCCCTCCTCTTTGTTGGCTCTTCTCAGCTGCTTTCCTTTAGCTGTGAACTATTTAAAAAATATATAATAATAATAAAAAAACCCCCAACATTTGTTTTGGGGTCCTCTGACACTTCATGAGACAGATGCCATTTATCGGTGAACAGTTTGTAATGGCTTTTCCATACTGGTCCTGGATCCTGAAGCTACCTGTGCTTCATCTCTTATGCTCTGCACCTTCTGTCTTAAAGCAGGGGGGACAGGATTGTTATATATATTCTTCATCACAGTAACGTAGAAATTCTCAGTCCTAAACTTGCCTCAACCTCCAGAGCATTGGCCAGTTTCCTAAACCAACATTTGTAGAAGGTAAAAGTGTTGTGGCAGGGCATGCATCATACCTTCCATCAGGGGCACTGAGAGCAAGAGGAGTCAGGTTGCCTTTGATTAAACCTAAGTCCTCACTGGAAACTTCTGCTAAAGGGTAACACACATCAAAACATGGGAGGCAGTGGTGCTGTGTGGTTTACTGATTTAGTAAAAAATAGCCTACCCAGGGGATCTGCAGAACAAGAAACATTCTGATAAACTGATTAGGAAGTAATTCTGAATAATACCCACTCTTTTGAGAAAATAATAAACTTATTCCTGAAAAACTGGAGAGTAAAAGAGGCTAAATTTATTGAATAAATAATTTGCTATGAATTATTCACTCAACTTCAGCGCTTACAGCTATTACATTAAAATATTCCCCTATTTAACATATAATGCAAACTAATAACAATTAAAGTCAGCAGCAGTGGAATGTTCTCAGCAAGCCACACTGAGGATTGCTTTGCAGCTTAGCCACAGTGGAATGGCCATTTATTAATCTGCAGACATGTGCAGCCTAATTGGGTATTTACAGCCATCAGCCAATCAAAGTGCTGGAATTTACATAAAGATAGTGCAGTTACTTTTCACTGTTGTGAAAATCTATTTATTCTGGTCCTGAATGCTGCCCATGCCATCCAGACCACTGCTTGCTCATAATTCTCCCAGACAGACACACAGAGTTAACCCTTATGTCCATTAAAATCAGCAGTGAAATTACTCTTGGTTTCAGAAGAGCCAACACTTCACACCAGGCTTAAACCCACTCTTAGGTGATAGAAGATGGTTTGACCAAAATGGGCCATGAAATAAATGAAATGTAGACCCTGTTAGGCAGTGGCTTTGACCCACTTTTATTGAACCCATATAGTGGCTCTGACTCATTTCAAAGTTAATTGCCTTCAACTAGTCCCTCTTTGGGCAGTCAAATGGCCATAAGCCTCATCACCCCTTCTTGTCTCCAAGCACAGCAGATGGACAGCCTGCTGAGCTGAGGGCTGCACTACTTAAATTCTGTTCTATCAGATGAAAAATATTGTTGCAACTTGCACAGAGGGAAGGCCAAAACAATTCCTAACAAAAGTAACTTGACTCTAACTGAGAGTGAGCAGAGCTCTCTTGAAGCAGCCAGGTGAGGATATCTTTGTATACATACTGTGGTGTTCCCTGCTTAGCTTGGTTTCACCGTATCCTGAGCTAACAAATGCCAAGGCTGAAGGAATTTATTTCCTATAAAAATTTCAGCCTTCAGGTTTCAAGTTTATTTAGCTCAAGATGTGGTAATTACCAGCTCATAAACAGGAAGTATACCCTCCAGTACTGATCTACTTAATAGAAGTTTATTGGATAACGTTGACCATAACGATAACTAAAACAGATATATAGCCCCATTAAATGAGGTTTAGTCTTCAATATCCACGGGCCCATCTAGCAGCTTTAGTGTTCTCTCTTCAGCACTTTACAGCCTTTTGTCCTTTCCTGCCTCTTCTTCAGGTCCTGGTACCTTCTGTAGTGATGTTACAACAGCACTTTAGCTATCTAAAAATACAGCACTAATAAAAGTGCCATGAATAATGAGAACATAAGCTCTAACTTCATCATTCTAGTTTCTTGCCTTGATCTCTCTAACCACATTCTCCTTGCTGGATACTCTTTTACTTAGCAACCATCCTTCTCTTCAGAAGCAAATGAAAAATACTTTTCTCATTGATAGATGAAAAAAAAAAAAAAAAAAAAAAAAAGCTATAATAATCAGTTTGGACCACCTAATCTTAAAAAGAGCAAAAAGTAGTGACATGGGGAAGAGACCTTGGGTGCAAAGATCAGTTCCTTATTCTTGCAGCTTTGTGTGAAACTACAGTAATTAGGTGCTTAAACACTCCTGAGGATCACAGCCTTAGTTTCTTTCCTCTCAGTTCCTCATTTTTAAAACACAGATCATTTTTCCACATCCATAAGTGGATTGTGCAGATAAATACATGGAGATCATGAGATATTTGGATACCAGGTAAGAGGACTGAGTGATTGCTATGTGTGATTTATTATCCTGTTTTTTCTTGCAGTGGCTAATACAATTTTCTTCAGGCAAGCTATGTAAGAGGAAAACAGATTTTTGTTTTCTATGAAAGCTTCATTCTGATTTTTTGTTGTTGTTTCACAACCTAAAATATAAGTTTGGATCCCTTATAGTGTTCTTGCTATTGTACCTGGATATTTTTCTAAGTCATATGGGTAACCACTTCTGTCTTTAATTTCATCAGTTCTGATTAATATCCTGTAGCAATGAGATTTGTCAATTGGTTTGCTGTTTTGCAGGAAAAAGACTTGGGTTTTAGCAGTGTTAAATGTTTTACCTTCCAAATTTGCAAATTTTTATCTTTGTACACAGATCTATCTTTGTATCTTGTTTAATTGGCAGCTTGGTATTTTGTTTAATTTACTCCAATCCACTTTGTGAAGACAACATTTCCTTTATTTAAACTTACATTTACTTAGCTAATTTTATTTACAAATATGATGTTACTGCAAGTTTTGAACAAAGCTCTATTTTTATTCTCTTTACTCTGAGGAATTCCAGTCTTCCACTTGGCCATAAATGCCATTAGTTTCTGAGACAAGTAGCATCTCGGGTCTAAATACATTGTTTTAGACAGAGATACTAGAACTTACACATATCCAGAGGTGATACACCATTCATGCAAAGAGCACTGTAATAGCTTCAGTAATATTTTCTAGCCCATAGATCACACCCCCTCATGTCTAGCTTGGCTTTTATAAATCACTGCTTTGTGGGGAAAAGAAATCTTCATTGGATCATCCACAGTGACACTCAAACACTCGCAGTTAGGCAGTTCTAGTTTATTTATCCAGCAGCCTCTTGTTACCATCTGTGGATTTTCTGGCTCTGATGCTGAGTAAACATATTCACCCCTCTCTGCAGACTCCAACTGCAGCAGGAGAACATGAGTGGGAGATCCTTGGTCAGCATGCACACATGCTCTTCTCTCCCTCTGCAGAATTATGGTGAGAGACAGTCACTGCTGGAGATTGTCACCTGCAGCTTTTTTGGAGCAAGAAAATCTGCTAATTACATAGTTTGCAGTAGACCACCAAAGAAAACGCAAGCTGAACTCCTGTTCAAAAGGAGAATTAAGAGGCAAAAAAAAGAGTTCATTAAAGCAAAGTAATATCTTAAATAAAGCTAATGCACTCTCCCCGTTCCAATGAGCTTCATGAATAATGGATAAACAAAGCTTCGTCTGCTTTAATTAATCTGGTTTCAAAATTAATTTGACCCAATGCAAAATTAGCAGTCAATTTAAAGCACTGGTTGCTCAACAAGTTCAGAATATACAAAGAGACTGGGTTAGTAGAAAGTGCTGAAAACAGCAAAGGGCAAGATTTTATTCCCTGAAGTAAAAGGCCAGGTTAATTAATACACAGCTAAGGTGGTGGATACATTTCTCTTGCCAAAAACTAACTTTAGTTTGATATTTTTTTTGTAAATTTAGATGCTTCTTACCTGTTACAGAAAATTCCTGAACTTTCTTTAATGGATATTCATCCTCTTTTACAGAGTCGTGCATTGATGCAGAACTGATGCTGATGTCAAATCGAAGGAGGTGTTATATAATCTATTGCCTTCCCCACTTCTTCCTGCCAAAGACTATGTTGTTTTCTCCTTCCTGGGTTGCAAACAGCAATTCCATTGTAGAGTTGCTGCATGTTTTTTAGACAAAACTAATTTCTTTTTATCCAATAACCTATGAGAAGGAGCCAAGGTGTTGCTACAGATATAGTGGATTATGGTTTTCAAAGGAATGAGGCGTTCTCTACCCCCTGTGACCTGAATTTGTCTCCTGTTTGCTGGGTGGAAGAAATATCAGTACTATTATGGAGAGAGAAGGGAATGCTGCAGGAGGACACTCTGGTGACGAGGCTGCTTCTGCCTGACACAGACAAGACGGTACTATGAGTAGACTGGGTTGTGACCCAAGAAATTAAATGCAAATCTCCCATTGTGGCAGCTCTTGGGCTCCTGACCCATGGTCTCCTGTACCAGATGTACAGTGGTCATGCCGTTGACACAGAGACTGAGGATCCTAGTGAGTTCTCCTGCAGGGCAGCAATATAAGCTTCACACTGCTCTATGGGTAGTCTGAATCTCCTGTGGATAGCTCTGCAGAACCTGCTGTATGCTAGAGTGTCTTCAGGGCTGCTCATATTTATACTGGGATGGAGGGAATATTTTCACGACTGGAGGAACCCTGACTGTGTGCATATAGAATCACAGAATGGTTTGGGTTGAACAGACCTTTAAAGGTCATCTAGTCCAACACCCTTGCAATGAACACGGACATCTGCAACATCATGCAGAACTGATGTTGCTGCCTTTTTTTAACACAGTCCCTTCTGAAGCACAGAGGTGGCTCAGGGAGACAAAACTCCTCCTAACTGCTGTGTGGCAGATGCCCTTGCTTGGTGTGGCTTGTCCCTCCATGCGAGAGACATTAAAGCAGCTGCCAGACTCCTCTGTTTTAAAATATTTGTGAAACCTTCTTTCCCTGTCATCAGTGAGTGGAAATGAAAAGCACTCCCATGGCTTGGATCAGCTTTGGAGCTCCTTTCAGTCTTCATCCCACTCAGCAAAACTCTTGTGGCCATCCTTCACAGCAGCTGAGGGATCCTCTGGTACAGTGATGGCTCAGCTGTTTCCCCAGCCAGGTCCTGGCATGGATGATCTAGGCAGACTGTAAATCCCATAACTTTCTTTATGTGTTTAAAGGATTCCCCATCCAAAGAAGACTCCTAGTCTGCCTTTAGATTAGCTCTGCCCCACAACACAGGCATAAAACTGTTTCTGTGGAATAAGAGACCCAGTAGTTATACCAGTTAGGACTTACTGGCCTTGAGGACGTGAACTACCTAATGCATAAAGAGTATTAGCGCTAACAAGTTTCACACATTGGTCAAGTTTGCACTAAGACTGGTTTCTCAGCCAGTCACTGACTTCAGTGGCCTTGTGCTGATACGTAAGGTTACTCTTTAGTAGTTAGAAAAAATAATTTCTACTTGCTTGTGCCATGTTCCAGTTATCAGGTATGCAGCTTTGTATGGGTTTTGCTTTGTAGTTGCATGCAGTGTAACCGTTGCTATTTGGGCCATTGCTGTATGGTGTCCTCGAGGAAAAGGGACTGGTTGCATCCTTTAAATGCCTTCATGCAGTCAATCTCAATCTTTGGTGATAAAGTCTGGAGAAAAGCTGAAATTCAGAGAAGTGAATTGCTTTAGATTAGCGGTGTCATAAGTACGCACACAGAAATGACTTGCTATAGCAGATCTAAAAGAAATACTTGAAGATGATAAGCCCTTGTTTACCCTGATGTTTTTGGGAAAGGATTTAAATGAGTGAGATAGTACTATACCAGGGCTGGTGGACTACAGTAGTAAGTCCATGTTTCTTCAAAATTATTTTGCCATAAGAGTGTATGATTCTCTTATAAGAAAATAAATGTGAAATTTTTCAATTTTTCAGAGTAATTGTCACAAAGAGTTAGGATCCTCCAAGGACTGGAGAAAGCAAGCTATCTTCATTTAAAAAAAACACAAACATAAACTGTTTCTGACTGTTTCTCCCAGGTAACTTGGGCAAAGAATAGTGTGAAAGAAGTTTGAAAGAAGTTAAAATGGCTTTGAAGTGGGCTGAGTTTGAACATCATCTCAGTCAGCTGAAATTAGAGGGGTAATCTTGAAGCTCTTTGAGCACCTGTTCTTGGATGGTGTCTTCCTTTAAAGCTGTATCAACTCACTCCCACTTCCAAAAGAGAGAGAGTGAGCCGGCAGCTGCTGCTGTTGTTTCTAACACACCAGTCCTTGGAGTCCCTACTGAACTCCAAGTTCCCAAGCAAATAAGTTCCTCACCTAGGGGACCCTCGTGATAAGTATCCAGTTCATGCTCTCTGATACTGCTGAGGAGGTCCCAGCTGAAGAACCATGATTACTTATCTTAGAATCATAGAATCACAGAATCACAGAATAGTTTGGGTTGGAATGGACCTTTAGAGGTCAGCTACTCCAACCCCTGCCCTGCAGTGAGCAGGGACATCTTCAGCTAGATCAGGTTGCTCAGAGCCCTGTCCAACCTGACCTTGAATGTTTCCAGGGATGGGGCATCTGCCACCTCTCTGGGCAACCTGCTCCAGTGTTTCACCACCCTCATTTTAAAAATTTTTTTCCTTATATCTAGTCTAAATCTGTCCTCTTTTAGTTTAAAACCACTATGCCCTGTCCTATCGCAACAGGCCCTGCTAAAAAGTTTGTCCCCATCTTTCTTATAAGCCCCCCTTAAGTACTGAAAGGCTGCAGTAAGGTCTCCCCGGAGCCTTCTCTTCTCCAGGCTGAACAACCCCAACTGTCTCAGCCTTTCTTCATAGGAGAGCTGTTCCATCCCTCTGATCATTTTTGTGGCCTTCTTCTGGACCCACTCCAACCGGTCCATGTCTGTCCTGTACTGAGGACTCCAGAGCTGGACACAGTACTCCAGGTGGGGTCTCACCAGAGCGGAGTAGAGGCACAGAATCACCTCCCTCAACCTGCTGACCGTGCTTCTTTTGATGCAGCCCAGGATACCGTTGGCTCTCTGGGCTGTGAGCACACATTGCTGGCTCATGTCCAGTTTTGCATCCTCCAGTACCCCAAGCCCTCCTCTGCAGGGCTGCTCTCAATCCCTTCATCCCCCAGCCTGTCTTGATACTGGAGGTTGCCCCAACCGCAGTGAGGACCTTGCACTTTGCCTTATTCAACTTCACGATGTTCACGTGGGCCAACTTCTCAAGCTTGTCCAGGATGCTCTGAATGGCATCCTGTCCCTCAGGCCTGCCAACGGCACCACTCAGCTTGGTGTCACCTGTAAACTTTTGCACTTGATCCCACTCTCTATGTCATTGATGGAGATCTTAAACAGTACTGGTCCCAGCAGAGACCCCTGAGGGACACCACTCATCACCAGTCTCCATCTGGACATCAAGCCATTGATCACTACCTTCTGGATGTGACCATCCAACCAATTCCTCATCCACCAAACAGTCCACCCATCAAATACATATCTCTCCAATTTAGGGAGAGGGATGTTGTGGGGGACCATTGCAAAGGCCTTACAGAAACCCAGATAGATGACATCCTTAGCTCTTCCCTTGTCCACTGATATAGTCACTCCATCATAGAAGGCCACAAGTTTGGTCAAGCAGGACTTACGTGCCCTTGGTGAAACCATGCTGCCTGTCTCAAGTCACGCCCCTGTCCTCCATGTGCCTTAGCATAGCTTCTAGGAGGATCTGTTCCATGATTTCCTAGGCAAAGAGGTGAGGCTGGCAGGTCGGTAGTTCCCAGGGTCCTCCCTTCTACCCTTTTTAAAAAATGGGTGCAATGTTTCCCTTTTCCCAGTCACCGGGGACTTTATCTGACTGCCATGACTTTTCACATGTGTTAAGGGCAGGTAGAATATTCTTACTCCCCACTACTTTATTCTGTCTTCTCCCGGACCAAGCTTTTGCAGCGAGACACAGAATCTGTCCCTAAGGTTTCTCCAGTGCTCTGCTGGTCTAAATGCAGCTTCTGGAAACACAGAATCATCACAGAATCATCTGGGTTGGAAAAGACCTTGAAGATCTCCTAGTCCAACCCTTAACCTAACACTGTCCGTTCTCAACTACACCATATCCTTAGGCACTATGTCCAACACTTTGACCTACGTGTTGGATTCATACTGTGGGAATGTGAAAGAAAACAAGGCCTGTCTTGTGAAAGAAGATGATGGCTCAGAATATTTCAGAAGATTTTTCTCAAGCAAGTAGCTCTTCTGCAAGTGCCAGTTAAGTAACCACGCAGAGCTAGAAAGAGACTGCAATACAAAACCCCCTGAGCTTCTTTGCGCCATGAGATAAGGCAAAGCTGGCTTGAATCTGTTCATAGTTTGATTTTTTGTTTGTTTGTTTAATTCCCATCTTCCTCAGTCAGGCAGAACTGGGATCTGTAGAGAAAGGTCAGAATCTAGCTCTTTCCAAATGCTAAGTGTTTGCAGGCCAGATGAAGAGCAGGATAGATAAATTCAGCCTGCAGCTGGCAGTTCCCCAACAAGTTGTGATATGCTGAGAACAAGGCATGTCCTCATTCAAGCTGAGATAGAGCTAATTTTTCTTAGTAGCTAGAATAGTGCTGTGGTTTGGATTCAATATGGGATTTGGTATGAGTGTTGATAATATACTGATATTTTTAGCTGTTGCTAAGAAATCAAGGACTTTTCAGTTTCCCATGTTCTGGTAGCATGCAAATGCACAAGAAACTGGGAGGGAGCATAGCCACAGCAATGGACCCAAACTGGCCAATGGACTATTCTGTATCATACAAGGTCATGCTCAGTACATAGATGGGGGTTGGCAAGGAAGCTAGCTGTTTTCCAGGATTGCCATTTTGGGATGTTCTCTCCTCTAGGATCGCTAGCCAGGAATGGGCTGGGTATCAGTCAGCGTATGGTGAGCAATTGCATCACTTGTTTCTATATCCTATTATTATTATATTTTATTTCAATTACTACATTCTTTTTATCTCAACCTACATATTTCCTTACCTTCACTGCTCCAATTCTTTTCCCATCCTCCAGGGCAGGATGAGCGAGTGGCTGTGTGGTGTTTGGCTGCTGGCTGAGTTTAAACCATGACAAGGCAGAATGGTGGGGAAACCTTGTATGGTGATGGGCCACAAACATTTTGCTTCTGAAGAGAAGGATAGAGAAGTTGATGTTGACCTCAGTGAGGCTGACCATTACACACACACCTGACTACCACAGGGAAGTCTTAAGCTTTGTGAATACTTGCAAGAAGCATACTCATGTTGATCATTTTCATGCTGTCAATAATACAGGGCCATTTCCTTGGTCATGGTCTTGTCAGCTTCAATCACACTGGGAGGTGATGCAAGTTTAAGCTGCAATTTGATTATCTGCTTACAATACCGTATCATGAAGATCTCCATGGCATTTTGTCACAGCTTGTGGTAGCTCAGGACACTCCTGGTTTAGTGTCAGAGTTATAAAGCTGTTTGCCATGGCCTCAGGGTCACACTTCACTCTTTGTGTTAGTGAAGAATTAAAGAGAGCAGGAAGGGTCAGAGTATCAGTCCTGGGTGAGGCAGATGAACCAGGAGTGGCAGATGAACCACAGAGTGAAGAAAACATTGGATAAGACACAGCTAGCACATTCCCAGAACATTTCAAAGCCTCTGTAGCATGGACACATGGCACAAGTTGACACAGCACAGAAATTGACATGTTTTTTAAAAGTAGTTTGAACAGAGCATTACTGAGCCATGTGGCACTTTTAGGGACAGACACTTGTTTGTGGAGACTGCTAACCTAGTCAGTAAGGACAAGTGTGGTATCCTGATGACACTACTTGGTGAAACCTCAGAGCAAAAGAAAGGGACAGGTAGACCCTACCGATGACTTAAAGTGAGAAGAAATGAGAAATGGGCCCTCCCCTTCCACCAATGGATAACTAGTGCCTGGTGTGCTGACTTCATTATTTTTTTAACCTCCTTGTCTCCAGCTGATCCTAACTTCTCCTACCCCATTAAGTCTTTTCCCAGCAAGACTGAGCTGTTACTGAGTGTCTCTCTCTGAGCTTTTCACTGTCTTTCCAACATGGAGAATCAAGAGCTTTCTCATTTACCTCTGTTTGTATGTTTTGCAACTGCTTTATTTTGTTTCAGTAAAAATCCTCCTTAAAAACACAAGCAGTGCTTCCTCTCCATTTAGGGGCAGGAGGCAGCAGCTGCCTGGCCCTGAGCACAATTACACTCTAATAGCTGAGGATGGGAGTCAGTGGCAGCCTCATTCTCTCCCCAGCTTTCATGAGGAAAAATTCATTTAGCAGCTCAGCATGGAGGACTCTGCAAAGTCTCCCCCCTCCCTGTGAAGAAAGAAGCATTTGAAATGGCAGCAAGAAGAATATGCACAGGCATTTCAGCTGTTTCCTCTTTCAGTTACTGCTGAGTTTCCCCATGCCCTCTGCAAACACACTTTCCCCCATCTGTGTCCACTCCCACCACATTCAGGTGGCTAGCACAGAACAGACACCCATTTTGTTCTGTTTGTTAGACATTTGTTTTATTTTTTTTTTTTGTCTGAGACTTTTAAAGATCATCTAGTCCAACTCCCCTGCCATGGGTTGGGACATCTTTCACCAGAGCAGGTTGCTCAAAGCCCGTTCCAACCTGACCTTGAACACTTCCAGGGATGGGGCATCCATGATTTCTCTGGGCAACCATTCAGCTTCATAGTCGCCAGAAAACATGTTGCTCAGTGATCACCCAAAGCCAAAGAAACCAACCAAAGTCTGATGCATTCAACAGCAAACTGCTTGAAATACAAGACCCAAGTAGTTTTTTCCATCATCTGGTGAAAAGGTAAGTCTCTCTGAATGATCCTCTTCCAATCAAATCTGTCAATCAAACATGAAAGTAATATAGTAGAACTTAGTACAAACCAATTAACCACACTAACCATAGAAGCTTAGGTGTCTTCATGGTGTTGATGGTGGTCACTGGAGCCTGGGAGTCTCCCCTGAGACATCTGCATAACAGCTGCCACTAGCGTTGGCTGTGTTAGCTACTACACTTGCTGTAGTTGTCTGGTGTCTAGGTCCCTTTTGCCCCAAACTAAACACTTCATACCTTCCCCATTTCCAGGAAGAGAAGGATCATGTTTTTTCACATGCATGTGCCTGTCTGGAATGGATTGACAATCTTCTGTGACTCCAGAGGTACCTCCCAGCCTCACAGCCATTCAGGAAGGATGTTTCCCATAGTGAATATGCACAATACTTTTAAGAATCATTTATGCCAAAGACCCCATATTATGTTAAGCTTCTTGTACTATTTAATCTGTCTCATTAAAAATATGTGCGATAAAAAAGTACCTAATGACTCTGAGCTGTTTGATAGACATCTAGAAACTGTATTTCTTGGATTTTTAGAAACCATGTATTTCCACATGACAACCCACAGTAACAAGTGCAATTTTGTAATCTGACATTTAAATGCTGATCAACTGATTTTCAGCCTTTTCAACAGGCTACTATTTTGACACATTTTTCCACCACCTTATCATACTGGAAAAAAACAGGAATCACAGTCACATGAAAAGATTGTGTTTCAGTGCAAACTATTAAACTCATGCTGCTGAACAGTGGTTTGCCATCAAATTGCTGGAGGACATAGACCGTGTTAGATGAACAAACCCCTTTTCTGTCTCTTGCAGATCCAAAAGGTGGCTCAAATCGTGCTGCATGTGGTGTACCCAGAAGATGGTGCTTACTGTCTCTAGGACACACCAGAAGCCACCCTTCCAGCCTGAACTGATGCAGGTTGACTGTCTCAAGAATGGGGGAGGCTTGTGCTCGTACTGAGTGGGTGCTTGAGCAGGTGCATTCATTTCTACAAAGGTGAAGAACTTTAGCTGGAGAGGTTCAGGCAGTGCCCTCTGCAAAGAGAAAAGAATGAGGGATGGGAAAAGAAACTGGACTTTGCTTAGCATATCATGGGACTTGAAGATACCTGAGACTGGGAACATTACCTTCTGGGCTTCAGCCTGCTTTCTGGACTCGGGAGTAGAGAAATGGAGATGTGCATGTTCAGAGTGAGTTGCAATACAGTTTTATCTAGGCCTTGACAGTCCCAGAAATCATCAGTAAAAATTAACTCTATAGGTGGACCAGCAGCCATGCACCAAGACAGACTCTAGGAGCCTGGTGCAAATGACACAGGTGAGGTTTTTGTTGCGGGGATCATGGTGATGATGGGCCAAGTCCTGTGAGGGAAATAGTCTTAGCATGTGTTTGTATACTGTTGAGCTCTGATGCTGGCTGGGACTTCTAGGAGTGCTGATAACCACGATGACAAGCTCCTTCCAAATTTACTCACACTGCACAGTTGCTTATAATCTGTTCTGTAGAGAAAGCCTCATGGATCTCTGCCAGCATGAAGGGGACTGAAAGGCAGCCTGGATCCTTTAAGCTAATGCTAAAGCTTAAGCGAAGCAGAAAAGCTTAAAAATATGTCCACTTTGTATTTTTCTTCTTTTATTTTAGTGCAATTTAGTTAGATTGTTGTGCTAAAAACTCATCTGGGGGGAAGGGAAGAGGAAAGAACAGGATATATCCTATTTTCTCATTGAAAGTCTTAATCTGATGGGAACTTCTAAAAGATAACAATGTAATGGACAAAACAAATATACCGAATCTTAGACTGTGAACATCAATCATGTGGTCTCTCTGAATATTTGTACTGACAAGTAAGATGTCCACTGTCAATTATGAGAGGGTGTGCAGTGGAACAGTATTGTAATGGAGTGGTGCTTGGTCCACACTCAAGTTTGTGCTGAGAGCTGGGAATCAAGTGGGAAGCAGTGCCCTTGTCAGGTTTGTTATAAAGAACCCTCCTCTGTCCCTGGAGTCTGCCATCAAATGGTTTTGCCTCCTGCTGTCAGGGAACAGATAATAGACAGTGCTACAGTGCTTCTTTTTGTTATTTAAGGAAATGTATAAGTACTTTAAGTACTTTAATAGTACTCTATTGAATGCATGGTGACAATAACAGAGACTGGAGAATGCAATTCAGTGGAGCACAGACAGTGGGTGCAAGTCCAGTCTTTGTGTACAGACTACTTCCACTTGCATCACAGTCTTCGAAGCCATAAGCACTTCGTGTCTCTAGGGAACACCAGCGAAAACTGGAAGCCACACATACAGTGCTTCAGGGCAGTCTATCTTGCAGGCTTCCGTATTTAGGCAGTTGGACTAGATGATCATTGTAGTTCCCTTCCAGCTGGAACTATTCTATTCTATTCTATTCTATTCTATTCTATTCTATTCTATTCTATTCTATTCTATTCTATTCTATTCTATTCTATTCTATTCTATTCTATTCTATTCTATTCTATTCTATTCTATTCTATTCTATTCTAATGTTAAAGTGTCTGATGTAGGCATCTATGTTTACTGTCAGTATTTTTCAGCCCTGGACTATCTTAATCCTTTGTTTACAGACCAGGAAGCATGGTGGATGGCTGTACCTCAGATGAAACAATACAGCTTATTCATAGCTTCTGCAGGGAGACATGCACAGCCCAGGCTGAGCAAGCACAGGCTCTTTGGTTTCTCCCTTGGCTCTTCCTCACAGGTGCAGCAGTCCTCTCTGAGTGGCCATCAAAGCAGCAACAGCTTTCATCCTCCCATACAAAAGACCTCCTCTGTGTAAACAGAAAGGAGTGGTTCCTACAAGGCAGATGTGAAAGTAGAGGTGCATATGCAAGAAAAGATATCAAGCACCTGGTATTACTCTTTCTTCATGCCTCTGCAGGAGACACAAAAATTCAGTCAATGAACTGCATGATATAGATTTACATGGCCAGTCTCATGTTGATCAGGCCAAGGGAGAGGAATTCCTCCCATGGACGATGGGCTGGGGTACCAAGAAAAGGCTGTGAAGGGATACTGAAGCAGGATGAACACAGTCCTGCTCACACACCACCCAGCAATTCTATCTTCAGTTCATCTCCCATCTCACTGTTTCTGACAAGGTCTGTCTAGACTAGTCATGGTCCTGGCCTGACTAGCAGTGCATATGTAGATGGAAAAACCACAGCATGTCTAGCTGTTGCATGTTGTTTGTCCATTGTGTATAAAGAAACTGGAATGCAAACACGTTTATAAGCACAGATGTTTGCATGAAGCACCTTATGTAAAAGACATCTACATATTCCAGTGTTGTGGGGATGTAGATATTCGGATAGAGGACAGTCTGATTTAAAATATATAAATTAAAAAAAAAGTTTTTCATGCCCTAGAATGTCTAAAACAGCATTAAATGCCTACATTTACAAAGACAAATCACACCTTATCATACAGTTTACAGGAAGACTCATTGGGTTCTTTATAGTCTCTACTGAGTATACTACAAAAGCAGCACGCGTACAACAAAGAATATATAGAAAGGTACCTAAGGGAGACACGTTTTACAGTGAAATTTCTAGTTCTTTCATGACTGAATTTAATACAATAAAGCTGAGCTCCTGTGAACATCCCTGTATAGGATCACAATGCTACCTGGAATGGCAAAGACTGGATGTCACTTATCAAATGCTGGCAAAACAACTATGAAAAATTCAACTTTTTTTTTTTTTTTTTACAAAGAAATTCTAAAACTTCTTATGACTGAAGTATTTTTAGTACAAGGTCATGCAAATCTACAAAATTAATTTCATCCTGCTGAAATAAGCGAATAGCTGTTATCACAAGGGCTGGACATGAAGTCCTTTGTTCATGGACAAATTTGTGTCTTTCATATATGAAGGCTATTAGTATTATAATATAAATATCTTCTGAGATAAAAGACCTGTCTTTCAGACTCTTATCATAAATATTCATACATGTGATGTAGCCATATACACATCCAATCCAGCCCTCCACTTCCCATACATGTTGAGTCTATGTTTAATAATGATGAACTTTCTCCCTGGATATACTGTTCAAACTATCTCCTACTTCTGTTCTCCTTAAAGTTGTTTTTTGTTGCAAATATTCATTATCAGCATGCCCAACTGCCTTTAACTATTTGCTGCCTGCCACTTTATCTAGTCACAAGCATGGATTGCTTAAGTCCTTCTTCCAGTTCTCTTCTAGAGAACTGAGAAAAGGAGTCTTTTATTCAAAGGCCCCTTTGAGTTGAGCAGATAGGCTATTCAGTCTCAGTATTCCAGTCTTTCATGAAGACAGACTGATGCTAAAACAAATGACTTCTCCTATGCCTCTTAAAAGGAAAGAGGCAATATCTTCCCTGTTCAACCTTATCTCTAGGCATGTTTGATTTGCCTTCTGACTGCACTAAAACCATCTTTAAATACTGTATAATGAGCACAGTGTGGCTCTGCTGTCTTGTAATGCACGATTAGTTTGCTAACAACTTGTTTGAGTAGGCATGTGTGTTGTTTCATGTCTTTAAGATTATGCCTGAGCAGAAATAAATAAAAAAAAAAAAAAATCACAATTCTCCTCCTGTTACTCCTACTCTAGCTTTCCTCTGGAGCATTCTCTCTCTCATGTCTGTCTTAATTAGATCATGCCAGTCCTAATTTGAGAATGCAGATTTTAAGCAGGGAGAGAGGAAGGAAACAGACAATATACTAATTTTAGACAGAGACAAATGTATCTTTTTCCATTAGTGAGAGGGGAGGAAGGAAAGCAAAGAAAAAAAAAACCCACAACAGAAGAAAACCTGCAGATAAAAATTGTACATTGTATCTGAAGTGGTGATTCTATCAAAGAGCACTAGGAAATTCAGCTGGCAAGAAGTCTACAGCACTGTTACCAGCCCTAATGGCCCTCTAGCTTTTCTTGCTCAAGATATACTGCAGAATAGCATTGCACGTTTTCATTCAAGTACACCCCAAACATTTTTATAGCACTCAGAAACTACAGGATAAAACAGCGTGTGTGTAGACTCCATACCTTCTCCCCTGCCCATCCATACTAAAGCTCAACATTACCTGTGGCTATTGTCTTCTAAAGGATTTCTCCAGTGTAAATAGTTGTATGCGTGTGTTTAGGATAAACACAAAGTTCAGGGTTCCAGCGATTCTTTTGTGTAAACATGGATTTAGAGGACGATGCCTAGCACATGCTGGATGTAAACAGCAGCTCCCCACCAAGCAGACTTTTGTTACAGCCTGGAGGAAGGTGGAAAGCCCCCAGAGTGATAAATAAGAATTTGTACCAGGCCTTGAATTTGTTTTGAATAAATCCATTCTATGACTATGTGCATAAGGAAGGATATTTAAGACGCGCAGTGATTGTTGATTATTACTGTAAATTATATATTTCTTCTTTTCTCTGTCTGCCCTCTTGTATTGATGTAAATTATGCACATGTGGAATTTGGATCTGAGAAATACACAAATAAAGGGAATTATAGTTTAGTCCCCCCAAATGATTCCTTGTTTCAGATTCACGTTGCATTTTTCCACCTCGTCTCTCATCACAGAATTATCAGCTTTGAGCCGAGATACTCCATGCTGACAAATGTGGGTAAATGTCAGAAGATGGAGTTGTGGTCCAGCTTATTAATAAGAGAGATGACAGGAACATTTGTAAAAGTCTATTTTCTTTTCAGAAAAGACTGGACTGGTGGGGGTGGACAATGAGGCTGTGTGTCAACTCATTTCAGTGATCTGGTCTGACATCTCCTGTTTCTGATAGAATTCTTGTCCTTGTCCTCAAATGAATTACCTAGCCACCTAGTATGATGCATAAAGCAAGTGATGTCTGCTTTTCCCCAGGTCAAAGAAGAAGTCTATCTGGTCCAAAGAGCAAATACAGCATTGTCAGAAGCACCAAAAGTAGGTACAGTATGGGCAGGCAGTGCCTTGTCACGGTAGTGACAAAGTGTGCATTATGGGCTTTTTATGAAATGCTGTGGTGCAGTCACATGCCAGCACAGGCAGATGAGAGGTGCATGGGCTAGAGACAGGTACTATGCAGTGTGGCTATGGCCAGGGCACTGCAGCTGGAGCTAGCCGTCAGGGGCATGAACATGGGCCACCTAGCACTGCTTGGTTTTACGCTAGGAATCCTTCTTTGCAGTGGATGCAAATGGGAGGCTGGATGTAATTTAAGAAAAGAGATAGGTAAAGTAGAAATCGTGCCTTCTGCAGACCATCAGGTCCTATATTTCTCTGTTTGGTTCTCTTCTATTTAAGAGGCTGGCTTTCCTGTTCACCCCAAACTGAGCTCACACAGTGAAGAGGCAATGGAATAAAAGTGAGTTTCAGAAACTTACATGCTAATTTGCAAAAGCTCGGCCCATGGTTAAAGCACCCTGCCAGGGACTCAGCGGTAGATCCTCTGGAGGCCATTGCACAGTCAGATGTAGCTGGGTCATGGCAGACCCTGCAATGCTGGCAGTTCTCTTCTTCAGGGAAATAGTTCAATCAAGCTTCTTTTCAGATGCTCAAGTTTTGTGAGGGGACTAAAGTGGAAAACTGCTCAGGGTGTTCAGCTGGCTTTTCTGACACTTATAGTTTAGCAGACTTGTCAGATTCTCAGGTAGCAGCAGTTTCTTGTGCCATCAGTAAGGAACAAGTGACCTTTCCTCTCCACTGCAGACCTCACTGCAGTTGCTCATACCCTTCTCACACCCTGAGGACAGACCAGCATAACACCCTCTGCATGGGACTTCACCTCTGACGTTACTCTCAAACATGAGCTGTCTGCTCATTAAATAAAGGTACTCACAAATTACATGCTACAACAATAGAGGTCAGAACTTCAAAGGTAAAGGCAAGTCCCAATACCCCCTCAGTTTCCTGCGGGTTTTGCCGTCTTTTCTGTTGGAAGGTTGTTATGTGTCAAGCAAGGTACAAGAACAACTTCAACATTCTCAGCAAAGTTCATAGTAAAAGCTGTTTATACACCAGATAATCTAAAAAGGAGGAAGGGAGAAGGTGAGGGAGGAGAGGTAGGGAAGTAGGACATAAATGGAAAGAAAATATCTATGTTTCCTCCTCCTTTCTCCTCTTTGTAAGTTTTCAGCAACTCATTTGTAAACTCCAGCAATTTTTCTTATACCAAGACAACAGTTTTCCTCAAGCTCAAATGGCAATGCTTTTGAAACAGAAGGCTTTCCCTCACTCTGACAAAACAGTGGTCAGAAACTATCTTCTTGAAATAGAGGACTTGAACTAAACAAATCAGTTTTGTGTAAAGTCTTTCAGGTGTGCAGGGTCAGAAGAGGAGAACTCAAAACTACTATGGTAGAAGACATTAGAAAAGAGTGGGACAGAATGGGGTCCAGGCTGTGATACTATAGAGCCTGACAAAGAAGAACATTATAGAGAACAAATATGGTCTGTGTTGACCTGGTGTCCCAATCTGTATCTTCTGTCCAGGACCAGCTAGAAGTCACTGCTTCACTGTGTGGACTGTACTGTACCAGTTCCTGACTATGCCCATAGTAACAATTCTAAGCTGGCTTCTAAAAATAAACTTAAATGATCTGGTATGGACTCTAGGTTCCCATCCTCTAAACACTGCAGGACGACTCCTTTGACCATTTATTCTGACCTCTGAAATACTCAGAAATGTTTTTTCTCCCCTCAGAGTGGGTTAGAAAAAAAAAAAAAAACGACAAAGAAATACAACACCTTTCTAAAATGTATCGCGTTTGACTTGAAAGAGACCAAGCAAAGACAATCCCACTTCTTTGCCCACTAAACTACTTTTAATGTTTAACTGACCTCATTGCTAGAAAATGGCAAAGTTACTTTCAACCTCCGAAGTTAATCTATTCCAGATGGTATTTCCTATTTAGCTCCATCATGATAACTTTTTTACATGCATGAACACTGTTATGCAATGATTCTGACAACATGTCATTGACTAACCCACAGTGACCCACTGTCACCCCTGGGTATGTGAAGGAAAGAATGGAATAACTGGATAAACTGTTATCCTTCCCCTAGTATATCACCTCAGTTTTGTGCAATGAGGTATGCACAGGGATTTCCCAGGTGGGAAGCTGCTTCTGGATCTTTGCCTTCTCTGTTAAAACTGAGTTGTTCACCTCCTTAAGATTCCCATTGTGAAAGTTTGTTTTTTTCCTGCCACTGGGTCATTTTTGTGACTTTCTTCAAGTGCCTTTTGACATTTGCAGCATCCTTTCATGAAGAGCATGCATAAAGACAATGCTATTCCATTGTGAAATAATCTTAGAAAAAGTGGAAGAGGCTCTATGACGGACCACAAAACCACTGTCCCTCTACTCCTGAAGCTAAAACTACACCAGTGATGATGTACTGGAACTCAGACCCTTCTGATCAAAAATCAAGAACAAAGCTATGAGCCTGGGGATTCTCTCAAAAAGAAAGTGAAATATGTTAACTTTCTGGGCCTGTGAGTTCCTTTGCTTGGAGTACATGAGCACTATAAAAGACCTGGCAACTTCTGCCAACTTAATTTCTGACAGGTACCTTCTCTAAGAGAATTGGACTCACAGTGGGTTTTCTGACTTTTGTTTTGGGTGCTATTACATGGGTTTCACCATGACCTAGCTAAATCCACATTCTACAGCTGTTAAAGATAGTTATCCTGCTCATGCTTTAAATTTTGCTGTGTACTTTTGGCTTAAAGCACACTATCCTAAATCAAAACAAACAAAATGGAGCTAGTAAGACTGCACTTTGCTTTTGTTTTCCTTCCAAAGCTGAAAACTGTCCTTGCAGTGTCTGTGTTCTACCCTCCTCTATCTTCTTTGTAAGGAATAACCTGCAGATGAACTTCAGACTCCTCTCCTCTGAGCTGTGCTGAAATCTGCCTCTCTTAACGAGCAGCCTTTTGTTTCTTCTAAACACACCACAGCTTGGCCCCTGTTTTCCTTGACACTTTGCCAAGCCTATTACACATGTCTGAGCAGCCAGGGAAATAGAAGAATTATGATTTCCATTTGGCTTCTACTACTGCTTAGTCTAATTTTCACTGGTTTTGAAATGCAGCAGTTGCTTTTATTTTATTTTTCCTTGTCATTTTGCCATTTCCCTTTTCTTTTTCTCTCAGAAAAAACGAACAATAAAAAATTGCTAAAAAGAAATCTCCTTCCCCTACACTGCTTTTTCATAAAATAATGATTTATCTGTTCCAGAACAAGATTTCATTATCTGAAGAGTTTTTCTGCAGGAAGATGTTTGCTAATGAGGTCATATGTAATCAGAACATATGGATAGCCTTACCATTATCTCCATTTCAACTGTGTTGAAAGGAGGTTGACAGCAGGGTGTGTGTGTGTGTGAAGGGAAGCAGTAGCTCTGGCTAGTAGAGCATTCCTGTACCGTGTGAGTAGGAAAGAATGTACCTCTGAAGCAAAAGCATTTGCTTTTCAGAAGGGCCTGTAAAGTCTGGAGGAATAATCCAATGAGAGCCTTATGAAAGTCAATAAGAACAAATGCAAAGTCCTGCACCCAGCAAGAAATAACCTCTTGCAACAATACAGGCTAGGGACTGACTAGCTGGGAAGCAACTCAGCATGTGCTTGGAGGGGAACATTGCTGGACACAAGCTATTTAGGAAGTTTCTGGAATTGCTAGGGATAATTTATTCACAGATGTGTTGTACAAGCCCACAGAAAAGATACTCTGCTTTTTATGCTGCTCAAGGATAGAGAACAAATGATCGGGAAAATGAAAGCAGTTTTATGATGAAAGCTGCAGTGATTGTAAGGTGGTAGCATTCAAGTTTCCAAGTGATGCGAAGTCAAGCAGCAACATTACCTCCCTGCACTTAATGAAAATGTACTTCAGCTTGTTCAGGGAACCAACAGAAGGATTGCCTGGGAGGAAGCGTACCAGGGCAAAGGGCCCTGGGAGAGCTCACTGGTCTTCTTAAAGCCCCAGAATAGTCCATTCCAATTCACAGGAAAATGAGCAAGGGTGGCAGGAGGGTGGCCTGACTGCAGTGGAAATTTCTGAGTGAGCCCAAACAAGAAAAGGAAACATATGGAAGGTGAAAATGGGGACAAACAATCCAGGAAGAATACAGAAGCATGTGGAGAGGATGAGGAAGACAAAAACTTGCCTGAAACTGAAACTGTCAGTGTATCTGAAGAGCTCCATTTTACTGGCAAATTGTTCTCTGAGACTTCTCAGAAAGTTATGCCTAGGGCAGAGTCTGGGGAGGAAGGAGTTGAAGTAGCATTATCCACAGCAGAGGAAGACTGAGATAAGGACCACTTAAGCAAAGTAAACATATACAGCCTGTGGGTCCTGAGGGGGTACTTCCAAGGTTGCTGAGCGGGCTGACTGATGTCTTTGCAAGGCTACTCTCTATCATCCACGGTGATCAGAGAAGTTCCTTAAGATTGCAAAAAGGTGAGCAGCACACCTGCTTTTTTTAAAAAAGGGGGGAAAAAGATCCAGGGAACTGCAGGTCTGTCCTCAGTCTCTACAAAGACTACAGAGCAAACTGTTCTGGAAGCCATGCCCAGGTATAGGAAGAACAAGGTCACTGGGAACAGCCAGCACGGATTTACCAAGAACAAGTTATTCCAACAAAATTGATTGCTTTCTCTGATTATATATAGCTGACTACGGATGAGGGGAGAGCCCTAGATGTTGCTCACCGTGACTTTAGTGAGGCTTTTGACAGTTTGCAATATTATCTGTATAGACAAATATGGTTTGGATGGATGGCTTAAAGACCATATGAAAAACTACCCAGGCTGTTGAGTTCAGTTTAGGTGTCAGCTGTTCAAAGAATAGGTGACAGCCAGTTACCAACTATGATCCTTGAGGGTCAATAATGGGGCAGATGCTCTGTTTCATTAATGACCTCAACAATGGGTCACAATGAACTCTTGCTAAGTTTGCAGATGATGGCAAATTGTGTAGAGCACTAGAAATACTGGAGAACAGAGCTGTCATTTAGAAGGACTTTGATAAACTGGAGGAATGGTTAGACAGAAGTTTCCTTAAGTTCAGTAAGGGCAAATGCTTCATTCTGCATTTGGAACACAACAGCCCCATGCCCCACAGGCTGGGGACTGACTGACTCAGTGGCAGCCTTGCAGAAAAGAACTTGGTCCTGATGAACAGCAAGGACATGTTAGTGAAGGCTAACTACTTTATAGGTAAGATTGTAGAGAACCTGGTTTGTTTAGCTGGGAGAAGAGGAAGGGCAACTTGAAGTCTTCCGTTAACTAAAATGAGATTGTAGAGAAGTCTGTGCTGGACTTTTCTCAGAGGTGCCCAGGAAAAGGACAAGAAACAAATTACAACAAGGAAAATTCCAGATGGAATGAAAGAAATCAAATTTCACACTAAGAGTGATCACATGCTGGAACAGGTTACCTGTAGTGGTTGTGTGATCTCCATCCTTGGAGCTACTCAAGACTTTGACTTGGTATGTTCACAAGCAACCCAATCCCAGTTTGCCTTCCAAACTAAATTATCATATGCATCTATGAATTTCAATACTGCTGAAATTTTGGGTCCTTGAAGGACAGATATTTATATGGAATTACCTCAGCTGTGATATTCCTAGTTCTCAACCCACAAAATATTGCCTCTAGCATACTGGATGGGACTTCCTAGAAGTGTGTAAGAGGTTTCCATGAAAGAAAGATCAAAATCAAGTTAAGGGATTTGAAAAGATCCACCAGTTCTTCATACTAAAAGGGAACTCAAAGGACCATACTCCTTATGAGAATCTTTTCTACATACTTGATTTCATCTTCCTCTGCATCCACTGGATGTTCAAAGGAAGGGGACGCACATGTACCTCTCTTCTTGCTATGGACTCCTCCTGAGTGGGCATGACCTCAGAACGAGAGAGACTGAATTGGTGGATTCTAACATCATTATGCCCCTTGTCAAAATGTCACAGGAGCTTAAGTGCTGAGAAGAACCTGGGGTGACAGAAGTCAAGTTTGCTGGTTCTTTGCTATTTCCACCAGCAAACACAACCCCTAAGTATTTTTTGTAAGGATTTTTTTCTGATCCAACTACTGTCAGACTCTGAGAGACTAGCAGCTGGTACAAGTTATTCCTCTAAGGAACTATGGCTGCTTCTGCTTGAGTGAAGAGTTTGGTACAATAGAACTGGATCAGCAGGCTTCTCATCTCCACCACATGCAGTCTGAAGCTCCCCTGGTCTGAAGGCTTGAATGTCCCTGTCATGCATATGTGTTGAAGCTGACCAAAGAGAAGCTCTTCCACAAACCTTTGCTTCCTTCCTTATGAATCCATTTATGAAGCACCACA
Organism: Strix uralensis; assembly: GCF_047716275.1. Classification (NCBI taxonomy): domain Eukaryota; kingdom Metazoa; phylum Chordata; class Aves; order Strigiformes; family Strigidae; genus Strix; species Strix uralensis. Next base: position 60,148,300 of record NC_133976.1, read on the forward strand.
CTATCCTTCTGCCTTTCAGGCAGATGATGGTGATATATTAGTGTTCCTGTCAGATGTAACAAGGCCTCCCATATTTAAAGAAGCCTTATTCTGCCTCTGCTTGGGCATTTCCAAGTGAGATCATAATGCTGGTGTCTAGACGCTCCAATTCTAGTTCATTCAATTTTCAAAAAAGGTGTCACAGGGTGGAGTATGAGGGATGACAACAGTGGTGTTAACTCTACAACAGCTACTGTGGAGGAATACTTAAGAATACTGATACCGCCTGTCTTCCTCTGGTATGGAGAAATACTGGAAGCCCTTGCCAACTGTGACCGATTTGGCTGTGGTTCTGGGTCTGGGAGGCAAACTCTGACTGGTAAAACTGAATTGTCCTTAGGACACAGGATAACCAGCAGTGAAAGTCTTTCAGATGTGGTGGGGCATGTTTGAGGTCCTCAGCCATGAACTAGCACTATGTCTTCACCCTTGGACTCAACTGTGTGAGCCTGTAGCTGTGTTAGAGAGTGACTGTCGTCCTGTGGAGTCAACACTTAACTCTAACTGATGGAGTAATTTAGTGTAGGCAAGACCATCACAAGCAGAAAGGTAACTGACACTTCAGGGGTATTCTTCAAGCCACTTTTTTTCAAGTAAGTGAGAAAAATCAACAAGACTATTCAGGAATTTAGACAGATGCAGATATCTGAGACAAGTGCAGATGAGCACAGGCAAAGCTTTGAACATTAAGTGACATGCATCCTCTTGAAGTGACATACCCAGTTGCCCAAAGCAGGTCAAGGTTGTGCTATCTCAAATTTACTAAGGGGTTGTCCTATTACAAGGACAGATACTGCTTTTGTAGTGACAATGATTGCTCTGAGGAAGATGACAGCATCAGAGAAAAAAAAAAGTTATGAAAGAAAAAAGAGAAGGATAAATAAAGGTTCTGGTCATTGGGCTGTGCCATCAGGAAGAGCATAGCAGATGCCAGGCATGCAGCTTAACCCCATGCCTAGGGTCAGGAGGGAAGTGAGAAGTGTATATTTGGGAAGGGTATGGGACTACTGCTCTACTATTACTGAGCAGAAGCTATATGAGGTCACTGATGAAGGATCCGTGGCTAGGAAATTATTTGACCCATACTGGTGCACTGCAGATGAACTGTGGCAGTTATCTGGCTTCAGGTCGTTGTGAGCCAGCTAAATGCCCAAGTCCTCTAGAAGGAAATGAAGGATTTAAATATCTCCTGATGGCTTCTGACTGATTGTGTATAACTTTATCAAGTGTGCAAGCACTGTCCAGCAATCAGGAACATAACAGGAGGCATGCATGGACTGATCTCATGCCCCAGTGTCTATATGAGATGCTCACCCCTTCATGGTGCAGACAATCCCCTCTTGGGATTCCCAACTATCTGATGTTAATCAAGAGTCAAACCACATTCTGGGATGGGCTGCTTGCCTGAGTGCCCAAGCTGGTGCTGCTGTGCACCGTTAAGAGGGGATATTAATGGCAACCTATTGGGTGTCAGGCAGTGTTTTGCAGCTTTGGCAAATACATTTTCATCATCAGGAGGAGGAGTGTGATTCTCAATACATTCATGTAGTCTCCTTACCAAGCAGAGCTAGCTTCTCTTTCAGGTCCTTAAAGACTCCTTTGCCTGTTAGAGAGAAATATTGTGTCTAGCAGTGTCTTTGAGGGACTGTAACCACCAGTACTTAAAATCAGTACTGTATGTCCACCATAATATTACATGCTAAAATAAAAAGTATTAAAAATGTAGGTGAGATGGCGTGATAAAGAATTAGACATCAGTGTGGGAGAAGGAACAACCAGACAGGCCACCTCTACTAGAAAGTAAACTTGTAGGTCACTTATTAGTCAGCTTCACTGCTCCTGGTTTATTAGCATTATATTTATGTGGAGCTGGTGGGGTGTTTTGTGTGTGAAAGGGTTGCTGTGCAGCAGCAAAAACTTGCCACAAATTAAAATTCACCAAATTTACAGGAAAAAAAGAGGGGAAAAAGCAACCTGTTCTCAGGAAGAAGTTTTTTCAGCTGACTTCATCCTGGGCAATTAACTTTTTGAAAGAAGAGACTTATTTTGCTCCACAGGGGAGAGAAAAAATATCCATGCCATAAAATATGGTGAAGGCTGAAGAAAATTGAGCTGAAATCACAAAGAAGTCAAGCAAAGGGGTCGAGTGAAATTGCTCTATAAAGTGTTCATTTCTAGTCTTTCTGCAGAGCTTCAACCACCACAACAAAAGCTCTGATGCCCCATAACCCTTATTACAAATTCTGTCTTCTCAGCAGCTCAGTTCCCACAATGGTGGTGACAGGAAGCTTTTCTCAACAATTAAAAAACCCCAAAAAAACTAAAAGGAAAAAACCCAACAAACAAACAGACCAAATCCCAAAACTTGTCCAATTCAGTCCAGCTTATCCAAGGGAAAAAAAATACTGTGTCTGTTTCTATTTTCTGTTTTCTGTTTCTGCCTTGCAAGAAGCATCATTTCCATACTAAAGATTTTCTCCTGAAACAAACCAAAATAAAACAGAGTATATTTGATACTCCATTTTCTATCTTTTTCTCCCCTGTTTTTTAAACAGCAAAATCAGATCAACACAGTTGCCCTTTCTATATACCATAGACATACCCTGCCCTTCTCATATCTGAGCAAGTATCATTTAACTCCCTACAATACAAACACTAGAGGTTGGAGCTCCAAATGAAGACTTTAAATCCTTTCTGCCCCGTAAGAGGGGTCATTTCTTGACTGTAAAAGTGGAATTCCTGTGCCCAGTATGTAGAGCCATTGAGGGTTAGAAGATGTCAGCCTGAACTGAGTCTTCAGTACCTCTCTACATAGCAAGCTGGGGACTTACTTAACTTTGTGATTTCTTCCAGCAGAGATCTGGCTGCAGTGTCTGACAGTCATCTGGTAACTGAATATTCATAGTATGCCTCTAACAGATAAAGTCAAGAAAATACCATAGTTCATGTTTGTGTCTAAGGGTATTCCCTTTTCTCACAAGGCCCCCTTTACAACATGGAACAAATTTATCAGCAAGCACAAATGAGCTATTCATGCAGAAAACGCTGGGGACAACAGGCTCAGTAAGGCCTAGGGAAGCTATCTTGTCAAGGTTAGTAATTCAGGAAAGAACTGAGGGATGAGCTGTCTGGATTGGAAGAGACTAGAGATGGCTGGAGAAACCTTCTTTTTAGACCTCTGAGGCTAAAAACCTTAGGCAAAAGAAGGCTTTAGACACGGCATTAGATTTTAACCACAGCAGATTTGTTTCTTGTTTTGGCTATGGCCAGAGAACCCTGTCATATGTTTATTTCCATTTATTGCAAGTTGTGTGCTACATAGACCTGTTAACTCTATTATTTAAATTTGTTAGGCCACAAATGCATGCACTTGCATATTACCAGTGCTCTGGTTTTGACCTGTTGTGGTGGTTTAGGCCCTGCTGGGGTCCGAGACCACGCAGCCGCTGCCCCTCCCCCACAAAGGGAGTGAAATACAAAGCCCCTGAGATAAGGACAGGTTTAATACAACAGTGCAACAGCAACAAAACAAACAACAACAATAACAATAACAGTAATAACAATGAACAGAGCAAGAAATATATCGATACAGCAGTGAGGAGAGCGATCGCACAATAACACATGTTCACCGATTCTCCCGCACTTGGGCGCCCCGGACGTGACGTCAGCATGGTATTGAATAACCCAGCTAGAGCTTCCCCCGCCCTGCTGGGGAAACTTAACCCTATCCTAGCTAAACCAGGACACCTGTGCCAACTGGCACAGTAAGATAAAACCAGGTCACGTTTCAGGGATGGCACAAGCTGCAGGCTTTTCCTGGTAGGTTGTTCAAAGCAATACTGCTTCAGTTTGTTTCCTCTAGTCTGGTCTGCAACTGTAATCCCAGCAGGCCTGTACTTGGTACTGCCTATCCTTCACAAACACACCCTCAACACTGAGCTACAAAAAGTCAGCTCCCTCCTCTTTGCTAGCATCAACAGACCTATAGAATCATAGAATCAATTAGGTTGGAAAAGACCTTTAAGTTCATCAAGTCCAACCATAAACCTAACACTGACAAGTTCACCACTAAACCATGTCCATAAGCACCACATCTACAGGTCTTTTAAATACCTCCAGGGATGGTGACTCAACCACTTCCCCGGGCAGCTTGTTCCAATTCTTGATAACCCTTTCACTGAAGCATTTTTGCTTAATATCCAATCTAAACCTCCCCTGGTGCAACTTGAGGCCAATTCCCTTCATCCTATTGCTTGTTACTTGGGAAAATAGACTGACACCCACCTCAGCTACATTCTTTCAAGTAGTTGTAGAGAGCATAAGGCCTCCCCTGAGTCTCCTTTTCTTGAGGGTAAACAACCCCAGTTCTTTCAGCCACTCCTCATAAGACCTGTGCTCTACACGCTTCACCAGCTTCGTTCTTTTTTGGACACTCTTCAGGACCTCAATGTCTTTCTTATAGTGAGGGGCCCAAAACTGTATTCAAGGTGAGGCCTCACCGGTGCAGAGTACAGGGGGATGATCACTTCCCTAGTCCTTCTGGCCACGCTATTTCTGATAAAAGCCAGGATACCATTGGCCTTCTTGGCCACCTAGGCACACTGCTGGCTCATATTCAGCTGGCTGTCGACCAACATCCCCAGGTCCTTTTGTGCTGGGCAGCTTTCCAGCCACTCTTCCCCAAGCCTGTAGCATTGCACGGGGTTGTTGTGATGTAAATGCAGGACCTGGCACTTAACCTTGTTGAATCTCGGCCCAGTGATCCAGCCTGTCCAGATCCCTCTGTAGAATCAACCATCACATCACCCACAGGTCCTTCTCTGTTCACAAACAACAGGTCCAGCGTCATGCCTTCCCTGGTTGGCTCACTTACTAGCTGTGTCAGGAATTTGTCTTATACACACTCCAGGAACATCCTAGAATGTTTCCTCTCCTCTGTATTGTATTTCCAGCAGACATCTGGTAAGTTGAATTCCCTCATGAGAACAAGGGCTAGCGATAGTGAGACTTTTCCCAGCTGCTTATAGAATATTTCATCTGCCTCTTCATCCTGGTTGAGTGGTCTATAACAGACTCGCACCATGATATCTGCATGCTGGCCTTCCCCCTGATTCTTACCCATAAACACTCACCCCTATCATCACCATCATCAAGCTCTAGACAATCAAAACACTCCCTAACATACTTGGGTACCCTGCTGCTTCTCCTTCCTTGCCTATCCCTTCTGAAGAGTTTATAGTCATCCATGTAGCACTCCAGGTCTGCAAGTCATTCCACCATGTTTCTGTGATGGCAACTATATTATAGTTTTCCTGCTGCACAGTGTCTTCCAGCTCCTACTGTTTGTTGCCCATGCTGGGTGCAGTGATGTAGATGTACTTCAGTTGGGCTACTGATCCCACCACCTTTTTGTGAGTAAAAGCCCTAATTCTTACATGGCTATTCTCAGGTGTTTCTGTGGTTTCTAACGTATCAATAACACTTGCGTCTTCACTGCCACATGGATCTCCATCCCCTACCTCCACTGAGAGGGCAGACCGAAGGACCTTGCTAGTACACCGTCCCTCAAACATTGGCGTGCCACCCCCAGGCTTATCTCTACTGAGCCTGGTTTTATCCCTTTCCCCCTTCAAATGTTGTTTAAATCTCTTTCACTGAGCCCTACTAACTCCTGTGCAAAGATCCTTTTCCTGCTTTGAGACAGGTGTACCCTGTACTCCATGATCAAAAACCCCCAAATTCTGCTGGTGGCACCAGGCGTGGAGCCAGGTATTGATCTGCTGTCTCTTCCCTCATCATTCTCTGCAACTGGAAGGACAGAGGAGGACACTGGTTGTGCTCCTGATCCCTTAACCAGTTGTCCCAAGGCCCTGAAGTCTCTCTTAATTGCTCTTGGACTTCTTATTGCAACTTCATCGCTGCCTACCTGAAAAATCAATAATGGATAATAATCTGGGGGCTATACCAGGGTAGGAAGCTTTCTCTTCACATCTTTAACCCAGGCTCCAAGGAGGCAGCAAACTTCCCTAAGAAGTGGGTCTGATCTGCATATTGGGCCTTCTGTTCCCCTCAGGAGAGAGTCTCCTATGACAATGACCCATTTTTTTTTATTTATGGAAGTGGTTTTGATGCAAGGCATAGACTGACTTAACCTCGGTGACACCTCCAAGCTAGATGAACCATTGTCCTTGTTATTGTTTGGTTCCACTTGCAGAACCTCATGCCTATTATGCAAGGGCACCTGGGAAGGTGGGTAGTCACAGAGGAGACATGCCTGCTGCACCAGGCAGGAACTTGTTGCCATTGCCCCCTGTCCCTTAAGTGACTGTATATTGTATACAAGTGTGTATTGTATACATACAATATAGTCAAGGATTAAGAAGGGACTGTGGTTCTGGTCTTCATACACACAGTAATGGCACAGAGACAGGGGCTGTCACCAACAAAGGTTGGTGGCACCTGCTGGCATGATCATATGTTGTGTGTTGGGTCAAGAGTGCTGTGTTCTAGATGCAAGAGGCCATGAGAGAGGTACTGAGACAAAGTTTGCTCCAGTTGAGGAGTGCACATTCAGCTAGCTCAACATGGAGAAGTTAGCTCTGCACGGGATAGATACGCATCTGTACACACAAGCTGGTTCTGAGCTAGGACATGATCCCTGCGTACTGACAAAGAGATGGTATGACAATCCCTACAAATACCCATCCACAGGTGCTTCAATGACAGAATGCTGGGTGTCCTATCAAAGGAGAGTTGGACTCAAGCTTCAGTGTGATGTTGTCAATTCCAGGAAATCCCATGTGTAGAGAAGAGCTGTGGTGGGTCAGTGCAGGCAACAAGGAAATTAATCTGTCAGAGCCAGATTCCTTTCCACCAGCAGCCCATTTAGTTTTGCCTAATTAGATCTGCAACTAAGTACAGAAATCAAATAGATACTGCTTCTCCTGCTTGGCTCTCTATCTCAGGGAGCATCTCTCTTGCTGTAAGGCACCATGCATGTTATGTCACAGTCTGCATGGCTTCACAGAAGCAGCTTTCTCCACTGTTTAGCCAGAGTGCCTTCTTTTCCCTTTGACTTGTCTGAAGAGTAACAGTTACCAGGGAAACGTCCTCAGACCTGATTTGTGGATCAACAAATATATACATCTACTTTTCGTCCAGTCATACCTATGGGGTGACACCATCTCTGAAGGATTCTCACACCCTTCACATCTTCTTGTAGCTCTTCCTATATTCAGAGCAGCTACCTGAGTGCCAGCCACAGTTGGAAGGCCTTTACATAACAGCATAGAAAAAAACAGAGTGTGACTAAGTTAAGAGAAAATAAGGTGTGAAGCAGAGCACAGACTTGGAAGTGTTTTCTTCTTCCAAAGTGTACGAAAATACAGTGGTTTACCAGCATGCCTCTCCTTTTCATGGCAAAGGGGGAAGCCTCAGCAGACCAACCAATGATTTCTCTCCCTAGAGTGGCAGTCAATATCATTTTCCATCCATGGGACTTCTTATGAGCAGCCTGTGGCTTACCAGTGTAAGCAGGTCTGGACCCCATTGTCAACAGCACACTGATTCCACACACAGGCTTGCAATCTACACAGCAGATTGCCTGGTTTCAAAGCTGTTCAGAGTATAGCTAGAACCAGCATCTCACATTATAAAGCAACACCTTTCTGGTGTGGAGTTTTTTCCAGGCAGGTTCAAAAAGTGGAGAAATTCTGCACAAGTTTCCTGTCTCTGTTGTAAATACAGAAGTGTGCATGACAATGTCCACTGGTGAAAAGAACATGAAGAAAATGGGTGCAGAGATACTTTTCTGAATCAGTACCAGTAGCAGCAAGGGCTATGTGCTAAATCCAAACCATGGTATGTTAACACTCAACTTACAGCTCACGAGCACAAGTTTAAGAGCTAGGTTTTATCTGTGAACTCATGCAGATAGTCCAAGATCTGATGTTCAAAAGGTGTAAGATTTACATTTAAGGTCCAGTTCTGGAAGGTGGAAGCTGGGCTGTGGCATGCAGACCTGGGGTCAGTTTCCCTGCAATGCTCATAGATGTTAGTTAAGCTACTATAAATACCAAACCACTGTCTAATTAATAATGTTAATGGAATCACAGAATAACTCACATTTGAAGGGACTTCTGGAGGTCATCGGGCCCAATGCCCACCTAAAGCACGGCCAGCTTTGATTGGGTTGCTCAAGGCCCTGCCCAGATCTGTTCAAAGTACCTCCAAGGGAGTATAAGAAAGGAAAAGTAGATCCATGCTGGGGGATATGAATTAACATTTCAGAAACTGTGTTTGGGAGAGGTGGGGAAGGAATATAGAGTATGAGCAAGAAAAAAACAAACATGCTTTTGATAAATAATTGCTTGATAGATGTAAAGGGTGGGATTGATTTTGCTCAGTGGGGATGTAGCTTTTTGAAATTTGGAAAACCATTTTGTGGTAAATAGCACATCACATCACCAAGCATAAACAAAGCCTCAGGTTAGCATACAGCCTGCTCCTTTGCCATCTCTTCCTAATACCATTGTCTAAGAGAAAGGAAAAAAAAAAATCTTTAATAAAAGAATAGATTTGGAGTTCCTCCTATTTGTTGCCTGTTTGAGTGATTTCATCTGTTGGGGCTATGGGAGGTTGGCGGAAGGTAGTGTTTTCCAATGTTTTCTCCTAGAAAAGTCTAAACTTAAAGTCAGAACCAGTGTTACATCACAAGTGACTTCATTATGGTCCTGCAATGTTTTTCTCAGGACATTGGTGCTCATCTTATAACTGCCGGCAACACTGAGGATTCAAGTTCTTTAGTGCTGCCCCCTTGCAAGAAGCATTAGATAGGTTGCTAAATATATTAGGAATAACATAAAATCTCAAACAACAGGTAGTGTCGGAGGTATGGTGGAGGATCTACCCAGAAGTGTGCCAAAGCAGTCATTTAGGATGTTTCATCCAGCAGGCAACAACTTTTTCTACAGGTGTCACTCTGAATTGGACTGATCTACATTTTAGCTCATTTATAGTTCAGTGGGGGGTGCAAGAAACCTCCCCAGTTTTTCAGAGTTGGATGGGAGGGTTCAGCATGGCAACTGTAGCTACAGAACAAAGAGTATTCAAAAGAGGGTTAAATTCAGAGGAGCTTGTGCTGTGGAAAGGGCTTTACTTTGCAAGTGCTCTCACTCATTATCAGTAGAAACATCGGTTCTAACTGTCCAGATTTCAATACAGGAACAGGCTTAAATCTTCACCACAATTTGTCTCACTATGCAGGCCTCTCCCATCTCCTCCTCACAAATCAAACTTCAGAATGATTGAAAGAATAACTCTAAAACATTGACCTTTTTTCGTTATAGAATGTAGAAGTTGAAAGGATTGCAAGTTTATACTCAGCAGCAAGTTCTCCAACCTCCTGTTAAGTCATTCATCTCCACTCTATTCCTCCAGCAAGTGTTAACTACACAGATGATCCATGTATGTCACTGTGCTCATTTGCTATGTGCCTGGTAAGACATTTGTCTCTGCCTGCTAACAACAGGTCTTTTAGTATTTCAAGGAACAGACACTGGGAAAACTGAGGGCAGAGGCTAAGACTGTGACCATTCAGTTTAATTCAGTTTAAAACTAAAAATATAAGCTACACATCATAAAAGTGATCCTTAACAAAAATAGACAAAACCCCAGGAATTACAAGTTCCAAATATTTGTGTAAAAATTCAAATCTACAGCTACATTCTGCTTTCATGGTTTTCTTCCAAAGAAAATGTCAGAAGTAACTAGAAAGTACTGAAACTGCCTTCCACATTTTATTTCAACCCTAAGCCATCTGGGTAGTGGTCCATATTTCTGTCAGTAATTACTTGTAAACCTTCCAAGATGCAAGGGCGACAAAGAAGAAATAGGTATAAGAAGGTGGGATAATGGTAAAAAGCTTATTTGGCCCACCTTGGATGTAGAAATTAAATTTTCCCTAATCATAGCATGCAATGAAGTCATTGTTTTCTTATGCCAACTGCACAACCAGAGGAATTGTATAGCTTTATCCAGACCTTACTCATACCCAACGGTTGTGATGGATTTGTCATTTCAATTATGCATGCTCTGAGAGTAGAAAGCTGAATTCATAATGAACTTCCAATGCCATCAAGGAGAAAATCAACTTCATGTGCTGAAGTAATGTACAGAGTATTTTTGCCTTATGCCTGCCTACAAAACTGTTTCCAAAGACAGCAGGAGGGAGATAAGTCTCATATGTATAGAAAAACAACAGTACACTTACAGTGTCTCTCACACCCATCCATTGTTGCAAATTGCTTCTATAAAATACACTCCATCTCGCTGAATAGCCAGCTCAGCCTTCCCTTCCTTCTTACCAGGTAACCTAACCAACTCCCCCACTTCTTCACCCCTTGTCAGTTAATCATGATGACCCAATATCTCCAAATGCACTATCATCACTTCCAGAATATGGTGTTCAAATGTGTCTAACAGAGAAATTTGTTTTCGCCTCAAAATAAGACTGGAAGATTTTAAAGATTGGAAAGTGTCATCCTCTGATTATACCCCCTCCTCTTAGAGCCCCACTTTCCCTCTGGTATGGTTACTCCCACTTCTCTTACTCATTTTCACAACTGATGTTATTGACAGCACACGTGATCTGCCAAAGAAATGAGTGTAGATCCCAGAATAAGCTAGATAAATCTATGCAGCCACATCTCTTCTAATAACCCCATTTAAGGTGTAAACTTGAAAACAACTACTGCAATGTGTTCAAAATATGTTCCACATTTGTCCTAGAGTTTGTTTATTGAGGGGGGAAGGAAGGGGTGAAAAAACACCTTCAAAATGTTTTCCATTCATGAAGACACCTCCTATACTGCTATTCATTCAGCAAGACTTACAGAGTTTTCCTTCTTTTTACCTAGTGAAAACAAACTCATTTTTTCTTATTTTTCTCTGAAAGTTTTATTGGCCAGAAGTGTGACAGTTTTATGAGACACTTTGGACAGCCATTATGCTACTGACAGATGAAAACAATAACAGTACCTTATAGAAGCAAAGTACCAAAATAATGTGCACTATTTAGCTAGCTTTAATTCTCACTATTTAGTTTGATGAGCACCCCCTTATCTCCCTATCTTACAGAAGGAGCAACAGCACAAAAGAGATGAAATCTCCTGATTCAAAGTCATAATAAATTTGAAATACAGCTGGAATTTGAACCCAGGACTCTGGTGTGACCACCAGGCTTCCAACTACATGATTACCCTAAGGGAGGGAAGAAAAATTAAAAAACCCAACTGGCTTGGTCACTCTGAAATCCAGCTAAAAGGCTTCCTGGTGCCATAAGAAGAGGACTGAACAGCAACATGCCCCTAAAGGCTTTTGTTTTCATGCTGTGATCTTTGATTCTCAGCTTGGTCTGTCTGATGACAAGCAAAAGACCATTTCTCTTTATCAATTGCTTTGTGGCCTGCACAAAACAAATTGATTGTTTTCTTGATCTTACATGGAGTGGAAACTGAACAAGATAACCATTACAGCTGTGAGAATAACTTACAGTGATTTATATACTCAGTGAATCAAAGCATTTTTCTCCTTGCAAAAAAGTCAAGGCTTGTACTAAAGAGGGATCAATTGGAATGGAACACACCCTATTCTTTCCCAAATGCAGATCTTTTGTTTAGGTATCTGAAGATTTATGCCTATACAATGCAGTATAAACATAAGCAGTGCAAGTTTCATCTGTCTGACAATGAACTTGATAGCCACCTTAGAGGGGAGCAATGAGCTTATATTCATTTCAATAGAGCCTGGAATTAGGCATCCAACAAGAATTATTCTGATGGTGTTGATATTCAGTATTTCATGACTGATCAAAGATGTCAAAAGGATAAAGGGAGTCTCCCTCTGAAGATCTGTGAGTAAGGTTTTTTCCTTCAAGAGCATAATATTAAAGCATCAAGTTTAAAGTGGCAGGTGTTTACTTTTTACCCAGAAGTTCTGCAAAGCACCTTGAAATATTTGCGCTTCCTTCCTGTAACTGGAGTCGATAAGCTTTCAACTTTTGAAATTGAATTTCCATCCTCTGGAGGGCTTTAGAGCACCATCCATTTTTCACACTGTAAAGAGACGGTACCTGTATCCATTTTTAATAGCTGTGATTAGTTGTGTTTCTTGATCCAACAGATGCAGGACAACCAGATGATCAGGCCCAGTCAGCATGGGTTTATGAAAGGCAAGTCCTGCTTGACAAACCTGATCTCCTTCTACAACAGGGAGACCTGCTTATTGGATGAGGCTGTGGATGTTGTCTACCTTGACTTTAGTAAGGCCTTTGACACCATTTCCCACAGCATTCTCCTGGCAAAACTGGCTGCTCGTGGCTTGGATGGGCACATGCTTTGCTGGGTAAAAAACTGACTGGATGGTGGGACAAAAAGAGTTGTGGTGAATGGAGTTAAATCCGGTTGGCAGCCAGTCACGAGTGGTGTCCCCCAGGGCTCGGTTTTGGAGCCACTCCTGTTTAACATCTTTATTGATGATCTAGACGAGGGGATCGAGTGCACCCTCAGTAAGTTTGCAGATGACACCAAGTTGGGTGGGAGTGTTGATCGGCTCGAGGGTAGGGAGGCTCTGCAGAGAGATCTGGACAGGCTGGAGCGATGGGCTAAGGCCAATTGTAGGAGTTTCAATAAGGCCAAATCCCGGGTGCTGCACTTTGGCCACAACAACCCCCAGCAGCGCTACAGGCCTGGGGAGGAGTGGCTGGAGAGCTGCCAGTCAGAGAGGGACCTGGGGGTGTTGATTGATGGCTGGCTGAACATGAGCCAGCAGTGTGCCTAGGTGGCCAAGAAGGCCAATGGTATCCTGGCTTGCATCAGAAATAGCATGGCCAGCAGGGACAGGGAAGTGATCTTACCCCTGTACTCGGCACTGGTGAGGCCGCACCTCGATTACTGTGTTCAGTTTTGGGCCCCTCACTCCAAAAAGGACATTGAATTACTCGAGTGTGTCCAAAGAAGGGCAACGAAGCTGGTGCAGGGTCTGGAACACAGGTCTTATGAGGAGCGGCTGAGGGAACAGGAGGTGTTTAGTGTAGAGAAGAGGAGGCTGAGGGGAGACCTCATCACCCTCTACAACTACCTGAAAGGAGGTTACAGAGAAGTGGGGATGAGTCTCTTTAACCATGTAACAAGCGATAGGACAAGAGGGAATGGCCTCAAGTTGCACTAGGGAAGGTTTAGACTGGATCTTAGGAAACATTTCTTTAACAGAACAGGTTGTTAGGTGTTGGAATGGGCTGTGCAGGGCAGTGGTGGATTCCCCATCCCTGGAGATGTTTAAGAGTCAGATTGACGTAGAGCTTAGGGATATGGTGTAGTTGAGAACGGTCAGTGTTAGGTTAATGTTTGGACTAGATGATCTTCAAGGTCTTTTCCAACCTAGATGATTCTGTGATTCTGTGAAATACAATTAATTTCATTTGGAAGGAAGGAGCAAGAAAGGGTAAAGAAAATGTGCTAAGAACCTTTAAACCTTTCATGGGCCACATGAACCTTGCTTCAGCAAGGCTTTTAGTGTCCCATTACTGTAATTTTCTATAGGTGGAATGAAGGTACTCAGTGCTTTTACACCCTGCTTCCTGAAGGAGAAATTATATGCTTTGGCATGCAAGAAGCACCAACCTTCCCTTTTCTTTTTTTTCTGCCTGATCCTGGACTCGGTTCAAGAAATCTTGCCTGCTGTTATGTTACGGCTACATCTATAATAGTATGTTCAAGTATGTCCAGAAATGTTCAAGATCTGGAGCACAGCTGTTGACACCAATAAATAGTCAAGCAGGCTATTCCCTGGCAAGCTTTGGCCTGTGCAGCTAGTTTCCAGGCGTAGTTGGTCTGACTAGCTAAGCCCCTTGGAAAGGATGTAAAAGCTGGAAGCAGTCTCCTAGGAAGGTTGAGTGTCTCATCTCTTGGGGAAGAATGTAGAGATGTTTCAAACTGGCAACTCACAGTTCATTTGTGTGTGTTTGTGAACCTTGGATGCAGAAAGAGTTAGTCATTTGCTGTTTTCAAAGATGAAAAAGTTTAAGAGTTTAATCCAGTAGATTAAAAACATTTTTTCCAATAATAAGTCAGTTGCTCTTACTCAATTTCATTTTTTGCTCTTTTGAGTTACCATTTTCTAAGTGGAATGCAATAAAGAAGTGGTAAAATTAAGACTTGACATTTGTCTTAAAGTGGCCAGACTAGCATTTTACCAAAAGAGATATTAACTTATTTTGAGAGGTGATTGCAGGGGTGTGAGGCCTTCAGGTCAAAGAAATTCAAGACTGAAATCACCAGTTCTATTTCATTTTTCTTAGACAGGATGAGAACAATTTTGGAATGTGCCAAAAGGTGTTAATTTTAGTAGCTGTGCCCATTCAAAGAGCAAACAGCTGCCAGTTAAATTAATGTATTCTTTATCAGTCATCAGCACAATGAGAGGAAGGATGAAACAATTTGTCTGCCAAAACAGACATACTAAAGCTGCAGGCACATGCAGTACAACCCAAGGGCAAGTCTCAGGCTTAGCAATGTAAAGAGTTAGCAATCACAGCCTGCCACATCCACTATTCAAAAAAGCTCTGGTGACTACCTGTTGACAAATTGGAAAGGATTCAGAGAAAAAATGCAAGTCTATTTCAATGAAGAGATATGTTGCCTTCTAGTAAAAGGCTTAACATGTTCATTGTACTTGGGTCATTAAAAAAATTGCCAGATCACAACCTAAAACTACCTGCTGGGAGAATGGGAAAAGGTTCTGACAGTAAGAGGTAAAATTATATGTCCACATACCTGACTAAAGCTAGACAAATTCAGATCAGAAATCAGGTATACGCTCAGACCATTGTGATCAGGGGGATAATTTACTGAAGGAGGCATGAATAATCTGTCAGTTGAAGCTAAGATGATGTAGCCTTAAAGATAAGAGCTCGGTCAGACAGTGTAAGGGACTGTGTCAGCCATTTTGTCTCAACATAGCTGTTACGCCATTACCCCCCACCTCCCTGAGCCGCAGGATGGTGTAAGACTGTCAGACTATGTCAGCTGTCTGTTTCAGCACCGCACCATTTCCCAGGTCAGGCCTCAACGTCCTGTTGCCGTGAGGACAAAATCTGCCCGGAGCTAGAACAACATCCATCAAGATGTGCCTGTGTGCAGGGCCAGGGGACGAGGGGGACGTGCAGAGGCTGAAGGCATCAATGGCTGAACCAACCCCCCGCCTCCCCGGTACAACCACTGTGAACACCTGGGCATGCGCATATGGGGGAACACGGGGTGGTGAATATGCAAATGAGCTCTGTAGCAACGTGCGAACTGATGGTGGGGACTGGATAAAAGCGACTGGGTGCTCTTCTCTGGTGGGATTCCCCCCATCGCCTGCAGAGAATTCTCCATCGCCTGCGGGATCCCCCCATCACCTGCACTGGGACCAGATCAACGGGACGCCGCTAGACTCACAGTGGTGGTAACTAGTATTGCTGCATCTCTTTGGTTTGCTTGCTTAGGTATTCTGACTTTTCCTTTCTTCTTCCTTCTGTCCTATCGTTATTATCAGTTATTTCGCGAAATAAAGCTTACAAGGTTTGTTCGGCACCTGACCTCGTTTACGTCGTAATCTTGCTCTTGTGATCGTTTAAGAACCCTCCCCGATATTGGATCGAGACAGCCAGAAACAGCAGTTCTGATGCACATATTTCTAGACAGAATCATAGAATCATAAAATCATTTAGGTTGAAAAGGACCATTAAGATCATCAAGTCCAACCGTAAATCTAACACCACCAAGTCCACCACTAAAACATGTCCCTGAGCACCACATCTACGTGTCTTTTAAATACCTCCAGGAATGGTGACTCCACCACTTCCCTGGGCAGTGGAACACAGTATTCAGGGTGCGGCCCTGTGCCAAGTACAGGGAGACAATCATTTCCCTAGTCCTGATGGCCACACTATTTCTGATACAAGCCAGGATATTATTGGCCTTCTTGGCCACCTGGGCACACTGTCAGATCATATTCATCTGGCTATCAACCAACACCCCCAGGTCCTTTTGTGCTGGGCAGTTTTCCAGCTACTCTTCCCCAAGCCTGTAACATTGCATGGGAACTGTTACCCAAATGCTGGACGCAGCACTTAGCCTTATTGAACCTCATAGAGCTGGCCTTCATCCAGCAATCCAACAAGTCCAGATCCCTCTGTAGAGCCTTCCTACCCTCAGGCAGATCAACACTCCTGCCCAACTTGGTGTCATCTCAAAAGTTACTGAGGGTGAGCTCAATCCCCTCATCCAGATCATTGGTAAAGATATTAAATAGAACTGACCCAAATACTGAGCCCTGGGGAACACCACCTGTGACTGGTCACCAATTGGTGTTAACTCCATTCACCACCAGTTTTTGGGCTCAGCCATTGTCCTGGTTTAGCCAGGATAGGGTTAAGTTTCCCCAGCAGTGGGGGGAAGCTCTAGCAGGGTTATTCATATACCATGCTGAAGAGCGCAGGAAGAATCGGTGATCACGTGCGTTAGCGCAACCGGTTCTCTCACTGCTGTATTGGTAGATATCTTGCTCTGTTCATTGTTATTACTGTTACTGTTACTGTTATTGTTGTTGTTTGTTGTGTTGCTGTTGCACTGTTGTATTAAACCTCTCTTTATCTCAGCCCCGGGGCTTTGTAATTCACTCCCTTTGTGGGGGAGGGGCAGCGGCTGCGTGGTCTCAGACCCCGGCAGGGCCTAAACCACCACAGCCATCCAGCCAGTTTTTGACCCAGCGTATGTCCATCCAAGCCATGAGCAGCCAGTTTCACTAGGAGAATGCTGTGGGAAACTGTCAAAGGCTTTACTAAAGTCTAGGTAGACTACATCCACAGCCTTTTCTTCATCCACTAAGTGGGTCACTTTTTCATAGAAGGAGATCAGGTTTGTCAAGCAGGATCTGTCTTTCATAAACCCATGCTGACTGGGCCTGATCACCTGGTTGTCCTGTACATGCTGTGTGATGGCACTCAGGATGATCTGTGGCACTCAAGATGTACATCTGTGCTACAGCAGGCTTAAGGTTAGAATCAAAAGTAAATGACCAAGTAAAGGCAAGTCTCTTCCCCCTCAACAAAAAGACACATGCTGCCTGTCACTGGACTTTTATACCAGATTAGCTGTGATCAGTGATCCTTAAAGTATGACCCACGTGACAAGATGCAGACATCTAGTATCATGGTAACCAACATCATTGTGAGACTATTTTCTGTCATCTTTGAAAAGTGGTGCCAACAGGGAAATATGCAATGACTGGAAAAAACCCCAAATATTTTCCCATCTCTAAAATAAAGGGAAAGGTAGAGGATTCAGGGAACTATATTTCAGTCAGTCTCCTTTTGGTTTAGGGGGAGACAGTAAATTATACAGGCTCTTCTCAGTCATGTCCAGTAACAGTAAAAGAGGTACAAATTGAAATACAGGAAATTCCACTTAGGCATAAGAAGAAAACAACTTTACTGTGAGGATAGTTAAACACTAGGACAGGTTCCCCAACAGAGGTTGTGGGGCCTACATCCTTGGGGATTTTAAAAACCCAGCTGGACATGACTCTGAACTACCTGCTCTAGGTGACCCTACATGAGCGGGGGGGTAGACTAGATGATCTCCAAAGGTCCTTTCCAACCTCAGCTATTCTGTGATTCCTTAACTCACATGTAGCATGTTAGAGAAAGGCAGCCAAGGCTAGGTGGGCACCTGAGACCCTGCCAAGGGACATAAGGAATGACTACAGGACTGTGTAGGTGGGAGTGAAGGGCATGGGAACCTAGCTTATGTTTTCCTCAATCCTGCTGATGAAGCAGAGATAAATGTAGGAGCAGATATTTTGCAAGTCAATAGCTAGTAATAGAGCTAGTGTTGCAGGCAGAGTTTCAGCTTTTGTGAGTATAGGACTCTTCTCTGAGGAACTTCACCCCTGAAGCAACAGGAGAAAATGGAGGCTCCAGAAGAGGCAGACGATCCCTCACCCTCTTGCTACCAGGCAGAAGAAGGGGACCTAAGAGATGGGGGAGACTGGAAACAGGTCCCTGCTCAGGGAGGCAGGAAAATACCCTCCCGACCTCCCTCACCTTCCATGGTGTCTCTTCACAATAGATACGGGGCCCTGGAACTTTTGAATGAAGCAGAAAAGGACGAAGAAAATGAGTCAAAGAGGAAGATCAAGGTCCACCAAGGCCGGATCGCTCTAGACCATGTATTAAAACCTATTCTAAAAAGAACCCCAGAAGAGTCATTGTAGTGGGTGCCTCCATTCTGAGGGGTGTCAAAGGCCCAATATGCAGACCGGACCCGCTTCATAGGGAAGTCTGCTGCCTCCCTGGGGCCCAGGTGAAGGACTTCATGGCAAAACTCCCCGCTCTAGTGAGACCCAAGGACTACTACCCTCTCTTGGTTTTTCAGGTAGGTAGCGACAATATTACCAGGAGAAGTCCAAAATCAATGAAGAGAGATTTCAGGGCCTTGGGGAAACTGGGTAATGGATCAGGAGCACAAGTAGTGTTCTCCTCCATCCCTTCAGTTGCAGGGATGGATGAAGAAGATTACAGGAGAACTCAAGAGATGAACTTGTGGCTCCGAGACTGGTCTTACCGGCAGGACTTTGGATTTTTCAGTCATGGGTTAGTATAAAGGATGCCAGGCCTTTTGGCATCAGATGGGATGCAGCTGTCCCAGAGGGGGAAAGGATCTTGGGGCAGGAGTTAGCTGGTCTTGTTGAGAGAGCTTTAAACTCAATTTGAAGAGGGAAGGGGGCAAAATTGGAATTCCCAGACATAAGCCCCAGGGAAGATTACTAGAGTTTGTGGGCTGTTGTGCCAGTGATAACCCTCACCCTGCCATCTCAGTGGAGGCAAGGGATGGAGACACGCAGCACTACAAAGATGCAAGGGATATTGATGGATCAGTAACTGTGGTAACACCTGTGAAAGGTCAGGCTGGAATTAGGACCTCTAAATGCAAAAAGGTGGTGGGGGCATCAACCCATCTAAAGTGCATGCGTACCAATGCACACAGCATGGGTAACAAACAGGAGGAGCTTGAAGCCATGATGCAGCAGGAAAATTATGATAGAGTGGCTATTACAGAAACATGATGGGATGTCTCCCATGACTGGAGTGCACCAATTGATGGCTACAAGCTCTTTAGGAGGGATATACAAGGAAGGAGAGGTGGTGAGGTGACGCTGTATGTTAGGGACTGTTATGATTGCATCGAGCACAAGTATAGTGAAAACAGGATGGAGTGTCTTTGTATTAGAATCAGGGGGAAGGCCAACAGGGCAGATGTCATAGTGGGAGTCTATTAGAGGCCACTCAACCAGGACAGAGAGGTGGATGAAATATTCTACAGGTACTTAGGAGAAATCTCAGGATCACTTGCCCTTGTTCTTGTGAGAGACTTTAACTTCCCAGACTTCTGCTGGAAATACAACACAGCAGAGAGGGACCAGTCCCGGAGATTCCTGGAATGTGTGGGTGTTCCAGACACAGCTGGTGAGTGAACCGACCACGGAAGGTGCTCTACTGGACCTCCTCTTTGTGAACAGAGAAGGACTGGTGGGTGATGTGGCAGTTGGAGGCCGACTAGGGCACAGCAATCATGAAATAATAGAGTTCTCTATTCTTAGAGATGCCGGGAGAGGGGGCAGCAGAACTGACATCCTGGACTTCCAAAGGGCTGACTTGGTCTGTTTAGGCACCTACTTGACAGGATCCCTTGGGAGACGGTCCTGAAGGGTATAGGGGTCCAGCAAGGCTAGACACTCTTTAAGAAGAAAGTCTTAATGGCACAGGAGCAGGCTGTCCCCAGGTGCTGTAAGAGAAGCCAGCAACAGAGAAGATCACCCTGGCTAAACAGGGAGCTTTGACTGCAACTCAGGGAGAAAAGGAGAGTTTGCAGCCTTTGAAAGAAGGGGCTAGCCACTCACAATGATTACAAAGATGCTGTGAGGCTATGCAGGGCAGAAATCAGGAGGTCTAAAGCCCAGCTAGAAATTAATCTGGCTTCAGCAATCAAAGATAACAAGAAATGTTTCTATAAGTATGTCAACAGCAAAAGAAACCAGGGAGAGCCTCCATCCCCTGCTAGACGCAGGAGGAAACATGGTAATGAGTGATGATAAAAAGGCTGAGGTGCTTAATGCCTTCTTTGCCTCAGTCTTTAATAACAAGACTAGTTGTACTGAGGGAATCCAGCCTCCTCAGCCAGAAGACAGAGACAGGGAGAATGACCCCACCGCAATCCAGGAGGAGATAGTCAGTGACCTACTGCATCACATAGACATATGCAAGTCTATGGGACAGGATGGGATACACCCGAGGGTGCTGAAGCAGCTGGCTGGGGTGCTCGCCAAGCCACTTTCCATCATTTACCAGCACTCCTGGCTGACCGGGGAGGTCCCGACAGATTGGAAATTTGCCAATGTGACACCCATATATAAGAAGGATGATCCAGGAAATTACAGGCCTGTCAGCTTGACTTCGGTGCCTGGGAAGCTGATGGAGCAGGTCATCCTGAGTACCATCATATAACAGATGCAGGACAACCAGATGATCAGGCCCAGTCAGCATGGGTTTATGAAAGGCAAGTCCTGCTTGACAAACCTGATCTCCTTCTACAACAGGGAGACCTGCTTATTGGATGAGGCTGTGGATGTTGTCTACCTTGACTTTAGTAAGGCCTTTGACACCATTTCCCACAGCATTCTCCTGGCAAAACTGGCTGCTCGTGGCTTGGATGTGCACATGCTTTGCTGGGTAAAAAACTGACTGGATGGTGGGACAAAAAGAGTTGTGGTGAATGGAGTTAAATCCGGTTGGCAGCCAGTCACGAGTGGTGTCCCCCAGGGCTCGGTTTTGGAGCCACTCCTGTTTAACATCTTTATTGATGATCTAGACGAGGGGATCGAGTGCACCCTCAGTAAGTTTGCAGATGACACCAAGTTGGGTGGGAGTGTTGATCGGCTCGAGGGTAGGGAGGCTCTGCAGAGAGATCTGGACAGGCTGGAGCGATGGGCTAAGGCCAATTGTAGGAGTTTCAATAAGGCCAAATCCCGGGTGCTGCACTTTGGCCACAACAACCCCCAGCAGCGCTACAGGCTTGGGGAGGAGTGGCTGGAGAGCTGCCAGTCAGAGAGGGACCTGGGGGTGTTGATTGACAGCTGGCTGAACATGAGCCAGCAGTGTGCCTAGGTGGCCAAGAAGGCCAATGGTATCCTGGCTTGCATCAGAAATAGCATGGCCAGCAGGGACAGGGAAGTGATCTTACCCCTGTACTCGGCACTGGTGAGGCCGCACCTCGATTACTGTGTTCAGTTTTGGGCCCCTCACTCCAAAAAGGACATTGAATTACTCGAGTGTGTCCAAAGAAGGGCAACGAAGCTGGTGCAGGGTCTGGAGCACAGGTCTTATGAGGAGTGGCTGAGGGAACAGGAGGTGTTTAGTGTAGAGAAGAGGAGGCTGAGGGGAGACCTCATCGCCCTCTACAGCTACCTGAAAGGAGGTTGCAGAAAGCTGGGGATGAGTCTCTTTAACCATGTAACAAGCGATAGGACAAGAGGGAATGGCCTCAAGTTGCACCAGGGAAGGTTTAGACTGGATATTAGGAAGTATTTCTTTACAGAACAGGTTGTTAGGTGTTGGAATGGGCTGTGCAGGGCAGTGGTGGAGTCCCCATCCCTGGAGGGGTTTAAGAGTCGGGTTGACATAGCACTGAGGAATATGATGTAGTTGGGAACTGTCAATGTTAGGTTAATGGTTGGACTGGATGATCTTCAAGGTCTTTTCCAGCCTTGATGATTCTGTGATTCTGTGACTATTCAGGAGACATGGGATCCACCTGACAAAGCAGGATGAGGACATCTTTGCCAAAAGGCTTTCTAACCTAGTAAGAAAAACTTTAAGCCAGATTCATTGGAGGGATGAAGTGCAAAGAGAAGCAGGGGCACAGGTACGTGCCTGTAAGTGAGTGATCAAGAGACTGTATGATTGAGGGAAGAAAATCTCTTTCAAGAGAAATCAGTGTAACTGGGGGACAATTCAAGTGTCTGTGCACAAATGCACACAGCATGGAACAAAGGCTTTGCATATGGGAAAAATGCCATACCATACATAACTCCTCCATACCCCAAATGGCCTCATTTTTCCATGGACTCAGTGTTTTGTGTGGGTCTTCTGAGGGAAGAATATTTGTTTGAATGTCTTTTTTGCAGATATGAATAGTAACTATTGCAGTTATGAGATGAAAGTGTGTAGAGAAACACTGGGAGACAGCAGGCAAGAAGCATACTTGCTATTTGCGTCAAGTTGTGTGTTCTGTGCAAGTTATCCTGCTGAAAGCATCTTTGAACTGAATCACTAGGTACACATGCATTCTGCCTCCATACAATACCTCCCTTGGAGCAACTGGGAAACTGAATTCTTTATAAAAGCTTCAGGCTTCTGCTTTGGGGAGACACACTGCTTATACAAGGATATGTATCTTTGGGCTAGATAACTCATGCCTGTAAACATACATAGCTGAAATGCAGATGAAGAGAAATTTAATCCAAACTAGAATAGAATTACTTGCTCTGATAAGCCTTCATGTTAAGACTGGTGATACAGCTCAATCCCTCCTAGGCTTCTGGCTTTGCCAATGTTTAAGCAACTGTCTTATACGAATATATGATGTACCAAAAGGTAACAGGCACAAGGTTAGCTTAAAGAGAGTAGTACCATTTCCCTTCATTCGTGGCTATCAATCCCAGTTTGGAGGCAGGAATTTGCAAAATGCAATTGTTCTGGCATCACCACAGGCAGTGATGACTACAGCAACTCCTAGCTGGCCATGCATGTATATGGAAAAGTGTTAGGAAAATTATTCAGACAACATCTGTGTCCTACTTTGAAGTAGCTTGCATACAGCTCGGCACACATCTGTTTAGGAACCTCATCTAAAGGCATTTCTATCTTTTTCTGTTTATTAGAGAAAAAAGAAGCTCTTCTCAGATGCTTTCTTCTGTCAGTGTTCTTGTAGCTTCCTCTGTGTTTCCCTTAATATTAATTTGTCTACAGCAACGTACTGAGTCATGAATATACTATTTTTCTGAAATAAAATATGAGAGGCAATTACTAGTGCTTTTGATTTACTTGAAGAATACCTGCAGCATGTTTTATATTTTTTTCTTCAACTGATATATTCTGAACTGTTAAAAATAATGGAGCTCTGAACTGTGATTGAGGTCAAAGAAATGTAGAGGTGAAAAATAAATAAAATCTTTGCCTGCACCACTTTGGTGATGTCAAATCAACAGATGTTAATGACAGCTACAGACAACTTTTTCTTGGGATCTGATAATTTGAGTGGAAGAAAAAGATCATAGCAGGTTAAAAATGTAAGGGAATGTTTCACTTCAGTATTCACTGCCTATGTGCCCATTTTTGAGCTTTGGAAAAAAGCAGGTGCATTCATAAACAGTCCCAGGTTACTCATGCACTTCACTAGAAAACCAAAGACATCAGAAATCTAATGGGAGATTCTATAGTTAGATGTTTCTTTAGATGCAGATGGCTATAGTTTCTGCCTTGAACAGCTACTGTGCTTGTCTTGCAATCTGTCCACCTTGCAGAGCAGAGCTCCAAGACCAAACCACGTATACAACTAGAACTAAAACAGGCTAATGACTACAGGAGGAGAAATACATCCATTGCTATATGCAGTATCACTGCAGTATCAGCAGTCATCCTGAAGTGCTGACTTTGATACAAATGTTACAGTCCAGAAACATCATTGCCTGTTAACATTTAGATTGACTGTGGCACTGATATGGTCATCTTTCAGTCTATTCGATTGCTGAAAAATTTAAGTGGGATTAAGCTACTAGTAGCAATCAGTCACAGATTAAGACAGCAGGATTTCCCTAATTTTCTTCTCAGTTAAAAAAACTCCAGTCTATCTCCTGACAGTTCATGCAATGGGTTCCGTATTATGAAGAATGAAAAACCTGCAGCTGTAAGGGGAAAAAATAAATGAATGCAAAATAAATGACATTTAACATAAAAAAAAAAAAATAAGGGCTACTGCACAATGTGTATTATTCATTTTCATATTTAATTCATTAAACTCATCTTTTTTTAATTTAAATAAACCTTACACTATCTATTTTGCCTACTGGCCCAGAGCACTGCAGGTGTTCCAGATGTATCAGAAAACTTACATGCACTTTGCTGCTCCATATACAGGCCCTTGAAAAAGTCACACACAATCGCATACACACAGAGGCATGAAATATGCATATTTTCATGCATTTTAGAGAAAGTGATGAAAAAGTACTGTCCCTTTATTACTTCTAATATTGCTTTTCTCATTTTATTTCTCCTTCCTTTCCCAGACTTTTTCACACTACCATCTGCTATATCTCCTGTGTTTTTCCCCACAACTCTTCTCTCCCTTACATTGTTCTATACTTAATATAGATTACAAATTTTCCAGGGTCTAGAGATCAATATCCCCTCCAGAAAAATAGCCACTCAATCCCACACCCCCTAAGGATTCTTCCTCCCTGATTTTTTTTATCCTCTTTCATAAACGCTTCCCTGAATTTTCCCCCTTTCTTCTTCCTCACTGCAATTATCCTTGATTCTTTTTCAGCTTAAATCTCTAAGCCTCTACCACTGCAGTTTAATAAAACCAAACCAAAAAACCTGTTATCATTACCGTAGTATATAAGGTGTCCATGCTAAAAATAACATTACCCGATTAAAGAAAAGATAACTGAGATGCTCATCCATAGGATTAGTGTCTCAAGAGTAGACAGGATAAACATAAGGTAGACAGTAATGTATCTCTAAGTTTTGGTATTACTGTTGCAGAAAATGTGATGAACTGAGAATGTATTATGTCCTTTGTGACAGTACAATCTAAAAGGAGAATGGTCTGTGAAGGGAATGGTCATCTTAGAAGGCAAGGTGCACATGCTGTACTTTTTCTCTAGTACATGGATTGAAAGAGATATGTTGTCTCAACTTAAAATCTACAAGGCTTTTTAGGAAGATGAACACACATGCAGATTCAGTCCTTCTGTCTCTAATGTACTGCCTACCTTGGGAGAGGTAAATCCCCACTGACACAGTGGAAAGCTGGGAAACTGCTGAACACATCCTTGGTGCCAGGTTCAAATACATGATGTGGTTCAGCATTTCTCAGAGGATTTCTTACAGCCTTTTTTCTGTGGTGTGTTGTCAGAAGGGCTTCCCCCACTGTTGCATTTAAGGTAATGAATTAATTTGGTAAGAGATGTATCCCCTTGTGTTCTAGCTGGTCCTCAGATTAGAGGGGCTAGAGGCAGCTAGACTTATCTCTTCATAGGTATGCCAATTATGGCCATAACTATAGGCCTGACACCAGATGCACGAACAGCCTGTATGCTGTAGGTCCGGTTGCATTCAAGAGAAGCAGTCAGGTTCACGAATAGTACGGTTTATTTTATGCAACATCTACAGATTCTTTGAGATTGCCTATGATAAATGCACAAACTGCAGCCTGGCTATATAGCACTACACACAAAAAACTGATTGCAATCACACACACTTAATTCCCGGGTAATGACTCAGCATAGCCGAGGGCCCAAATCTTACCAAAAGGTGTCCCTTCTGGTGGGGGTGAGGAGCACAAACCTATTGATCTGTCCCTCTGATTTGGTATCAGATTATCATCCCTCGAGTTAGATACAAACTTGGGGTACTATTTATCTAAGTATGTATGTGTCAGTGGGTGGGATGGTGGTCAAGCCATTGTTTCTTGAGTACCGACACAGCACATTCCTTGGTGCCAGGTGTGCACTTCTTTTGTGGGAAAAGAGGAAGAATGAGAGATAAGGTCCGCAGAGTACTGCAAAACAGTCCTTGAGAGAAGGGGAAGAGCAGGACATAAATCTGCATAATCATGTCAAATGTTCCTTGAGAAAAGTGGAAGAACAGTACCACGCGGCCTCCACTTCGCTTTGCATTCCTCTTTGGTGCCATGGCAACACAAATCACTGGATCTCCATCCCATTCTGTGTTTGTTCTGGGCACCATGTGTTAAGGAAATGTGTGTTTTGCAGATTTTTCACTGTTTTGCTTTTCCCCACACTTCCAAGACTCACACAGGAGCACAGGAGGCCATACAATCCAGGTCTTCTCACCTCAGCTGCAAAACTACAGCACAGCTTTCTAACCCCTTTCAGAAGTAGTTTAACAATAGTTATTGTAACTGCACTCCCTGGTTACAGTGAAAAACAGAAGTCAGGAACCCTTCCAGTTTTAAAATGAGTGATGTGTGAGCAGATGGTTGTCTAGTGAACTTCACCCCAAGGAGCTAACAAACTAGAAATGAACCACTGTCTACTTTGGGGAGTTATCTGACTCTTGTAGGAGTCATCACCAAAAAGAAGCAAGTCAGCCCACAAGGATGAATATAATCTACTTTGTCCACAGAAGACCTAGTTAGTGGGGGATCAGGATGAGTTTGGACCTGCAGGTATGGAACATCCCTTTATTTCCCGCCACTGCTCTAGAGCAGTGCTGCTCTAGCAACTGCTCTAGCTCTGAAACTACAAGGAAAGCAATTGTTATGTGGGTAAGTCAACATTTTCAAGATAGGTCTAATAGCAAGGACTGTGAATTGACAGGTTCAGTTTCATACAGTTCCCACTACACTGCATGCCAAACAGAACAACTTCCCCCGTTACTGCTGGTGAAGATGTTCAAGGAAGTCACATATGTTCACAGACCAAGGTTGCAGAGCTTTTGGGTGTGCAGCCAGCACACCTTGCATATCTCTTTTCTTTTGGAGTCATTGCAGTTGCATAGAAGACTAAACTGTACACCCAAGGTGACTCAGGGGATGAAGGGAGATGAAAAAGCCATGAACACCCCTTGAAAGAACAGCTTTGGGAGCAGGGAGTGAAAAAATAAGCATTTTCATCCCTCAATATGCCCTGAAGAAGGTCACAAGAGGTTTCAAAGAAAACTGCCAGACACAGAGTATCTCCCTCCTCCCTGCTTTGTCAGTGGCACTGGTTCAGTGGAGCAGGCCCCTGCAGTGCCCAAAATAGGGAAGCACTGGGTTGAAAAGTGTGCTTTCATACGGAAAAGGAGAAAAGCTGTTTTTCAATCACAGAAAATATCACATTGAATAAAACCTTTCAGCTAGCTCTCAGATTCAGTCGTCCTTGGAAATAGCCATAAACACAGTTTGGCTAATACCATCCAAATAAGTACAGTGATCAGTGACCTTTGCCAAGTGTTTTCTAAAGTGCCATTACCACAGTTTCTGACCGTTTAACAATGACATCCAGATCTTGCAACAAGTCACAGCCACTTTTCATTGTAGCATCCATTGTAATCCATATTAAAAAAAATATAAAGCTGTCAAAGAAATCAGTCATCACAAACATCACAAGAAAGGGCTAGGGTCTAGAAATAAGGAGAAGCCTTCCATAAGTCACAAGGAGTAAGTTAGGAGCAGCAATATATTTTGCTACCTTTTTTTTTTTTTTTCTTCTGACTTTTATAAGGAGTTTGGGGTTTGTTTGCTATTGTAGCTTTGGAAAATTCTAGACAGGAGGTCTCAGAAGGACAGACAAGTTCTGCTTTTGTTAGAGAGATATGGAAGTACAAGAGCCCTCTTCCTCTTCTCTTCAGATGGGCCCCTCTTAGCAAGACCCTCTCCTTAGTAAGGATAAGGGAAAAACTGTCATTCCACAAGTACAAAATTTATCACCACCTATTTTTTTTCCTTCATGTTTATAACCCATAACAACAAAACCATGAGCCGCCATTGAAGTTTTGCACTTGGGACATTAAGATCTGTCCCACAGCACTTCTAAGGCCAGTTTATGCCTGACCTCCCAGCCTTTCTGAAGTCATGGAGCTTCCAGGGTCTGCTCAAACAAGTTTATTTTCAAAAGCTGGTATGGAACTAGCTCTTTATGACCTCTGAACCTACCAAAGTTGGTAACAGCTGTTACCAGAATTATTGGGTAAGGACACACCTGAAGGCCTTCAAATCTAATCCCAAGAACAAACCAGGCTTAAAAACAACCCAAAGAAGAGAACAGCCATAGAGCTGTGCTTCCTACCCTTCACATTTTTGCTTGTTCACTCCTCCACCACACCACAAATCACTCTGAACTGAGTATGGTATATTTATTTACAATACCTTCTTCAGTTTTTGATTATCCATGGGCTGTACGGAGCTCAGGAGCTGAATCCCACCCAGAGACCTGAACCCAACCATTTGTTTGCATCACTAGCTTATCAGAGGAAAACTGCTGTGAAGGTCTTTCAACTCAGCTATTTCAGGATTCTAGTTGTCTAGACCACAGGCATCTCTTCTTTCACTTCCCCATAAATCATCTAGCTTGCTTTGTAGTGCAGTAAAAATGCTGTAAGTCACATTTGTTTTCTCATTCATTTCTCTACCCATGCAGGAAGAGAGGACCCTCAGCTTGATGTTCATATTGTCTCTTCAAAGGACTAGAGTAGCAGAGAAGTGAGAGATATTCTAGAATTCACTTTCAGTTAAAATCTGCAAGGGTTTCCCCTGCTCTAACAGAGAATTATCATTACTCAGACCCTCTCTAGCCATAAACAAAATTCATCCGTATGGCTGCATACACCAGTCTGCTTTCCAGCTACCAGTTAACTTTCAAAAGTTGTCTCAACTTCAAAAAACCCCACAACCAAGAACAACAACAAAACTCCCAACACCCTAAAAATAAGAAATTCTCTAGTAGCTTCTTTTCTACTAACTATAGCCTAGCCTATAGTCCCTCATGCAGCATGTTATGTTCTGCCTGCAAAAGATAGTTGAGGACAGCAGCTGCTTTTATGGTGTGTCTTGGTATGACTGATCAGGCCTTCAAACTCCACCTGTTTTGGGACTCAAAACACCTATGGTTGTAGGAGACCTCAGCAGGGACTTAAGTCTTTGTCTGCTGGAGCTGCTCCTAGTCTTCTTTCTCTTGAAATAGCTATCTTTCACTGTGATTGATTTGTTTTTAATTTTTTTTTTTTTTTTAAATGCGGCTTTGTCTTTAGTATGCTCACAAGTGTCTCTTAATGAGGTGGAAACCTGAGCAACAAATTCTTTTTAAAAAAGTATCTTTTTACAAGCTGTATGTTTGTGGCACAGACTGCATCTATCAGACTATCTGATTAAATTTAGCCCAGGGCACTGGACTAGAAATCCAGAGCATTTTTCTCAGTTTTGGCCTGATAAATGAAGTTGTACACATTGCTGTTGCCTCTATGCCTCAGTTTCCCCATATATAAAATAGTAATGAGCTATTAAACTTACTTATGAAGTGCTTTGAAAACATTAGTGAAGAAACTTACCATATAAAAAGCTTGGTATTATTGAAGCAAAGGGAATTTTTACAATTGAGAGGCCGATGTTTAAAGGCTTGTAAAGAATTAAAAGATGCTGAAATTCCTTCCATTTGTGTGGATCTCATTTGCTAGAAGATGAAAGAAAGAGACAAAGGAGTAATCAGGCATATACGGTAGGATGGGCAGTGGGAGTGGTGGGGGCCAGGTGCCTGCATTGCTTTTCCAATTGTGTGAGGATTATGAGCAAACTTTGACGTGTATCAGGTTTCCTAAGCAGAGGAAAATGCAGTGAATTTCTTACAGCTGACATGATCTCCCATCAACCATGTGCTTTACTGCATTCCAAACCCAAATTCCCACAGTATTTATGCATCTAAAAATACACCTGCTGCTTAATGGTGCTTCTCAAAAGTGCAAATGAAGTGCTTACATCCCATTGAAATCATCTGTCTCTTTAGGTGCTGTATAGAAACCTAGTAAGTGCCTACCTTCACCTGCAGGCACCTAAAACAGCTTAGAAAATGGGGCACTGGGTGAGTCAGGAGTCTAAATCCCATCAAATTGTCAAGAGCATAGGAGCCGAATTCAGACTGCCTAAAGTAATGATCAAAGATGGATTGAGATGCCTGCTTGATAGTCTTAGCTTGAAGCAGGAGCAGAGCAGAGACTAGTCCCAGACCTGCTGCTGTCCATCCAGCACATCCAGGGGTTTCACAGCTCTGAATAGTTTGGGACTATCTCACTAATCACTGTCACAGTTAGGAGCAGCAGACTAGGTTTGCAGCAGGTTGGGTTTCCAGCAGAAAAACCAGCTTCACCTGACATGCGATCATGGCTCTGAATACCTCTGAACATGGGGCATGGGCTTTGTATACCTGTGCACATTTCTTGGGACAGAAGAGCCAGCCAGATAGGAAGAATCAGTTCTGTGGGAAAGTATTCTGCTCCAGCTCTGAATGGAAATGTTCCTGTGGAGGTTAACTGAATCTCTGTTGTCACTTAGTCACTTTTGAAGGCATTATGCAGCAGCCATGGACTGGGTGGCTTTTCCTCAGCTGCCTTTTCACAGACAGACTTGTCCTTTCCAGCCCTCCACCTGCCTCCCACTGGCTTTCATTTCCCTCCACCAGTCCTGCTGATTGCTTTACGGAATTTAGGAACTTGTTAGAAAGAAAAATCTGATTTTTCTAAATTCCAGTGCTGTATGCAGCTGAAATCAGTGTCCATTCAGAGCATGTTTATGAAGAATTTTGGTTTGATTTGCAGCTTGTGTAAGCATGCATCAGACTTGCAAAATAGAAAAGATTGCTTATTGTTCTAAATGTGTAGAACAAGACTGCAAGACAACTTCATCCTGTGCATGTACAAAAAAATATATGGGCCCAATTAATTTTCTTTCATTCTGTATTATTATATAGTCTTTGTATTATGCTGGTTTTGAAACTAAAGTAATCAGCTTCCAGACCCCTTCCAGAATATTTAATCTCTATTCCAGTCTGTGGTGTTTGTTTATTTTTGACAGTTTTCTCTGCCAGGACAATGAAAATACACTTGGCATTTTCAAGTTTAATTTATAAATCATTATATAACTTTCCTATGCAATCTAACAGGACATAGTAATGTTCCTGTATGTTTTGGGATTACCCTGTAGAAGATGCTAATGCAGAGTTGCTCTGCTGTGATAGATTTAGTCTGTTGGATGACTGAACCAGCTTGCAAAAATAAAGGTCTGTATCTTTGATGTAGCTACTGAATCAATGAAAATGGAGCTTTATGCCAGTCTTACAGCTTCCTGATTCTTGGGACATTCACTTGGTGGGAAAACTCCCATTAAAAAGTTAAAATTACAAATGACCAAACTAATCATAGCAGCCTAGCCTCTCTTTCTGTGGGGTAAAAAATTAAAATTGCAAGTGACGTGTGTGTCAGCTGCTTCTTCACAGAAAGAGTAAGTAAGCAGTGGAATTCTTTGTGGGAGTTAATGGATGGTTAAAGTTTACACAGGCTGAGAAAGCAACAAGATCCTGGAAATCAGGAGCATATTCTGAGGAAATGCCTTTATGTACTTAAGTTGTTGTTACAATCCCCCCTTTGGGACCTGCTGTTGACTACTTTCAGTGGCAGTACAGCCTTTGATCTGACTTGGTATGAATGTTCTTATGAAGAAGGAAAACTTCCTAGAAGAAATTCTGAAAAACTTGCAGAAGGAGCTGCAAGTTTTTGTGAGTTCAATGCAGCAGAGCCCAGTGGGAGGGAATATGGCATCTTGCTAATTAATGGACTGAATTGTCAGGCAACTTTAAGCTCTCAATGGGCTAGTGAACTCCATTAATCAGCTCAACCCTGCATGGGTCTCCTCTAATACTGCTGTTAGTGCCACATTGTATTAATAATCAAAATTCCAACTGACACGTTGCAAGTCTGTCTTTCCCATGTGTAAACGAAACCTACAGTCCCAGCTGTTGTTGTCTCTCTTTTACAGGATTTTGTGGTTATTGTTCTTTAACACCTGTTTTGGAGTGGAGTTTATTTGCTCAAAATCTCATTATAATCCACAACATGCAGCAAACACTACCTTGCAGTTGTCCTATTGTTTTATTTTCATTTATTTTTATAATGAATATAACAACTAAAAATACACCATTTTGATGAGCACCCAGGCCTCTCTGAAGATCCATGGGTTTAATCATGTTGTCAGAATCTTTTTTTTAAGTAGAGGTCCACCATTTTTGTGGTTTTTTGATTCACTTGAAACCTGAAACTCAAAATGATGCTCACTTAAAAATAGCACAGTCAGCCTGGTTTGTAAATTGTGCAATGTGCTTTCAGAAGGCAGGGAAAACAGAGAAAGAGAGGTAAGAAATGCTGCTTTCAGAAAAAACCAATAAGGTGGGCTAGGTTCATTTCCAGGCTGGATGCAGATTTGGTTAGAAGTCAACAGTTGAAACCCAGCCGGTGTCTATAGGTCCAGAGCATAGCTTAAATTTTTGGTTTATTTGCTGTAGGGGTGAGATTTTGGTGGGAATATCTTTATCAAAGCCCTCTGCCTAATACATTCTTCAGGAGAAGGTAATTAGTAGCTAACATCTGAGTCTCTCAATTTTTGAATCTGTAAGGACATCTGTTAAGAGCCTTGTGCTGCCTTGTGCCACCCCAAACTCTTTCTAACAGGACTCCTTTGACTGGTTCACAGACCCACATCCTGGCAAAGGTGGCAAGATGTTCATATCTTAGACTATTCCTCTTAGTATCTTTCCTCTAATATTCATAGATTAACTGCTGTACATTAAGGTTCTATCTCAATTATGAGTTCTGGCTCAGACTACTCAGTAACTAAACTTTATGATGTTGGATTTAAGAGTTATAGTAATTGTCTGTTACGGAGATTAAAAATTATAGTCACTGATTTTTTAAAAATGTCTTCATGCTCTTTCCCGGGCTCTGATTTGTTAGGTGCATTCCTTAGCTGTGACCTGCCTGGGACTGAGAATATATTTTGCTATTTGTGTCCAAAGAGTTCTCCACTGAGCAATTTGTACAGGGAGGTACCCACAAGGAAGCTGGAGTATACGTACATGAAATCTCTGGGGAACTTACTATGGAGATCAGCTGAATTTTGGATATGTTGCTTCTTTTGTGGTCAGGTAACCTCTTGCTCACCTGGCCAGGGTCATGTCCTCAGTCAGCAGAGGTCTCTTGATACAGAGAAATGATTACTTTCTCCCCAAGTTCTAGAGTTTGTTTCTGCACATCACTCAGAAGCCAGTCAGCTAGTAAGAGCGCACTGCGGCCAGTCTTTTTCAAGTATCAACCATAGCTGCCCCCTATTGTGGAAACCACAGAATTAGGAGAGACGTATCCTGGGTTCAGGACTGACTGCTGCACAAGGGGAAATACTTTCACAGAGCCAGGGGAAAGGAAGGATGCAAAGAATGCAAGCAGCAGTAAATGAGAACAAATTGTTTGTTCAGTCCAAATGGCTCTGTGCTGTAGCTGTGGAAGGCAAGTCAGATAACTCCTGCTGATTGCAGAAGCACAGAATGGGGCATTTTCTGCTTTCCTAAGGAAATGGGAAAAAGAGAGAAACCTACACTAACCACAGGGATGCTGCAACTGCATGAGGTCCTTAAATTCCATATGGTTTGCTTCATAAGGAGAGGCAAAATCTCAAGCCATCCTTTGTCCACCACCACAGTGACCAGGTGTTTGTATTAGCCTTGCAGTTAATTCTTCTCTGTGCCCCTTGACATGCCAGCACTCAGTCCAGCAGGAGCCCAAAGCTGTTCCCAAGTTCACCTACCACTCACATCATCTGTTTACAAGCTTGCCTTCCGACATGGCCTATGGTCAAGCTACAGATATCAAGGTGGGGGGCAGATTCAGGAGTTTCTCCTCAAACTTATGGTCTGTCAGCAGTTTGGGACCACAGGACAAAATCTTCCATAATCCACTCTACCAGTAAGTTTCTGAAACCTGTTGTTTTAGTTTCTCAAGCACAGTGTGGCTTTGAGAGCAAACTTCAGCCAGGTTACTACTGGCAGTAGGGCCAGAAGGTAGATCAGTCATGGATTACTAGTGCAGACATGGCCCCTGGTACAGAGGTGAAGCAAGCAAAAGTGATAGACTGAGTGTCACTAAGACCTAGGGATTGCAGGAAGGAGGGAAGACACCTTTGAAGAACATCCCACAAAAATCCCCGCAGGGAAACATCCTGTAAGAGTCTGATCCATCCTGCAGCCTCCTAACCACAGCTAGTCTTCTGATCATCTTTTCCCTAGAGTGGCTGGGAGTAGTTTTTCAGGAAGCAAACATGGTTTGGAAATATGGATACTTCCTTCTCTCTTGGCAAATTGCCTAATAAAGCAAGTCTTAACCTGATCCCTCCTCCTACTTTCACAGTGCCAGTGTCCTCCTTGCTCTGAGGTTCTGCAAGTTCTTGCTGTTGCTACCACTGTGCTGGCTCTTCCATCAGGAGTGTCCCACAACTGCAGTGCAAACCCCCCAGTTGGTAAGGCTGGATCACCTTGCCAAACTGGATCACTCTGCCAAAACAAGGGTTTCAGCCAAATCTGTTGGTATCGATGTAAAGAAGGACTTGCTGGGTTTGGGGAAACTTTGGGGAAGACCAAAATTCTGTTGCTCTTGACCTCTTCAAGTAGCTTCACTCATTGCAAGGTGAAAAGGAACAAGTAAGATGATGGAGTCTGATCAACTGCCTAATACTGCCTTGAATTAATTAATATTTGAGCTAGAACACATCTTTAACAAGACACCAGTTTTGATTTAGAAATAGGATGCTACCAGCCCACAACATGTAGAAATAAGTCAAAGGAGAATATTAGCTCTAAAGGGAAAGGAGAATTATGGAGTGGAATAAAAAGGTTACATATCATGTCACATCTTCAACTAATGTAAACCAACTCAGAATCTCTGAAGCCAAAAGAACTATATTGATTTACGCCATTGTAAGAATCTGAGTCCAGACTTTTTCTTTGTTTTTAAGGAAAGCTATGCACTTCGTTGTAATGTTGCTGTTGAAAGGACAGGTAGGGCGTTATATTTGTGGAGCTATGATGAAGTGTGCTGTACTTTGTACCTGATAAGAATAATGTGTTTATTCATTAGGTGGGTAGAAGAGAAGATTTATGTCCTTAATGATACATTTCCCCTACTTTTATGTATTTGGTGTTTTGCAAATGATAACTTTGTAACTAATGCAACTTTGCTTAATTATGGCACATTTTCTTCAAAACCAGTAGGGACATGAATTTTCAAGGGGACCTGCCCGCATGGAAAAACTGAAGGGAAAAAAATGAACTGCTGTATAGCTAAAAGGATAAAGAAATGGTAGTAAAAACCAAATTGGAAGAATGTTAGATGTCAAGTCAGCTGCTGTTTTTACCATAGAGAGACCAATTCCCCTCAATGATTTTGAATGAGTAAGGATTATTAATGTTATTAATGCAACTTTTTTTCATTTAAAAATACAGTTAACAATTCAAAGGTATTAGACATGGTACAGTTTACTAATTTGAACTAAATATGTGTTTTCTGTAGGATTTGTGGTATGCCAGATACATTCAAAACATGAACAGACAATGTTGAAGCCCTAAACAAACTTGCTGGTTGGGTACAGTTAGCAATCCAACTGCACTAACACAGGCTTCACCATAGGTGACCTAGGAATACCCAGAAGAATGGTGGCTGAAACACATGCTTTACTGCTCAGATACCTAAAGTAGTTACTTAAAAGTGAGTCTAATGGTCTCCACAGCACTGGCTTAGAGTTTTGAATTGCAGAGAAAACAGCCTCCACGAGAAGCAGACAGTCCAAGGATGCAAAGGAAAAATATGCAAGGGCATATAAGAGAAATTTAGGTTACGCTCAAGTAAACTTGATATATTGTAAATGTTGTTGCAGATGAAGCTTTTCAGGAGGGGTGCAAAAGGAGACAGGACCCAGTGGGTGAGCTCTGTGCAGGCAGGATACATCATTTGAAGAAACCTATTGTGAAGATTTCAAGTGGTGTTCATTTCAGATCAGTTGGTGAGTTGCTGGGCAGAGGTCATGTGGGTTTCTTACAGAGAAGAAAGTGTTTTCACATTGCACGACCCACCTGGAGTATGAATTTCATCCATAAAGCCACAGACAACATGTGCAAGTGTTGATTCTTTTGTTCTCTTCCCCTCTTTTGGCAGAAACAGTTAGAAGGCATTTTTCTTAACATTACTCTTTGTCAAGAATAACAAAGTCCTATGGAAAACACTGTATCATTTTGGACATTGAAATACAGCAACAAGGCTTGATAGACAGAAAAACAACAACTGGTACACGATTAAATTATTAAAATCAATCATGTTAAGGGATCTGAGGCAGTGCTGGCTAGCTCTTATCTGATGCATGTCAATACAGCACTGTTTGAGCTGGATTTTTATTAACATGAAGGTCCTCCTCCGTCCTGTCAGTGTCAAGTAACACATCATTGGCAGTGTAGGGGGGGGTCCACACAGATTCTGGGGGTCTGTCCCTCTAGTAGAGGTGCTCTGGTGCTCCCGGTCAGTTGGGCTTGTAAATTTTCTGATGCAGTTTCCATAAAACCCTCCTGGTTTCAGCTGTGATTGTGTTCCTGAAATTCAGTTGTCACACTAAGTTTTCCATGCTTTGTCTCTGACCAAAGATAAATCTTTATCTGAACTCTAAAATGTATTACAGAATTCTCAAATCTACAGTTGATTTAATCAACATTAAAGGTATATTTTGTTACTTTAAAAACTGTTGTTATGTAGCACTCAGGCATTTAACTAGAGCACTTCATCATGCTGGAGTAATTACTCAAAGTTTTCATCCAGGGTGTCTAGGATAGGTATTGTATTATTCATATTATAGCTAATCACCTTCTGGCAAGTATAAAACCTCACATTTTCTAGCACTGTGATGCTAACATTCACTCCACAAGAAGGTTCTACTAGACACTCTCCTTGTGACTACAAAATTCTCAGGGCCACAAGGGAAAACAAGGGAGTGAGGTTTTATCTAGACTATTGTGTAGGCAGACACTGACATTTGCCCATATGCTGAACTAGGAAGATGCAAATCAGCTCTGATTCACAAACCACAAGTGTGTTACCAGGGCCCCAGACCTGAGGTGATATTGCAGGCCTCTTGCAAAGATGTATTAGTTGGAGGGCAGCAGCCTGCTAAACTCCTGTGGTTATCAGCAACTTAATCCTACATCACCTCTGAGTGATGAGGTCACTCTGATCCCTCAAAGAGGAATGCCATTGACTCTGGAGCAGGCTGGGTTTGGTAGGTAAAACATGCAGCTCTTACAGCTGGGCTGTGGGCTTGCAAAGTTTCTCACAGGGCACAAGTGAAGGAAGGACAATACCAGGGAGTTGATGTCACCTATCCAGGAATCCTCTCTGACCCTGAAGGAATCACTGAAATCTTGGGGAACCCCCTGTCAGACTTATGACTCTGCTTAGCAGCCAGGCACTACCACCTAAGAATGAAAAATTCATGCAAGGCACGGAGAGGAAAAGTTAATGTAATATTAAAACTAGAAATATCCATTCTGCCAAATGAAATGCCCTGCTGTTTGATCCCATTTAGTGGAGTAAGGCTTTATATCAAGGCATCTTGGGTTTTAAATTACATGTTAGACATCATTTTGCACTGTGGACATGAAATGTGGGACTGTCCTTTAAAAAGGGAAGAAAAGAGCAGATCAGCTTGAAGTGCCTGACTAATAGTGAGCTCACTTGCATAATGGTTCCAAATCTGGCAGGTGGCCACAGATGGGAATGAGGATTTGGAAAGAGGCCATGGACGCTGACAGCGAAGTCCAGTGCTGACTCAGGTATCTCCATCTCCACTGGAAGGCATCCCTGCCTTGCGGCGGATTCTGCCAGGAGGACCCAGAAAGCAGAGCACTGCTGCACTTCCTTTAGGATCGCATGAGGGCACCTGCAGTGATCTCATTTCAGAGAGGAGCCACAGTGTTTGCTCAGGAAAGGACTTTCATGCTTTTCACACAGGTAGAGGAATAGGAATCAAGTGAGCACACCTTGTTGCAGGTTTTATGAGTTACTTCAAAAGTTACTGGCCTGTGAGCATAATAGCACAAACCCATGTTTCCTTTCCTTTCTTGTGGACGAACACTTCTAAATACATATTCAAACTTACTTCACAAGGTTTTCTTCCACTTACAACCCATTTGTCTACCTTACTTTATTATCCAGTCTTATTGTATCCTTGCTAACGGTGTACCTGTTGGGATGTGAAGGCAGTATTAGAGCCTGTGTTTCTATTGTACTTTCTGTTCCTCTCTGAATTTTCATGCTAGAAGAAATTTTAAGGGTGATTATCTACCTGACTGATGTGATGGGAAGATTCAATCATTCTGTTCTTTAAATTAGAAGCCTTGAACACCTAGAATAGAAGGCAGTCCCCATGGGAAATTATTGATTAAGTTTTCTCTTATTAGTTAACATCCGTACCACACTAATGTCTAGAGGACTCAAGGCAGATCTGGGCTGCATTGTGCAAGATGTTGTATGAATCTGGGGAAAGGGATTAATCTCAGTTGATTTTAGCCACCTGAAAGTGAAGCACCTGTGCTGAGGAGGTTGAAAGGGTTCTCTCTACAGCAGAAAAGACATACTTATGTCAGAAAGGTGGGGTGTGTCTTCTTCTGGGAGTGCCTCTGTCCATTAACTGTAGCAATAAACAAGAAGCTTGGGTTTTGTGCCTTGGTCTCAGGATGCTCAGGTGAGAATCAGCCCTGGTGTGTGGCCTTTTTCACCTCAGGAGGAGACAGCCCTTAGCCCAAATGAATTCCAATTTCTGCCCCAAACAATGGGGCAAGAGGGCCATTAGAAAAACAGTACCAAGTGGTGAAGTGATTTACATGTTTCAAAGTAGAAAGGGAAGCAGAACTCAGACCTCTCTGTACCCTTAGCCCAGTGTTGAGCCACCAACTCAACTGGAGATTCAAACAATATCTTTCTGGCTCAGTGAAGATGAAAGCTGGTTAACCCAGGCTGAGGTAGGATCCTAAAGGCCACTATTTGCAAAGGCTTCTATGCAATTGTGTCATTTCCGCATGAAGGAGGCAGAACTTGAGGAAGCCTTGCAGATCTTTGCTAAGATCTCTGATTCTCTCCCTACAGGAAGCTCTTCGTACCAAAATTACTTTTTGGCATGTTCCTCTCCTTGTGATTGTCCAAATGAAGACTCTGATTTTGTCACAGTCTGATATCCGCACCAAGAGCCTGTCCTTAACAGCTTTTTAATCAGATGAATGGTCAATTACAGAGTTGGACTGAGTGAGTTAAGCACATTAGATTTTTTTTTTTTCATTTTTACTCTCTATTTACAGATTGTCTGGGAATAGATGAGGATTTCCTCAAATGTATTTGTTATTTGAAATGATTCATGCATTTTGCTAGCAAATAATTCTTAGCCTGTAGATTGTTCACCAGCAATTTGTTGAGGACATTTGGAATGCATGCAATGTTCGTTAGATACATAATTCACTTCATATTGTTACTGTGCCCTGATTGTATAATTTATATAACAAAATACAAGGCAAATTATGAATTTTACAATTGCTTGCACAATGAGAAATTTACTCTCAGTGAATATTTGCAGATTCAGTCTCAACATTCATTTTTCATGAGTATTCATTGTGGCAAAGCTGCTTTGCTAAAATATTTCTGGAAAACAAACACCAAAAGGATCTTAAACAGAGACAAAAGGGTGGGGGGAAACAAACAGGCATTCAATGGAAAGTGCTTGCTTCATCCAGGACTGCTCTGTGTTGTTTTGCCCAGTCCTTCATCTTATTGCTGGTCTGAAGATTGAAAGTGGCCGTCAATGGAAATGGAAGGGTGAGAAAAACTGGTTGTCAGTGTGAGCCCATCACTGGCTCAGTGATTCAGGACTCCGAGTCATGCATGGGATGTCTGAAACAGAGAATGTCTCCAGCTATTTCCTCTGCCTTTTTTGAAAGGTCTCCCCTCCACACTAACCTTGTTTTTCTATTTATTTACCCAACATATAAATTCATCCCCTTTTTTTTGGTATTAATTTCTCTCCCTGTACCTTGCAGTAGTGACAGCTGGGCCCAGGCCACTGCTGGGGACTCCACGGCTGCCTTTGGGCTCCCTGAGGTTGCAGGTGGCACTTCTCTGCCTGCACAGACCCCACCCTCAGAAAGGCTTCAAGAAAGAAAGGGAGAGGCACCTGGCTCCCCACCGCTGCTGAGTGAACTTCTAAGCATGATGGGACAGCCAGCAAACCTGACTTGTGCCATGCTGCCAAGTGTAGTGCAGCACTGACAGTTTTGGAGCAATCCCTTAAGAAATTCGAGGTTCCTGGCTTGGGACTTATTTTTTTAATTCCCCCACAGTTGAGGTCTACTGAGTCACTCAAGCGAAGTATGGCAAAGCTTGAAAGCCCTGAAGACATTATTTATTTATTTTTACAAATCCTGCAATAGTCAGTTTAGTTGTTTTGAGGTTTTTTTATAATCTTGGAGAATTTTTGGTGGGTTTTCCTCTACTTTTAGCTGGAGAGACCATTGTTACTAAGCCTCAGAGTAGCCTAGGTAACATGGTGGCTAAAATCATGGCTTTCACTTGAAATATTAAGTTTTCCCACCTGCTGCTGGTCTCCTGCTGACCTGTGGAGAGGCAGAGTGGAAAGGCTGGGAGAGCTATTGTATTGATCCACCAGTAAACTAGAGCCAAGATTTTCAATCAGACTTTGCCATTTGTCTATGTGTGCCCATGTATGTCCATAAAAAGCACTGGCCCGATGCTGAGCTATCAGAAGAAAGCAGCCAGTATCCCCCATCTGTAGTAAAACCCCAGTGTTGCTAATTCTGAGCACAATTTTACAAGCTACTTGCTAATGCTTGGGAAACTGAGTTTTGCCCTGCTGCTTCCTCCAACTCTGGAGGCTTTATTCCTTCTGGATTCTTTCCTTCTGCAAAGCTGATGGTATGAATACAATCATTTTTTATTGTGAGAAATGGAGCCTTATTTGACCCTATCTTCCCACAGTGCAGATATTCTGGGCTAAATTCTCCCTTAGTGTAACAGTACTGAAGTTGGGGGAATTGCATTAACATTGCTGTTGGCCATATTTTCCATCTGGACAACTGAAACATATTTTGTGTGCCATTATGGGCCTGGCACCACACACAAGGCTTCATACTTACATTGCATGTACCCTTGCATCAGTGATACTCCCTCTGTGGCAGAATGCATGGCACAGCACATGCCGTCAGTGACGAGGCAGTTGGTGCAGAAACTGATTGCCACCTTCTTAATGGAGGTATATGAACACGGCTGATCCAGACATGGAAGCGAAAGAGGACA
This sequence comes from Strix uralensis, assembly GCF_047716275.1. Taxonomy (NCBI): domain Eukaryota; kingdom Metazoa; phylum Chordata; class Aves; order Strigiformes; family Strigidae; genus Strix; species Strix uralensis. Next base: position 60,189,653 of record NC_133976.1, read on the forward strand.
AAATCTCTTTTGCCAGCTTGCACAGAACAGCGGCAGTCTCCCCATGTCGTGGCTGCTCTTTCTGTACATGCCCAGCTGCAGACTTCAATTAACTTCCCCGATTGAGCAGAGCCTTGCTAATGAAGCAGCTAATTCTGAGGGCAGGGAGCATGTTCCATCATTTAGTGCATTCATGTGATTCCTGCATCCCATAATACCCCATTTTCCTCCTCAGTTAGTTCCTTTTCTATCTTTTTATATTTATAACTCTAGCTCTCTCCTTTCCCACATGGGTGTCTGTGTTCTGGCTTCAATTACATTTCTGCAAAAATCTGAGCTGGATACAAAGCTCTAGTTCAAGATTTACCAATATCTAATCTCAGGAGAAAACTGCCATGTGAAGTAGAAATCCCCAAACTAGATTTATGTGCTCACTTGGAATTAACACAAGCCTCTGAATGAGATTTCTCTCCTTCCTCAGAATGGATTCTGTCTATAACTACTCTGACAAAAACAAAATAAACTAGCTTTTCTTATTGTTGCTCACCATTTTCTGTTGTCAAGACACCACTATTTTCACCAGGGAGCAAAGGTGGTGCATCTGACAGGAGGTTTAATATCTGATACAGCCTCTGGCTGGGTCTCCAAATAGATGTAAACCTCACCAATGTGGCATCCTGAAATTTTTTTCCATTGCTTTGTGTTTTTTTTTTTAACTGAATCTTATCCTCAAGCCAGCTTGTCCTAGAAACTTCAGATGAAGTTTAGTTGAAAGGTCTTGGAATCAATTTTGAGAGAAGGAAAAGCTCAGAAGCAACCTACATCTTGGAAGCTCAAAAACTTCAAAATGACACAGACTCCAAAAGATACTGAAAGAGTGATCAAAGGCTGAAGGAAGTCTATTGTTCCAGCTGAAAAGACACGGTTAAGATGTTGTCTTTCACTCAAAGAGGAAAAAAGTTTTCCCCCAGGCAATCCCACCACCTCCATTTCTGCTTATTGCACTCTGTCAGCCATTGCCTCTCTCAGGCAACTCTGAGAAGCTCCTCACTGTTACTGACAATGCAGGAATATCCAACGCAATGTCCAGTTTTTGGGAGCTTGGGCAAAAAGGAGGACCTTACCACTCACTCTGCTTGGGTGTCAGAGACGAAGGAGAGAGCAGAAGAAAGTTCCTGTCGAGTTGAGGGAATAGAAAAATGTTTGGACCAGCAAGGGAAGGGACTGCGAAAAGCTGCAGCTGGTTGTGGGGAGCAAGCTGGATCCCAAGGCAAGGAAAGAAAGGAAGCCTGAGTTGGAGGAGGTCTACAGGCAGCAGGAAGGGAGGCAGTAATAGAGCTATCTATTTGCTCAATTAATTATCATTCATTTAATTTGTAATTTAGAAATGAAATTATTTTTTGTGATTCATTCAGAGGAAATTTCCTGAGGTGCCGAGTGCAGTTTGCTAAAATGAAAGATGATATCCCGCAATTAGAAAGATGATTATTGCACTCTGTGCTGAGGGGGTTGTTATGGCAAGGTGCAGCTTAGCAGTACATCCCTCTAGTCTTAAACCCTACCTACTTAGCCTTCAATGCTATACATGCTGCTGGAGGGGAACAGTCTGGGGTTGCTCCCCTGACATTTGGTGGGTTTTGTGAGACCAATATCTCCATGCTTTTTTGAATGATGTCTTGACTCTCTTTGATTTCTGAAGGTGAAGACACTGCATGAGAGGGCAGGAAAGACAGGAAAAGTGGGAAGTGTGAAAAATATGAGAAAAGTGAGGAGGGGATAAACAGAAGGTGAAGCAGCCAAGGCCGTGGCTGGGAAGAGCTCCTCTGTGCCAGAGGCAGAGGAGGGGACAAGCGCCATGTCCATCCAGCTGCCAGGTAGAGAAGAAGACTTTTGTGTATATCAAGGACTTGATGACTTTTTGTAAACTGGAATCATCCTTCAGATAGAGGATCAACAGAGAAATAGGACAAGGAAGTCCAGAAACATTGTTTGAGGAATGTCTTTTATAGGTTGTGATTTAGGGTTCAATCCCACTATTATTTTTGTTCATAGAATCATAGAATGGTTTGAAGGGACCTTAAAGATCCTCTAGTTCCAACCCCCCTTGTCATGGGCAGAGACACCTTCTACTAGACCAGGTTGCTCAAATCCCCATCCAACCCAGCCTTGAACACTTCCAGGGAGGGGGCACCCACAATTTCTCTGGGAGACCTGTTCCAGTGTCTCACTGTGGGAGACATTGGCCTGTCAGCCTTGCACAGCCTCTGAGAAATATCTAGGCTTTGATGAAAAACAGGCCTTGGAAGAAAGATAAGAAACTGCTGAGTTGTGCCAAGGTGGCAGGGAAAAACAACAGACAGCTGCAACACTAAACTGTGGAAAAGTACTGAACTGTGAGACGTTACCGCAGCATGAACAGCGCATGAATAAAAAGGTGATGGGTCTGCACAGCGCATGTTAGAGTGGTCTTATGCTGATAGGAGAAAAGGTTGATAGCTGTCTAATTGCTGATTTGTTTACTATGAAGTAAGAGCTTTACTGACAGCATCTGAGAGCATAAGTATGTACCATTGTAACAATAAAATCTCTTTTTCCTTCTGGACTTCATGGAGAGTCCGTGCCTCAGTTGCCACATCTCACCACTCTCACAGTAAAGAATTTCTTCTTTGTATCTAATCTAAATCTACCCTCTTTCAGTTTAAAACCATTACCCTTCGTCCTACCCTTACACTCCCCGATAAATAGTCCGTCCCCACCTTTCCTGTAGGCCCCCTTTAATTACTGGAAGGCTGCTATAAGGTCTCCCCAGAGCCTTCCCTTCTCTAGGCTGAGCAACCCCAATTCTCTCAGCCTGTTCTCATAAGGGAGGTGCTCCAGCCCTCTGATCATCTTTGTGGCCCTCCTCTGGACCTGCTCAGGCAGGTCTATGTCCTTCTCATGTTGGGGGCCCCAGAGCTGAACACAGTACTCCAGGTGGGGTCTCACGAGAGCAGACTAGAGGGGGAGAATCCCCTCCCTCGACCTGCTGGCCACACTTCTCTTGATGCAGCCCAGGATAGGGTTGTCTTTTTGGGCTGTGAATGCACATTGCTGGCTCATAATGAGTTTTTCATCCACTACTATTCCCAAGTCCTTCTCAGCAGGGCTGCTCTCAATCCAGACATCACCCAGCCTGTATTTGTTCTTGGGATTTCCCTGGTCTAGGTGCAGGACCTTTTGCTTGTCCTTGTTGAACTTCATGAGGTTTGCACAGGCCCACCTCTCAAGCCTGTCAAGATGCCTCTGGATGGCATCCCTTCCCTGCAGCATGTCGACCACACAACACAGCTTGGTGTTGTCGGCAAACTTGCTGAGGGTGCACTCAATCCCACTGACCATGTTGCCAACAAAGATGTTAAGTAGTGTCGGTCCCGACACTGACCCCTGAGAAACTGCGGTCATCACCCCTGTCCACTTGGACATCGAGCTGTATTTGTTGTTGTTGTTAAGAAAGGAGGAATAACCTAGCTTGGGAGATTTTAATGATCTTTTCTCAAGAGACCTGAGAAGAAAAAGAACATACATGACATCTAAAAAAGCCAGATCCTGATACTGGTCTTGGTTTAAAGTGATGCTAAAGAAATAAAAATACAAGTGCCAATAATGAAGTGAAAACAAACATGAAATGCAGCATCTTATTAACCATTACCAAAACTGCAATTTTTTACTTTTAACTGTGTATTGATTCTATATTGATTCCAGCCTTCTTTAAAGTAGTACTCTGCTTAAAGACAATTATGTACTTTACCAATTTCTCATTAGAGGAACAACACACTGAAAACAAATATTGCCTCTGGTATATGGAAGTTAAAGCGTATACTGCAAGCTTGTGGTTTTGTCCTGCACATTTTAATGTAGAAGGATAAGTATTGCTGCTAAGCGAGAAACAGGAGGTATTTTTAGCTGCTTACTATTAATAAATCAGTGAGTTCCCTATCTTTCATGGAAGCATGGAGAATATAGAAATATCAAGCTTTATTAAAAATGAGATATCTATTAAAAACAGCTGTAGGAATAGAAAACACTAACAGATCCTACACCATTTGAGCTTCTGCTTTGTCTCACTTGTAGACCAGGGATGTTTGTGAGCAGGATCACACAGAGTCCTCTAGTGCAGAATAATATGCTGCAAGTGCATATAGGATCCCGAAGGGTTTAAAAATCATTCCTGATTAGAAAAGAGTAAGGTCATGATTATTATAAAAGAGATAGTCTCGTCAGTAACTTTCAGAAATGGACTGACATCCTTAGGCACAATTCTGACTGCCCATTTTCTACCTGGGATAAAGAGTCATTTGGTGGCAATAGTCTTGCACTCTGTGTATCCATTTGAACCTAGATAGAACCATTTGTTATTCCCATTTTAAGTGAATTTAGCACAGTACCAGAAACTACAAAGGGAAAGGCAGAGACAAACTGAACCCATTATTATTTACTATTTACACCATTACAATTCAAAGCTGCAGTAAATTGAGAGATCAGGGTTTCATCTGGCTAGGCACTGGACAAACACAGACAAAAAAGCAGTACATCTTTTTCCCTTTTTTTCCCCCCTCTTAGTGCTCCTTCTGGGAAATACACAGGTTAATAACTAAAAACCCTATCTCTAACCTCTTTGAAGTCAGGATTTTTTGATCTTACATAAGGCCAGTAGTGCTTGGAAACCTGAAGCTTTGGATTTCAACAAATGAAGTGAGGTAAAAGTGCTTGTGCATGCATTACCCATAGGACTAGCAAAATAGTGTAAGGTTTGTGAGGGTACATGTATCCTCCTGTGGGGGTGTGTGTATCACCTGTGCCAGTGATTTCTGCCTGGAAGACATGAGCACCACAGCTACTACCACCCACTTGGAGCTGCAGCTTCAAGTTTTACCAGTGCTGATGCTTTTAATTCCTAAATATTTTCTCAATCGCTCCCCACACTAGAGGACATGAATTGTTCTTTAAGGTAACTGTAGATGACATAGGAAAGAAACTTCTCAGAGAGCCAACACATGCTTCACACGGTGTAGGAATGTCTCAGAATGAAAAAGGAGCTGGTCTGGGTCTGGGCAATACCAAGCCTGGCTGAGCCTCCTTTTTCTGATGTGCCCAAGAGGGTATGCATAGGAGAAAAGAAACAGAGCCAGCACACTGTGATGCCCACATAGGTGAATGAATGTGTTGAGACATCTCAAGGCAGAATTTGCACCCAGATCTTTGTATTAAGTAGCCATTAGTGCACCTGCACTACACAGAGGATGCCCAAACTTATTCTTGTCCAAATTCCACCTCTTCTGCTAGAGAAAGTTTCCACTCTTTGGTTGTACTTGCTGCCTCTTAATACTTTTCTTAACACCTGAGATAAATGGGAGACAATAAAGCTCAGCTTTTATAGCACTTTTCATGCAAAATGGACCCTTAAGCACTTTACCAAGTTAAATCACACAGTTACAGAATTAAATAATGTAAATTTAATTTTTTCAGCTTTAATATATTACTCCTTGTTTTATTGCTACTATCCAATTTCAATAATTCTTTTCCTTCTCTTTTAGTGCTATTATTTAATATTTACTTAACAGTGCTGATCAGAGGTCTCAATAAGACTGATCTAGGTGTTGTACAGACTGAGTAGTCACACATTATGCTCCTCAAGAGCAGATGCTGCAGAGATGAATTTTGCTTTTACTGAGGTCAGCGGGAAAACTTCAACTGATTTCACAAAAGTCCTCAGAGAGACCTCATCCAAGTATGGATACCTGATCATCCTGTCATCCCTAGTCTGACTGCAGGTGGGACACTAATTATTTTAAAGAGCCCAAGATAATTTTCCAGATGTTGTACCTGCAGTAGCAATTCTCAGCTTGTGCTCAAGGCACAAGCATGGCAGCTAGCTCCTTGGTGTGCACCATGCCAATGAACTGAGTTATGGTGAAAACCTGGCTGAAGAGACAGAGATGAGCTCTTTGAAAGTCTGGTCAGAATGATGTGTGTGAAGGACTTTTAAAATTGGGGTCTCTGACTGCAGAACACTGACAGAAAGCAGTCAGGAAGCAAATAATAAGCATTGAAATGCTCAGCCTCTGTGTAGCTAAGTGGCCAGAGGCACAGAGAAATGTGGAGATCTGCTTGCTAGGGAATTGGGCACGAGTAGGTGGTGGAGAAGAATGACTAGCTCTGGTTCAGACATGAGACTTGCTGGGGCTAGAGGACTCACATGTACAAGCTTCAGTGCTTGAATCAAGCCCATGCTTTAATTCCATGATTATTTCTGGAGTGGTAACTTTTGGATCCCTGCAGTTTGTTAGCAGAGCTGCAGACTCCTGAAAAATTTCCTCAAGTGTACTGACCTTTCTATTCTGAGACAGCTTTCACCAGTCACTTAGAAACTGCAGCAAGCCCCAGGGTACCACAGCCCTCAGCCTGCAAACCACTGTCCTAGGTAGTCCTTGGGCTGTTCTGAAGTGCCAGCTTCCTCAAGCATGCAGAAAAACTGACCTTAGCACAACCTTTCTGGAGAGGTAAACCCAGACAGAAAAAAACCCTTTGGGATGGCTCCAGTGAAGTGAACTTTCATTGGAAGTTGTCTACAGCCAAGAGGCAAGATACTGAGCACCAGACCAACTTCCTTACAGTAGAAGCTCCTTTCTATTTATTTCATCTTATCACATGCTGGATAACAGCCAAGTCCTATGCGCAGTGGCATTTCAAAGACCTTGTCTACCTCTTCTTCCTCATGTCCTTCACCAAAATCTGGCCAGAAGTTTTTCAGCAGATTTTTTTTTTCCCCTTTTGTCAGCCCAATGAAATAAAAGTCTGTCAGGAGACTGTATTGATCTTCTAACACAATCTGAGGGAAAACAGGTTTCCTGTCAGCTTCCTTTTCTCCTGGCCACCCACCCACAAAACGGTGCAGAACCAAGCATCTGCTAGCTTTGGGAATTTCAAAGGGAAAGTACTCAGACCAGACAGAACTCTCCACAGCAGGCACCTCAAAACCCTGATGTTCAAGTGACTTGGGAAGCACTGCTGATTTTAATAAGAAAATTCATAATAGAGTAAAATTTTAGGAGTCCTGTCCCACAACAGTCATGACCTTAATGGATTTTCCTGTCCTGTTCATCTTGTCCACATGATGCTCACATAATGTCTGATCATTCCTGTGACACAACTGCACTCATATTTTTTTTCCACAGCTTGCTCCCCTTTTCACTGATGGGAAAATCCCCTTCCTCCCCACCATTGTCTTGCCCAGACAATGTTTCACCGAAGCCGTCTCAGATCATTATTCTGTTCTCCCTGAAAACTCTTCTCCAAAAGATCTGTGCCAGAATAACACTTTTGAAAATCTCCTTTCCCCACTTTGCTTCAGACAAACCTTTGAAACACATCAAGATGCTGTAGAAAAGCAGAGAGCAGAATGAACTTGTGTTTTCCTGTGAAAGCTCTCACCTGCAGATCCTCTGTTTCTGTCTATAGCATTTCCCTGGAGGCTGCTGTCTGAATGACAAACAAACGAAGGGACAAGACGCATTTGAAAGGAACAAAAGCTCCCAGAAAACCTTGAAGGACCTTTCCACTGCTGCAGAGAGATACTCTCCAGGAGTCAAAAGAAAACCTCTGAACATCCAAACACAAGTGTCCTCTGAGGCTTTCAAACCAAGCAAGGCTTCCTTTAAATTTAAGGCTCCTTTTAATCCTGCTTGATTTGGTGTTACAAGCCCCAAGGCTCTTTGTGCTCCACCCATCAGAAGACAATTCAGAGGCCTATGGCCCGGAGCAGCCTCCACTTCCCTAGTGAAGGAGCTACAGGGAGTCCTTTCCCAGGGCATCCCAAGCAGCTTTGTTCAAGGGAGGCTTTTCAACTGACTTTAATTGCTTCAGGTCCCAACTCAATGCAGCATGCAAACAGGATACCAGAACTTTATGTGTGTATTGGAAGACCTACAGAAGTCAGGAGAATTACAGCAGTCATTCAGTTCTGACAATCGTGGCTATGCAAGACTTTTACATGATTGGTTTTACAAAGAACCATACTTTTTGGCTTTGAGACCAAGCTAAGTTTATAAGATTGAAGTCACACTCTGAAATTAGAGTTCTGTATATCTGGGTTTTTAAAAATGTGGTTCTATAACTGAAATTTCAAACTCCAGCAAGTAAATGAAAGAAATTGTGGAAAGGGTGTGCTGAACTGTCTTGTCTTGCTTGTGCAAATGTCCAGGATACTCTTCCTCTTAGTTGCTTTTTCTTAAGTTGTCATTTTTTCACCTTTTCCCCAGGAAAATGTTCTACAGCAATCTTGCATCTTAATGCATCTTGCTGTTGGGGCACAGGTTTCCTAATAGCACACTCTTGGTTTTTTTTCCTTTTGTATCTTCTGTTCACATCCAACTTTTCTTAGGAACATTACTGCCTCTCTGAGACACTGTAAAAAACATCCTCTGACTGCCTGAAGCTGAAGAAGGCTAGTGAGACAGAAATGGGACCTGGGCTATGGTGCAAGTGCTGTGGGAAAGCCTCTGTAGGAGAGGCAGTCTCTCAGACTGTGCTGCTGTACATGGAGGGCTGTCTCAGTCCCTTGACTTCTTACGGACGAGGGCTCTCACAGCTTTTGACTCACAGTGCCTAAGCAGTGTTGTAGTCTGAGGACAGTCCATACCACCATGCCACCACTGTGCAGGGTGCTCTTCAGCAGGGGTCCTTTGGAGCCACTGCCCTGCAGGATGGCACAGCCCTGCTGCAGTGCAGTGCCACAGCCTCTCTCCCACTGCAGGATGCTGCAGATTGTGGCTGTACCTGGGAGTCCTGGGGTGAGAAAGAGGCCAAAATCGTGTGAGAGAGGGGTCAACCATGCAAATCGTCATGTGGCATGTGTCTTGGCAGACCTACAGAGTCCAGGAAACACGCAGACAGCAGCAAGCACCAGCTGGTCCTTGTGGACCTCTTCCCTTCTGGACCACATCTTTGTTTGACACTTCTCAGGAGACCAGGAGAGACTCAGGTGCACTACTTTTAGTATTTCAGGCTCTCCAGTTCATGGTGTTGTTGCTCTGACTGTTAAGTCAAGCAATGTCTTTATATCTGATTTCCTTTCCATTATAACCTATAATAGGGCAATATCATGGTTCGTTCTGCCACACTCTCAGGCACATATAGTATCTGGTGTGAGGGAAATAAAGACATAATATCATCTCTGACTCAGTTGCCTTCTCTCCTTAATACTTCAATAGATGTCTAATGTAGCTTTTATGTTTAAAAAGAGTTCATCAGTTTACAAATTAGCAGCCTGAAGTGAATACCACTCAGTGACTTTCTATTTCTAAAAAAACATCTGTTTGGATTTTTGTTTTTTTAAGATTAGTGTTTATGAAATATATGTGAGATGAATCACTCAGCTCCATAAACCTTTGTGACATCTATGATCATTTCTTCCTCTTATAGTCTGTTCTTCCACCCACACCTCATGCCACTTCAAAACTTAAAACCCACCTCACCATTTTCCCTTCAGCCAGAAGAAAACGTATATTTTCCTCTAGGAAATCAGTTGGGCTTGAGAGAACAAACCGATGGTGACACTGCACACTTTACTTTGAGAGAAACTCAGCAGCTGCATCGAGAGTCTGTGTAATTGCCAAGAGCCTTAAGTGACTTGCCAGTTGTGAGGCTAAAAGATCAATGTCTCCAGCCTCCTCAGGTGTGAAAAGATACCTTAAAAACTGAATGCCCAGGAGCAACTGGAAGTAGATGCAATTAAAAATAAATAATTTAATGAGACAAATCTATACATTTACCTGGGATTATAGATACCAGTTTGATATTGCTGACAGTCCATCTTCAGGTTCCATTCACATCCTGAGAGTTTAATTAGTGTTATGAACTCCATTCCTATCCACATGAGAAACTCTCAGGTAAGGATGACAAAGTACAGAAAAGTGCTCTGTGAAAAGAAATGGGAAATTTTCACTGAATTTCAGCAATTTGACCATAATGTCTTCTGGCTAATTTTTTTCTGGGTAATAAAATGGACCAAATGAGGCAGAAGAACTATCCAAGGCAGCAAAGGGTTAAGAGCAAAAGGTGCACTGCTTGGTTAACTGTGTTCTCAGACCAGACCTACTGCAGTGACAGCCCATGTCAGCAGTTTGTTGGAACAAAAGCAGTGGGAACCGTTAACCCCCAGTATGTCAGTACTGCACCTTCCTTAGAAACACAGAGGGTGCCAGATGCCAACCTTGTGTAAGCACTAACATTGGAAATGCTTGGGAGAGATGCAGTGTAAAAATCTCGTAGGTTTTTTTCTAATTAAAATGACTGCTCTCTTACACCTGTCAAACCTTTTTTCTCTGCTGGTCTCAGTGGATCAGATTGTCCCTCAGATAGTCTCTGTAGCACAGCTGGCCTCTTTTGCTGGCTTGAATGGCAACAGATAAAATTGTCCTTCCTGAGTTCTAGAGAAACAGCAAGTAATAGTGTTCCTGTAGTGGGGGCAAAGGAGCCTTCATGGCACAGACTCCCCGTCCTGGGAGGCTGATGCTATGTATTTCCAGCTTCATGGAATGTGCCTTGGAAATTCTGGAAAACAGAAGAGACAAAAGGACCATTTGGGATACCTGGGGATTGATCTCACCTATGTCTAACTATCTGAAAGGCATCTAGTATAGGTCTCAATCCTTCTGTAGTCAGCAGAGAGTGATCACCACCTCCCACCACTTGCCAAATCCTCCCCTGTGCCCTCCACAGCTGTTGCAGACAGGCATGAACAGGGAGCACTGTAATGTACTATCAGAGGGAACTGGGTGACTTCATGAAACAGCATAAGTATGAGTAGATGGAGGAGCTCTGGAGAAACACCTTTTTAATTAATCTGAATTCTTTCTATGATCAAAATATATATGAAGGTGCTGTAGTCATTAGGGTGCCAGAAAAACCACTGTAGAAATCCACAGTGAAGTACAGCTCTGGTTTTGGTCTTTGTAACTATGTTGATGTCACTGAAGGCAGAGTCTTGGCGAACATACTAGTTAGAACTATCAGACCTTGAGTTGATACTGTTTTTTTTCAATAAAACTGCTGCCTCTGAAAAAAATTCCAAAGTGATAAGAAGTCTCAAAATCATACAAAAGGATTATTGCCCTTTTAAATATCTAGAAAACCTGTCCCAGCAGGTGTTGGAGTGTGCACCAGTGTGACTTTGTAGCTCTGCATGCCTCAAGGATGTTGCAGGCAGGAAACGAAAGATAACGTGACTATAACTGAGTAACAGTTCCCTGAAAATTACAGTTTATTAATCCTTCTTGCTCAAAATTAGCAAAAGGGAGGTTGTTTGTTTGCTTATTCTTTCTGTTCAAAAGCCAAAGTGTAGATCTGGGATAAGACATCAGTCAGACGTCACTCCACTCTCTGTGATAGGCATTTCTATGGTAGTCCCTGAGTTCGAAAGAGTTAGTAGCTGGAGCAATACTAGGCGAAGTACAAATATAGCTGTCCTGATCTTAAGGTCTCCCTGATATCCACATCTAGGCACTGTCACAAATGGCATATACACTAAACAAACAATCCTTTGGTCCAACAGGTACAGCCATGTTTAGGTGTAGATAACATCCAACAATTAGTGCATGCATACTTTTGCTGCATATTTACTGCAAATAGCCAAATAAAAGCTATTTCTGGCCTGACTATACCACCACTTCTCAGGAAAGCTTCAAACCTTGGATCCAACACCTCATTAATGTGGCTCTATGCCTCTTTAATCAGGCCTGTTTTGTGTCCAGTCAAACTAAAGGGAACATATATGTGATTACACATATTGCTACAGGCATACCTTACAATAATCAGTGTTAGTATTTCTGGGCTTCTTTTACCTAGAAATTTTGTTTGAAATAGAACATGACAAACTAAGGAAATGTGACATATGCTAAATATTAGGAAACATTTTCTCACAGTAAAACCAGCAAGGAATGTAGTGCTAGGGTGTGGTGGAATAGAGACCAAAATACTGCCTTTGGAGGATGTTTAGTGCTCAGCACGGGGCATTTTGAAAACAGACTAGACATCATCCATCAAAAATGGCTTAAATCCTAGGAACAGGTCCTAAATAGGCAAGATGGCTTTTAGAGGCCCCTCCTAACCTTACTTTCTCTGGACATGTTATAAATTGTTATTTTATAAATTAGGTAATTGTTATAAAGTGGTTGAGTGTGTCTACTCAGTGATTGGTCAGGCTCTACTCAGAATTTTCTTTAACATCTGAGATGCACTGGGATGCAACAAGAACAGATACACCTAATGGTCCTGGGATTAATACCAAACTGGAAGAGTTGCAAGCACCCTGAAAGACAGGGATTCAGTGATAAAGATGTTGACAAACTTAAGAGCTGGTATGAAACCAGCAAGTGGATATTAGTAAAGACACAGGAAAGGAAGACTAATGGATGGCAAAACAAAATGGAGAGTAATTGAGTAGGCAGCAGGACAGCAAGGAAATATGAAAGCTCTTTAGTGGCTCTTAAACTAAGTCTAAAGCCCGATGCATTTGATTGTGGGATAGGTTTCCTCTGTGAAAGAAATGCTGAAAGAAGGCCATTTGCTCTAGGGGCTGGGGGAGGGAACCACCTGGAGCATGCAGGGAAGCTGCTTTGAGGAGAGTGAGAAATAGGAAATATGTAGCAAATCTTGAAAGCAAGGAAGAACTGATGTAGTCAGAGATGGGGAGATGCATAAATCTTTCAGCATGCAGAAAGCTGTTAAAAAGGTGGTATAAGAGAGGGACATCTGAGAGAATTATCAGAGAGCAAAGGGCAAAAATTGTTTTTCGTTATAGTTGCACATATGCTTAGTTGTTGAGTTCCCAGCACAGGATCTGTGTACTCTTTCCTTCCTAGAAGCTTTCTCATGTTCTCACAGGGCAATAAAGCATCTCAATATGCTGTGAATATGGTGAGAAGGGGCTCTAAACTTCCACTTGTGATGCTTAATTATCAAGCAGGACCCTGGAAACACTGAACCTATCTTTTCTCTCTGCTGTTTCTTACTGGGAACTCTGAAGGGATGCGAGGATGAGACGGTGGCAGTCAGGAGGAGCCAGCTCTCTGGTGTCCACAGCTCACCACCCATCCACTACAAAGATAAGATAAAGGAATGAGGGGCTCAATCACTCATCCTGACTTGAATGAGAAGTTGTGTCCCCTTGCAGTGCTTGGTAGTGTGGTGAACTACCAGGGGCTGCCAATACACAGCTGTGGGGAACTGTCTTGTTAAGTGGCACCTACCAAAGTGGGGTAGCTATTTATAAGGGGGTGTCTGAGTAGTATGGACAAAAGACAAAAATGGTGAAGCTTTCCAAGAACTGCCCATTGCTCAGGAAGCTCATGAAGTGCAGACTGTCTTGCTCTTCCTCCTCAAGGTGTATGAGGCATGCTTCAAGGCATCATTTGTTGTAAGCAGATGCCTAGCTCTTGGGTGACTTAGACACAACCTCTCAGTGTGCAATTTTTCTCCCTCTGATCTATTCTTCTGTGCTGATTATTTCCCCATGCAAACCTGTTGGTTCCTGCAAAGCCTATTTATGCAAATGAACAGGGGAGGAGCTTCACTGGGAAACGAGTGACTCTAAGATGGAAAGGGGCTTGCATTTTCCTATGAATCTTCACCCAGCATAACCAAGTCTACTAGTTTTTCTGACTAAATGTATTTTAAAAGCATTTTTAGGTGAAGATAATGCTGTTTGGGCTGAAAGCAGTGGAAGGATAGTGCATAATATCTACTTATGTTGTACTTAGCACCTTGTACCAAAATATTTAAGCCTGTCTTCAGCCTGGAAGTGTGATTTCTGGGGGCAGAACAGATAATGTAGGAGAAATATAGAGGAAAATCTTTCTTAACCTCTCCTTACTTATCCCAATAGCCAAACACAGCACTGAAATCTGCACATATGTTTCTCTTTCACCAGAGATTTAATTATTTCCTCCTCTGTGTGTCTTCAGCAGTGACATGTTTCTGTCAAAACACCTAATCAGTTGCTGGTATGCAACTGACCATGTGAAAGATGTAGCTGACACTGTCCAGTCATAATCTCTGATCTCATGCTTGAGCAGCACATATCACGCACAAAACAGAACTTCTTGCTTTTATACAGGGCCTTCAGACATAGACTTCTTGCAGAGCTCAGCAGTAATAAAAACTCTTTGTGATTTAGTGAATAAATATATCAAGTTTTTGAGATGGGATAGGGCTTAAAAGTGACAAATATTGAGCCCAAGGGGCAAATATTTCTGCTTGAAAAGCCAGGATGTTTGTCTAAGCACTGGGGAAGATTTTGCACCAGCAAGAAATGCACACACAACAGTTATTCGCTGACACTTCAGGAAGACTTCAGAAACCTTATTAGATAGACCGGACAAGAAAAAAGAAATACAGAGGGAAGCAATGTTGGCAGCAATAAACAGAACAAAAATCATTAGCATTATTTTATTTAATCTGTAGTGTTTTCATAGAGGGACTATGTAGTTCAGGCATGAGCTAGCTAGTTGTAGATCCTTTACCTCCAGTCCTGGCCAGCCTGGTAGCTGTCAGAAGTTGCTACAGCTGTGTGGTTGCAATGGGATCCAGGAGGTGATTCAGGTGATCCATCTCAAAAGCTCATATTAGACTGGGGGTGTCACATATGATGCATTAGTGAAATCGAAGCTGTGCCTGAAGTGATGGTCTTACCCAGGAGCTCAGAAGATCTTCTGGTAGATATGCCAGCCACAAACTGACTCCACACTGGTGGAATCCAGGCTGGGTGTTGGACTCCTGCCCACCTTCCTGGTCTCTGTGAGAAGGAAACCCAGACACATGAGCTACAGGGAGCTGTGGTATGCTCTGGTCAGGTCCCCAAGGCAAACAGCTGGGATACCAGGACCATGGGCCTTGAATGACTTTTGTACTCTGTTCAGATGCAACCTCAGGCACTAGGGTTGTTCCCTACAGCCTGAGACTACTTCTGCTAATCATTTTCTGAACTCTGAGGCACTCCCTGACCTGCAGATCAGTTCCCTGATCTGCTTGGTGAGGATAGTGAACCAGACCTCATTTATACAGACATTTAATTTCTAGAGATAGACCAAGTTAGATCCAAGACTGAGTGGCTCAGGCTGTTTCCTCCTCTTCCAGCAAAGCATCTGTCTCTTAGGGTTGCTGGGAAAGGGAATAATTAAGGACAGCCTATGATGTACCTGCTTTGTTTGTCTGTACAGATGCTCCAGGAGCCAGGTAACTGAGATAGAGCAATGAACCAGACTAACATAGATCAGCCACCCTTCAGCAGAGTTTAGGAATGGATGGAGTTAATGCAGTTCCCATACAACAACAACCCATGTGTTTCTACTCTACATTTTAAGCTTTGTGCTGTCATAGCTGCATTGCTAGCAGCACCTGGCCTGGTTTTTAGCCAGCTCAAGCACTGAGCAATAGTAGTACAGACCAATCTCTTGTGTGTCTCCTTCCTCTGATGCAACCAGAGTGCAGGCTAGCAATGGAGGGAAAGTGGGAATTTCTCCTTCAGCTCTCCTCAGCGAGGATAAGTGATTGAAGCAGTCTCTCCTGCACAGCACTCATGGCAGCCAGCCCACTTGCTGTGTGCAGGTCTGTCTCTTGTGGGGAGGGAGAGTGAGAACCAGGAGCTCAGCATGTACTCAGCTGCAGTCCTGAAGCAATTCTCACTCTCCCAACTACAAAAGAATACCTTATTTATAATGAGGAGTATTTAAATATGCCATTTTAAGGGCATTAAAATCTTACTTCATCTTCTTTAAGTTTATTCCTTTTAAGTCCATGGTAGAAAGATGAATATCATAGGTTTTATGGCTTGAAGACATACCATCAGCAGATGATCTCACAGCTAAGGCTGAAGGTTCAGGCAGTTAAACTGGCTTAACTGTACATGGGTAACTCAGCACATAGCACTTGGCATCCAGCCTGAGGTTAGGAAGTACTCTGTCACTGGAACTGCTGCTTTTAGGAAGATGGAGCAGCACAGAACTGAACACAAGAATACTATGTTGTTTGTGAGAGAAAATATGCATGTATGTCTGTTGGAAATGGTGGACATCTTCCTTTCACTCCCAAGGCTTCCAGGCCCTTGACAATTGCTTCTCTTACTCTCCCACCTATTGAGTTGACCAAATAAACCCTGGGTATGTGTTTGCTGCCACAACTGTGCAGCAGGTGTTTATCACTGCTCAAGGCTGGAAGGCCATCCCTAAAATCTCCCACCCCCTTGTTGCCTGAAGGGACTTGGGGGGCTTCTCCCCAGTCTGACCACAGTGCGCTGAGTCCACATCCAGGTGTGACACTGCACTAAAGTGAGTCTTCATCTTGGGGTCTGGAGACACTGGGCTGCTCCTGGTGCCTGGGTTAACTGCTTCAGGGCATGCCTATGTAGCCCTGCTTAGCATGGCATTATGCCAGGTAGGCTTACCTAAGGAAGGAGCATTTAATTCCCCAGTCGGCTGTATCTGTGTTTGTAGTCACCTGTATGTCAAAGTCTGGCATGTGGTAGCCATTAACACTTCCTGCAAGTACAGTACACCTGCTTTTTAAACAGCACCTTTCTAACACAGATCTAAATGTGCTCATGACAGGTTGAAAACTCAGCCCTTTGCCAGGCAGGCAGCTAGTTCTGCTACACGGAGAAGCAAGATCAGAGGGAAATGAAAAGACAGACCTTCAGAAGCATTAGGATGTCTAAAGAGCACTTTAAGAACCTTCTCTCATTCACTGCAGTTGGAGATAGGAGTTAAAATCACAGTGCCTATTGATTACCCTCAGACATCTTGACACCCTTCAAAGTCTGGCTCTTGACTTCCAAGTGACTTTACAAATTCACACGTAAAGTAAGTGGCATCTCTAGACACAAAACCGGGGTGACAGAGTGCCTGGTTCTGTGCTTCAAGCCTCTGCAGCACTCTCTCCTTAAAGATATGGATGGCAATTTACCCACAGCAATGGTGTTCATTAGGCCTGGTGTCCTGCCTGAGGTTCACCTTGGGGAAATTACATTCTGGATAGTTGAATACCTTCCATCTTCTTTAACAAATGGATGCAGTATTGTTATGTTATTATTACATACTGATTTATAAAGCACCATCCACATACATCACAGTGCTGTATGATCTAATTACAAAACACCTGAGACTGAATAAGAACTATCCAGGCAAGAAAATTGCTTGAAGCCTGACCTTTAATGCACTAAAAGAACCAGAGGTTTGGAGTGAGTGGGAGACCCAAGATGAAGAAATCCATCAATCCTGACTGTATATAGGAACAAGAGCCTAGGTACTAGCAAAACTATACAATTAGGAAGTGGCCAGGTGGAAGAATTATGAATAAAATGGAGAAGCCTTCACTAATCACTGACTCCTCCATATCTCAAAGCCCATGGAAATCAAGGGGAGTGGTGCTCTTGACTTTGCTGGGCCCTCTGATGTCCCCAGGCTGAATAGTATGGGTTGCTGGTACCAAAGTCCTGCTGTGTGACATCCCAAATTCAGTGTGTGTGCAATGATTGCTATCCATATACCTTTGCAACCACTTTGACGAAAAATATAAAGTATAATTAAAGTACTTATGTTTTTATTCTGGCTATATTTTTATGTCTGTCTTAATTCTGAAGATTAAAATTAACTTTCCTGAAATAATCTCCTCAATCTTTATAATTAAACCTCATTTAAATATTTTGGTCACTTTCATGAACTAATTGCAGTGACTTATGGTTGAGAAGGTACTTTCATCTTAAGACTCGATTTGCAGGTGCTTAGAACTTTTAGAAAATAATAACCTTTGGGTTTAAAACTTATGTTTGCAGAGATCAAAGCTGACCTGGGGATGGAAAACAATTGTGTATGAGGCCTTTTCCCCCCTTTTTCTGACATGCAAGAAGATATGAAATGGTGATTTTCCTCTTCTTTCTTTATCACCTTCACAATTATTGGGACTACATCCCATTATTTCTACCAGTGTTTGGGGAAGGCTTCTCAGAAAACTGAAGAGGTGAGGAGGAACATATCTATCTCATCAGTAATAAACATACTGTGCTTTTTGGCTTTTTAACACAGTTGGTTTTTTTTTTCTCAGATTTTGAGGCATTTAAACAGTAACAAACCTATAACAAAACAAAAAGATAATTTGATGCAGAATGACTGGAAGTGTTCCCCTCTTCACCACCATAAAAGTTTCATCATTTTGGGCTTGAACCAAAGACTGATTAACGAACTTAATCCTGCAGACTGTTTTTTCAGTTAATTTCAGCAAGCTTCAGATCCTATGTCATGAATATACTGCTTAACCTGAATTCTGTATCAATAGAAAGAGATGAAATCATCTGTCTCTGTAAGTCACAATAAAGGTTCAAAACCATGTTTGTATTAGTTCTCTACTCTTTAGAGAGTCTCCATCAAAAGCAAGGACCTTCAGGATGGATAATTCTAAGGATATAGACCAAATGAAGTCCTACACCTCCAGGGATTCACTGGCATCCCATCTTTTCTTTGAGATCCGATGGTGTCCAGCACAAGGACCTAGCTCACTGACTTTGTGTTATTGCAGCTAGAAAATGACTCAATACATCTGGAGGATGAAATCTACCACAAAACTAATGGGGATGCAAGTAGTTTCAGTTCCAAGGGAATTCAGAAAATACATTTTAGGTCAGTAAAACAAAACTACAGTCTATGTTCAAGCCCTTTGAACAGTCTTTGCTCAGACCCAGAGCTACAGTCCTAGACCAGGTTATTCTAGATGTCCCATCCATTTCCTTCACTCCTCAGGAAGAGTGGCTTTCCGAACAACAGGTGATTTATTGCAGTGCCTCTTTCCTGGCCCCCAAGCTTTGTAGCATCTCAAGCCAAACTGATGATCTGCCTTGGGTATGTGCCTTTGTTGCCTGAGCTGCCTGACCTATCCTTACATGTCCCTTTTAATTAAATAACACTCAACTTGGTTTAGTAGTGATAATGATAAGGATTGTCATGATAAGGATAGTACAAGGTATCTTTACCTTGCCAGGCTGATTTGGGAAACCTGCAAATCCAATCTGTGTGTCTAAAAACCACTTCAGTTTGAGGGCTGGAGGGGAAAAGCGATCTTTGTCTTTCCTAACATTCTCCTCTAGGGAAAATTAAAGATGTCTAAGGTTTTCTTTGTTCTCTCTCTGTCATCCCATCTTTCACTTTCTGGCTTCTTTACCTTCCAATCTCCTTTAAATTGCATTAAAGGAATAGGAGAAACCATTGCTTTTCTCTGTTTGCCTTGAAGCTAAAAGCTTTCTCTTTTCTTCACAGTGCTTGTTAAATACGATAGACAGAGTGAAAGCTTCATAAATCATAAACAAGCAGAGGACCTAAATAAAAGGCACTGCAAACTGAGGAAAAGAGAGGCCCCAGCATGCACATTAAGGCTAGCATCACGCATGCAGTCCTTATTTTAAACCACACTAGCAGGAGGCAGAGGGCATGCCTGTTTTGTGTCTAAGCCAGAAACCAAAACAAGAGCCAGTGGGCCATGAAAATGAGTTAAGAAATAGATCTGCAGTGTTACAGCCACAGAGAGATGCAGATTTCCACTCTCCAGTTTTGCCTGTCCCTCTACAATGACCACCCCCTTTTCTCTCTGTGTCTCCTTACAGCATGGAAAGGCTCGTCCATTTTTCATCAAGTGGTAACTTGTTTTGGGCTCTGCTGAGCACAGCAACAGCAACCTCCAGAGCACATTAATGGTGAGAAATGCTGGACCGTGATGCTAGCAGATCAGCCTGTGCTCAGGATTAGGGTATGGATATTGGGAATCTGGCAGGGAAGAAGTTTGTTTCAGAACATCCTTCTTTTCCTCGTGCCTGCTTACAAAGCTATGAGATGTACAAACAGGTGATATAGCAGAAAAAAAATGCAAAAAACAGTCCACGTTCCCTCAAAGGAGAGCATTTGTTGGTGATAACGAAACAGAGCAAGTTAATGCAGGAATCAGAAAATTGGCTCCCATCCACCCTGCTGGTGGGGCCCAGCCTTCCCATAGTCAATCTCTGCTCTGCAGCAGACAAACTGGGCTCTTCTTCTCCATATCCCAGAGCGAGTCTGCACAAAGATGGGAACAGCCAGCCCCTGCCCACCACAGCTTGGGTAGGGTTGGCACATCTTGTCAGTCAAGAACGTGTGTAACGAACAGGTTGGTGCCCTCTATCTTAAGAGTGCAGGTGGTGCTCACCATGTTTTCCTGAAAAGACTTCTCTTTGTGAGGAACTCTTTCTTGATATTAGTGGAGAACATTTCTTCCCTGATGCAGAAAGATTAAATCTGTGTTTGCGCTCATAATGCTGTGCTCCTTCTCCTTGCTCTGAAGTGGGACTTTATTCTTTCATTCATGGTGCTCTTGGAGGTGGGAGCTTTCTAGCCTTGGGTGTGGAAAATACCTTGTCAGGGACTGGTACTACAGCAGTCTCAGGAATAGCACAAAGTACTGTCCCCTTGTTTCAACTGTTTATTCTTCATAATTAGCCTTTAAATCTCTGTCAGAAGTTTTCTCTTCACAGTGTCATTATCAAACTTCTTGAATTATCCTCCTGTGAGCAGTTTTATAATTTGGAGAGGAATAGTTTATATCTTTTTATCAATCCACTAATATCCATGATAGTGTTCATTCTTATACAGCATTCTAGAAGTCACATTCCTTTATTTGTACTGTCCTCATCTAGATATATTTATATTTTTAGGTTCAATAATTAAGCTATTATCCACTGCACTAAGGCACATCTGCCATAAATTTCTTAGATCCCACGGAGTTGTTTTTAAGAAGACAAAATGAAAATTTGAGATCATGTATCTGTTGATTTTCCTGGAGTTCAGGAAGGTAGTTGTTTTAAAGAAATGGTACCCTTCATTAGCACACAAATCAATATAATTTTGTATTCCATCAGCAGTTTTGAAACATATTTTGCTAAGTTAATTTAGTCTAATTTAAAATATTGGGTTAATTGCTAGGGAATGTTTGCTTTTTTTTTTATGTTCCTCTTCCTGATAACTTATGCTGATGGTGCTTTGCTTTTACCACCTAAAAAGATGGACCACAGGGCAGCTCTCTTTTCCCATCACATCCTGGGGCAACCTTGGGAAAAGAAACATTTACTCCTTTGCAGTCAGTTTCTCTTTGTCTTCCCTCTTCATCCTTTTGCAATTTTAACAAGCCCCCTTTCTTCCCCACAGGCTGCCTACTTCAGAAACACTCTGGAAATTATGCGTCTCAATTTTGCTCCTAGAAATCTTGACTTGACAAATGCTGCTCCTTCCTGGCAACAAATACAACATTTAATAACTGACAAGAGGGGTTAACCTTTGGTCTGAAGAGCACAAAGTTATAAATCAGTTGCTGTTCCAAGGGGCTGAGTTTGCATCAGGTGTTTCACTTTTTTCCTTTAGAAAAAAAAAACCAACAACCCACAACCCAGAACAGATAATCTAATACAGCGTGGCTGGGAGGAAACAAGATACTTGTAACAGCTTTTAAAGCATTAAAAAGAAAGCATGCTAGGAACAAATACTGTGTTTGTGTTCTGAGGCTACAACGTGATAGTTCTGAAAGAAGAGATTTACTGAATCAGGTTTGATGCCTTAAAATAATGAGAGTGTAGGAACTTCCAGGGGAGGAGGGGGAACAGACTTAAGGTGTGTGGCCTCATTTAGACAAAACATAAATGTACACAGAGCAGAAAGGAATTGAACATTTAAGCCTTAGTTTATTTTCACAGAGGAGAAAGCTCTCTAATGTTAAATATTTATCAGAAAGGCTCTTACTGATGTGGTCATGCTGAGCCCAGAAGTGACTTGTGTTCAGAGGTTTTAGTCGTGTCAGTGGGATGCTGAATTGCTCCCTGTAGGAAGAGAGGGCACAGCCTCCCAGGGAAGGGCAGGAGGGAGAGCAGCATAAGGAGGAGGAAGAAGAGGGCTTCATGCTCAGTGCCAGCAGAGGCAGAGACCCTAGCTGGGGCTTGGACTGGGCAAAAGATTGCTGTGCTAAATCCATTTATGTATCTCAGATCATACAGTGCAGCCAGGCTAACCAAAGGTTCTGCCCCAGCTTT
Source organism: Strix uralensis (assembly GCF_047716275.1). NCBI lineage: Eukaryota > Metazoa > Chordata > Aves > Strigiformes > Strigidae > Strix > Strix uralensis. The sequence continues at coordinate 60,211,758 of NC_133976.1, forward strand.
TATACTATACAGCCCTTTCTATGTGAAATGTTTTGGTAAATGCCTGTAGCCAAGTCAGTTGTGTCTTCAGCTTCCTGGAGATCCCCACCAGCAACCTGAGGAACAAAAGCAGGCATGTCATTGCATGAGGGAACCTGCCTCTGACCTGAGTTTTCCTGGAAATGATATACAACTTGTGATTTTATTTTATTTTTTTAGTGATAGTTTTGGATTATTCTTTTTCCATTTCTGAACACTTTCATTGCATTGATCTCCAGTCCCCATACAGAGAAGGCACTGATGGCTCTACATAGAAATTAAGTAGTATGTGTTAACTTTTCTTGTTTAGAACCCATATCTCCTTTAGTGCTATCGTATAACATGAGCATCTTTTTGCCTTTGCTGGCAGGGATATGTGGGGGGGTGAGAGGAGGCAAAGGTTTGCCAAGGCTGTTGTTCAGATGTCGCAGTTCAGTTGTGGCACACATAATATTTTCACTGCTTTTATAAGGCTACAAAATACCTGTGGTTTGGTAGGAAAGAGAAATTGCCGAAAGGAATGGTGGATAAGCACTGACAGACTCTGGTTTTCCAGAAGCAGACAGTCATTCAACCATGGATAATGACCACAGCACAGATGACAGGATAAACACAGTATATGAGATTGAAATAGACACACAGCATTTAAAAACAACATCTCAGCAATGCTAGCTGCTACATTTATTCATTAAACAGTGACAAAAATGCTATTTAAGGAGGGTAAAAAACAAATTGGAGATAAATGGACACATGCAACTGCCTCATGCATCCACATGCAATCACACGTTCTGCTACATTTATATATATTATCACATGTTATTCATTACCCTACTGTTCTTCAGATAAAAGCATGCTTTGCATGTACACACACATACGTTCTCCCACAGAACTTAATTCAACACTGTAATGCACAGCACACCTCTACGATCAACACACATAAGCTATAATCTTGATATTTCTCGGTAAAGTTGTGGTGGCAGGAACTAAACTCACAAGGGTAAAATACATAAATACTTTGAGTAGCTTAATGCAAATTACATTCCTAGAGCCAAGGGTGATCCAACTAAGCCAGGGAGGTCCTGTGTTTGGAGATACTTCAGGCAAACTCTTTACTATCTACTGTCAAGTCAATGTTCACTGAGAGTATGAAAATATCCTGGCGGAGTTGTGTTCCACTCCTGTTTTGGATGGAAGTAGCCAACTTGTTTCCATATAAATGCTGTATATTTCTCACCCTTGGTACAGTCATGCAATTCATATTCTGTCTCTGAAACAGTTAATTTTCATTACTTCAGATGGATGATGCCAAGGTAGCCTATGCTAAGTGTATCCCTTAGTACCCATTCCAAAAAGCATATACCAGACCTTCCATTTAATATCCTAGGGCAAAACTATTTATAACTCTTAAGTTTCCTTTATATGCTAGATACATAAGTGACCTGTTGGTAACAAAAAGATGGCTTCTGTCAACTAACTATATTGAACAAACCTGTTCCTCTGATCTAGTTTTGGAGCAGCTTTGCCCAGAATGGGATAGCTAATTTGGTTTTCCACTCTTGGTATTTGAGTGATGACAGCAGAAAAGAGGATAGTTTGGGTAGCTAAGCATCCGTCACAGCCTGCTCCAGTGCTCAGGCAGTAGGTCTTTGAGAAGAGTGGCTACAGAACACAGTCTGGAGAAGGAGTTGAGGAAAAAAAAAAAACCAAAACCAAAACCAAAACCAAAAACCAGCAGAGTTTCTCTATCTGATAACAAGGGATGAACTTAAATGCCAGACAATCTGAATATAGCTCAGAGTTTACTAGAGAGCTGAAAGATTCAGCTTGCTTATTATTCAAAGCTGCTAAAGCCTATGCAGTCAGTGGAGAGCATCTGGGATTGTACTCATCTGACACCTCTGCTAGATGCCTACAGCCCTTTTACATGTGTATTATGGTAATATCTTACATATCAAAAAATGTTATAGCTCTGAGCTTGGTGTCACCAGCAGAATTTTGGGGTTTTTGATCATGGGTCCATTTACATGACACCAGGACTGCTGGTGACAGATGGAGTGCACCTGTCTCAAAGGGGGAAAAGGGTCTTTGCACAGGAATTAGCAGGGCTCATTGAAACTAAACTCTTTCAAGTTTAAACTGAAAGAGATTTGAAGGGGGAAAGGGATAAAACAAGGCTCACTAGAAATAAGCCTGGGGGCAGCATGCCAATGTTTGAAGGTTGGTGTGCTACTGAGGTCCTTCCATCTGCCATGTCAGAGTAGGTAGGGATGGAAGCTCTTTGGCTTAATAGCATCTACTTTACTACAAGAAAGACAAGGTAAAATCCTATCTGTGGCCTGTGTGATGGAAATAGATTTAGCAAGATGTTTCTCCATATCTGTTCATCTGGCAGGCTGCTCCTAAAAGAACACCAGCCCTTCCAAATCCAGGATATGAGGATCTTTGGGTACCATCCATGTCTGAACATAGAAGTCCTGGTCAGACAGTGACAGCTCTGTCTGCCTAACAGGAGAATACACTAACACATACAATATACACACAAGATGTTTGTAGGGAACCATTCAGTCTTGGCTGGATATAGGCTTTCAAGAAAACATGAAGACATTGTATCTGTTTCCTTGGACTAGCGCTCCAAGGAAAAGAAGCCCATGAGCATCATAACCAGTTGTTCCCCCTCTACTGTTGCTGTTTAGAGTCCATACTACCATAGGGTGAGGAGGTTGACTCTTTCACTATTGTCTGTTCTAGCATACAAAGGTTGCCTTTTCATAGAACCATAGGATAATTCAGGTTGGAAGACACTTCAGGAGGCTTCTAGTCCAACCTCCTGCTCAAAGCATGGTCAGCTCTAAGGTCAAACCAGATCTCTCATGGCTGTACCCATTCAGGCCTTCAAAACCTCCAAGGATGGAGAATTGGATGCACAGACCCTCTGGATAGCCTGTTCTACTGCTTGACTGTTGTCCTCAATGTGAGTTTTTCCTTATGTCTGATCTGAACCTCTCATTCCAGTTTATGTTCACTGTGTCTCCTTCTTCCATGCACCACTGTGAAGAGCCTGGTTCTGTCTTCTTGATATGTAGGAATACTGGTAAAGAAGACTTGGCTATATTTTATTTTTGTGGTGGGCATAAATAAGCAGGGAATGAAGCTGAGCTGTGGAGAATACCATCAAAAAACTCCGGTGCTTTTTGTATCAATTGCAGATCATGTTACTAGCCATGAGCATAAGAAGGCTTTCTGCTGTCATTGCTTAGGAAAATATGTGCTTATATTGCCCATGAAAATCATGCCATGAGCTTTGTGCAACGCAACAGGGATGAGGTAGTCATATATTCCAGGACATAAAGATAATATATACTATATAAAAAGACAGTGCTACTGCATTACTGCAGTAGTATCAATCAAGAAGAAATCACAGCATACTTTGTCTTTTTTAAAGACAATGTGGGTACATCAAACTTTTTACTTGCTTTGAAAGCTGTCATGCCAAGGGCAATTGTGTTCAATGTTAATCTAATGGAAAGCAAAGGTGGATGTCCCATCATTTGTGTCATTATTCTGAGTATAGGAGGTATACACAATATTTTGTAAGATGCCCTGGACAGTAAATGCATTGTAATCTAGCTCTGACACATACTGCAATTTAGTACTACTTCAAGAGCAAAATGGTCCTGACTCTTCCTAGCCAAGGGCATTGCTCTTGTAGTTTTTTTCATTGTTCCTGGATGAAGTACATCTTTGAGAGAAATACTTAAGCCCACTCAGTGGAGAAAGGCTTATTGCCTCTGAGAAGTGGTTCAGGGGATCTAAGGAAGACACCAAGAGGAGAGCAGCCTAAAGGCAGTCAAACAAAGCAGTAGTTGCAGGACCTGGGCGAACATATTAGGGCATGAGCATGTAGCCTTCAATCTATATTTGTCCACTCAAATGAGTGGCTTGAGGACTCAATTATTTTCTGTATGAACAATATTTATGTTCAGAAGAGATAAAGGAGTCCCAAGGGAAAGTGCATACCTTGATCACAGTGTTTTGTGCCAGCTAGAAGGCAAGTAAAGGGAGGGATAAACACGGTGTCTTTTGGATCTGTGCTCGACAGTTTCTTGTCCTCTAATGGCTGTTTGCAGCACTACAGACACCTGAGGCAGCTGTGGAAAATCACAAGTACGAGAAAGGCTTTTATGTTGTACAAGGACATTCAGAGAAGCATTCAGCTTGTGCTTTTAGGTGCAAAGTCTAAAATAAATAAGAAGCTTATTTTGAACACATAAATGTGTGCAGCATGAGTCCAAAGAAGGAGCTGTGATTTCCAGTCTGTCTGTGACTGACGGTTGTGGTGAGGGCCAGTCCAGCCACGTGTCCTCTGTTCAGGGATGTGACAGAGAGAACATTTCCAGCATCTATGACAAAGGCAAAGTATGTTTGCTCTATTTTCTCTTTAAGTCAGCCTAAACAGCTGCTATGGCAGCTTGAGTCAAGAAAATAAATTTCTTTACTCAGAATCACAGAATCAGAGAATCATTCAGGTTGGAAAAGGTCCTTGGGACCATGGAGTCCAACCATCAGCCCTACTCTACAAACTTCTCCCTTACTCCATATCCCCCAACATCTCATCTAAACGACCCTTAAACACATCCAGGGATGGTGACTCCACCACCTCCCTGGGCAGCCTATTCCACTGTCTGACCACTCTTTCTGTGAAAACTTTCTTCCTAATGTCCAGTCTAAACCTCCCCTGTTGGAGTTTAAAGCCATTTCCTCTTGTTCTGTCACTAATTACCTGTGAGAAGAGACCAGCACCAACCTCTCTACAATGTCCTTTCGGGTAGCTGTAGAGAGTCTTGAGGTCTCCCCTCAGCCTTCTCTTCCTCAAACTAAACAGTCCCAGCTCCTTCAATCGCTCCTCATAGGATTTTTTCTCCAGACCCTTCACTAGCTTTGTTGCCCTCCTCTGCACTCGCTCCAGCACCTCGATATCTCTCTTGTATTGAGGTGCCCAAAACTGGACACAATACTCAAGGTGTGGCCTCACCAGTGCAGAGTACAGGGGGACTATCACCTCCCTACTTCTGCTGGTCACACTATTTCTAATACAACCCAGGATGCCGTTGGCTTTCTTGGCCACCTGGGCACACTGCTGGCTCACGTTCAGCTGCTTGTCAATTAGAACCCCCAGATCCTTCTCTTCCAGACAGCTCTCCAGCCACACCTCCCCAAGCCTGTAGCGATGCATGGGGTTGTTGTGGCCCAAGTGCAGGACCTGGCACTTGACCTTGTTGAACCTCATTCTGTTAACGTTGGCCCACCAATCCAATCTATCCAAGTCTCTCTGTAGAGCCTCCCTATCTTCATGCAGATCGACACTCCCGCTTAACTTGGTGTCACCTGCGAATTTACTGATGATACACTCTATGTCCTTATCAAGATCATCAATAAAGATGTTGAACAGAAATGGTCCCAACACCAAGCCCTGAGGAACACCACTTGTGACCGGCCACCAGCTGGATTTAACTCCATTGACCACCACTCTCTGGGACCATACATCCAGCCAGTGCTTGACCCAGCAGACCGTTCACTCATCCAGGCCATGGGCAGCCAGTTTTTCTATGAGAATTCTATGGGGAACTGTGTCGAATGCTTTTCGAAAATCCAGGTAGACAATATCCACAGCTTTACCCTTGTCCAATAGTCGAGTCATCTTGTCATAGAAGGAGATCAGGTTTGTCACGCAGGACCTGCCTTTCATAAACCCATGCTGACTAGGCCTGATCCCCTGGTTGTCCATTATATGACTTTTAATGACACTCGAGATGATCTGCTCCATGACCTTCCCTGGCACCGAGGTCAGACTGACAGGTCTATAGTTTCCTGGATCCTCCTTTCTGCCTCTCTTGTAGATGGGTGTTACATTTGCTACCCTCCAGTCCAATGGGACCTCCCCAGTTAGCCATGACTTCAGGTAAATCATGGAAAGCGGCTTGGCGAGCACACGTGCCAACTCTTTCAGCACCCTTGGGTGTAACCCATCCGGTCCCACAGACTTGTGTGCATCCAAGTGGTGTAGCAGGTCTCTGACCAATTCCTGTTTAATTGTGCTGACCTCATTCTGCTTTCCCTCCCCATCTCCCAGCTCATGAGGCTGGGTGTCCAGGGAACAGCTAGTTCCACTGCTAAAGACTGAGGCAAAGTAGGTGTTGAGCACCTCAGCCTTTTCCTCTTCCTTTGTTACTATGTTTCCCTCTGCATCCAATAAAGGAGGGAGATTTTCCCTAATCCTCCTTTTGTTATTAATGAATTTATAGAAACATTTTTTATTATCTTTAACAGCTGTAGCCAGGTTGAGCTCTAGCTGTGCTTTGGCTCTCCTAATGTTCTCCCTGTATAGCTTCACTACATCTTTATAGTCTTTATACTCAGATCAGCTCTAATTTTTTTGCACTTTCACCAGTTGTCAGGTTAGGGGTGAGACAAATGAAATTAATTTCTTTACTCTAGGCAACATGCCAAACCGCTAAACTACTGTATGCCTCACTTTCTCAGTCTGTAAAATGGGGACTGCTATGTGAATAAAATCTATGATGGAAGAGAGCTATGATGGAGGCAAGTTTTATTATTCAGTTTTGTAATGCATTATGACATTCTCATTTTCTTTATTTCTTCAGATGACACTCAGGTTTGAACAGTGTGGTGGTTTAGCCCCTGCCGGGGTCTGAGACCACGCGGCCGCTGCCCCTCCCCCACAAAGGGAGTGAAATACAAAGCCCCAAGACTGAAATAAGGAAAGGTTTAATACAATAATGCAATAGCAACACAACAAACAACAACAATAACAGTAATAGTGATAGCAATGAACAGAGCAAAATAGCTATCAAATACAGCAGTTTGAAGCACGATGTACAAAACCACGAGTGCACCGCGCTCCCGCGCCAGGAAAATGCGACCTGCCAGGATGTGACGTCTGCATGGTATCTGAATAACCCGGCTAGAGCTCCCCCCCACTGCTGGGGAAACTTAACCCTATCCTGGTTAAACCAGGACAAACAGCAACAGAGCTGTTCAGTGCCTTCATTGAGCTGCATGGATGAAAGGCTACTGACTTATTTAGCCTTTTTCTGGCACATCCATAGAAAGCTTCCAGGACTGCTTAGAGAAGGGAGGTGTTTTCTGTACTCACCTTCCATTCCTCAGAGGACTGGACTGGGCCTCATCCACTGTAAAAGCAGGCTCCAATTTGAGCCAGGTGAGTAGCTCCTTCATATAACTGCTCAGAGCTTGTCTGAGATTATAGGTAGGTCAGAGGCCTGGAGAGCACAGGCTGGGATTTCCATGACGTTTAGGTATTTCATTCCCATTAATTTTGACAGAAGATGGAATACCTGTTACTTGGGAAGAATAGCTGCATAAAATATAGAATAACTGAGCTTGGAAAAGACATCTGAAGATCTCTAGTCCAGCTCCCTGTTCAATGTGAAGCTAATTTCCAGTTGGATCAGATTCCTCAGCATCTTGTCTGGTTGAGTTTTGCAAATTTCCCAGGATGGAGATTGCACAGTCTCTCTGGGAAACCTGTTCTGATGCTTAACCACCCTGGTTGTTAACTTTTATTTTTCCTTATATCTACTTGTACATTTTCTTGTTTGATGTCAGGTGGCATATCCAGAGTGATAAGACTGCCAGTTATGTTTGAACATCAGGACTTAAATGTTTTCTTCCTCCCCCTGAAAGTTTGTGGACTTTCAGGATTTGTTCTGTCACTGGGAAGTTACATGTGTACAGAGCAGAGGAATGTTATGTCGAGCTAGAGCTGATCAGGCACCAGGACTTCAGATTCATCACAGATTTTTCATTGAGGTGCTCTGTAGCTAGTAGTAGACACTGTGTCTTATATGAAAAGAGTAAGAGAAAAGATGGTGGTGAGTTACCTTGGCCTGTAACAAACCCTCTCTGAATCTAGCTGATTTCCATGAAGCTCTGATGTCACTCTGGGTCATATTCCTGACCTGTCTCCTCTTGCACCATCAGAGAAATGGGGTTTCCCCTCTCCTTTCTTCTCTGCTCCTCTTTCCCACCTTCTTGACCCAAAAAGAAATTTACAAATATTTCTGACATTTTTCTTCAATGTTTTCAAACCATCAATTGAAACACTGGAAATTCATTAAGTTTTCAATGGCCAAATGCCAGAAGTTTTCAAGTTTCTAGTTTGGTAATTTGCAACCAGGTATGAAGGAAGGAAAAGGAAAAGATCAGCAGAGCAGAGAACTTGTACTGTAACATGCCTGAACACCCATAGAGAGAAAAGTTAGACGGGGCTCATTTCAGCCTCAGCCTTGAGGTAATGAGCAGGAACTCTGACAGGAAAATTGAAAATACCTCATACTCATTTGATTGTTTGTACATAATCTGCATTCACCCCTTCAACAGATGCAGTCTGCTGAAGATTTCTGTTGATTCCCTAATCAACTGTGTTAAATTTAGCTTTGCATATACTATTTTTCCTGTATGACCAAAGCACTTATTTTTGAAACCAGCTCTCTTCCCTTTAATAAAATGGGAAAATGACATTGCAAAGATAAAAGGGCTTGTGTATGCAGAGGTTTTGCACTTAAGGGTTTAGCTGAGGACTTAATGCTATGACAGCCAGAAACTGGAGTCAAACAATAAAAGTAGGAAAACCACATGTGTATGGTAACAGAGTATATTAAAGTACATGCCACTTGGACTTAATCAGGAAATTCGTTTAATCGGGACATCTCTTGGAGCAAACCTAATTTAAACCTAATAACATTTAATAGTGATATCTTTGGCTTGGTGGGGATCGTATTTCCATTTAACTGGGATGCCTCCAGGTGATGCAATGGTGCTTGTGTGTGTGTGTGTCACAACTTCAGGCTGGTTCTGACTATTTATGTACCCAGCAGCAGCCTTCAGTCTCTGTCTAGCTGCCAAGCACCAAGACAGCCTAAGAAAAAGGGTCTGAACGTCCTTCACTGCAGCTTGAATTTGGCAGAAGCTGTAACATATTCACTCCATGCCAGCAATGCTAATCGGTCTCATGGCTTCTGTCTCCATATCTCCCCTCCCCCAGGAGGGCTCTATTCCAGTCCACCTTCACAGCATCCTCCCCTAATTTCCCAGGACCCATCCCATGCACGTGAGCTTGCTTTACAGCTTCCTAAAGAGTGACATGAATATTGCAATGGCACCTGGCGTCAGATGGAAATTCAGGCTCATCAGGATGAAGGCCATCCACAGGGGTGTCCCAGAGAAATGACTTCTAAGGCAGGTTGTCAGCAGTTTCTTTTAGTAATAGAGACTTCAACCTCCATAGCTCTTTCGGAGGTATTGCTGCTGAATTAACAGTCTCTGTGTTTGTCTGTGCAGTCTCTGTAGCACCAGCATCCAGCTTGCTACTGAAAAGCTCTTTGGAATACCTTGAATAGGAAAGTGTCCAGGAAAGCCAAATTTCAATCTTTTAAAACTCCTTTCTCAGTCCCAGTGGGGTGTGATTGTGAGAAAAAATTGGCCATTTCAGTTCCCTTTGTAGGACTCACTACATCCACAAAGCGTAACACTTAGATATTGTCTGCACACAAAAATGGCATTGATTTAAATAATCAAGTGTAAAATGAATTCAACTGAACTGGTGCAACATTTTACGTGGGCTTTAAGTCAATTTAAAAGAGCCTTTTAACCTTATTGCTGAAGGGTAGAGTCAGATGATCATAAGTGATTGAGTTAAAGTGTGTCAAGAAATTGTCTCTTCAGATGAAGGCTACTGTCCTCTCTGTTGGAAATTTCATACCCCACACCCTTCCACCTTAGCTGGAATTGACCCTCTCGCCACATCACACCACATGACTTTGCATATATTCTCAGTTCACTGCATTGCAATTAAAAAGGAAAAGTGATGGCTCTTCAACCACTGAATCCATGGCTTGCTGGCCTTCATGGTGAAGAAGCATCAAAAAGAGCAGGGAGGAGGATTTCAGTCCAGGAGGCTTGGAGGGCAGCAGTAGGAAGAGGCACCTTTAGAAAAACGATAAAACAGAATAAATTCTCTACTGGTGTAAAGAATTGCAGATGTCTTGATTACAATGAACTTTAACCTGTTTGTATCAGCAGAGAATTTGGTATTGAAACCTTCAGCATAACACACATGAAGTACACAGAGGGGAGGAAGCAAAGAGAAAAACATGTGCATCCAAAAGTGCATGTGCACATTCTGTGGCTGTTTTCTTTCCCAAAAACACTGGGTGCCTTTTAAGAGGGGATATAATGCTTATGCCCTTGAATTATGGCTGAAAATAGCACTGCATATGGTGTAGAACTTCCGCAGAGAGGAAGGAAACACAGGCAGAAGAGTACTGTGACTAGAGAGACACGTGCAGTTGAGTAAGGAAAGAACTTCAACAACATCATGAAAACTAGAAAGAGTGGTTAAAAAGAATCCCACCTCAAGTGAGAAGGATGCTGATATTTCAGTTTTCCACATGTTCAGTTGGATGGGTGAACTGGTCTCTCCTGAACATTTCCAAATACTACATTTTTAAATAGATGTGTTAGTTTTTCTTATTTTTAAACTAGAATTTACTTTCTATTCTAAAACAGAAAGGTCATCTTTACCTCTCAAATAAAACATTTTAATTGAAAAGAAGACAACATGTAATGCCAAAGGAACTAGCCATTTTCTGCAAAAAGCTTAATTTCGATGAATCAGCATCTTCTGACAACAAGTATTTAGTCAAAATATTCCTGTTCTGCTCCAGGCCTCAATACTGGTTCTTTAATGCAGGTTCTCTCCAAAGTGAATACAACAGATTGTATACAGCTTACTGGATGTATTTGGCTGATGGCTAACTGTGCACTCCTGTAGTAAGTCATATAAAAAGACTGTCTTGCACCACTGACCGTATGGTTGGACATGCATCTGAAATATAAGGGGACATGATTTTAGTCACATGAGGAATACAGAAGTGATTACATGAAGGAAAAAAACTAGAATAAAGTGGCTCTACAAACCTCCATTGCCAGCTAGGAGGCACCTCTGCTTTAAGCTTTCAGAGCAGCATCTTCATAGGCTGAGAACCCATAACACTAGAAATATGCATATATTTATGCACACACACATGTGCGTGCATATGCATATATATACATACATCCATATGGGTCTATATGAATGAATTGGGCTGTCTCTGCATTTGTATCACAGTGTCTACAAGAATAATGGAATTACCTTCATTTTTTCTTTAATTTACCTGAACAAAAGGAACACCTGCATTCCCACCCCAGGTTAGGAGACATCAGAACTCCTAAAGGCTGTTTCTTACAGCCTTTAAAGAAGATCCTGCTAACACTGAGGAACATCTCAGGGGATGTGATCTCCCCTACACTCAGCAGCTCTGTCAGAGCAATATTTCATTGCTACATTATTATGCATGGAAGTGCACACTCAAGCCACTTCTGTTTACTCAGAATAGTGTTTACTAAAATATGTTCTGCAGTTTACTGTTCCTTATGGAAGATAATATTGTATATACAAGAGCAAATTGAATATATGTAATGAAGTAATTGCCAACATGCCCAACAAGTTGATGTGTTTGACTATTCAAGATAGATAAGGTTTCTCTAAGTATTACCCCTCAGCACATTCACCAAATTTAATTTTGTATTGTTTCTTACAATTTCTTCTAGCATATTACTCATAAAAGAAAAAAAAATTGCTGTGAATACTTTCTTTGAGAAAACATTGCACATGCTTCCCACAGTCTCAACCTCTGGGATCTTAGGAAAGCAGGTTTTTTTTTTTCTTTCATGCAGTAGTGGGCTCTGTCACCGAAGAGCAATCCAGGGCTGTTATTCTAGAATGGAGTCTGGGGGAAGCTGAATGCTGACTATACAAATCCACACCCCTCATGTACTTTAAATACCCTGACATATTTGTTCAGTAGTTGGTAACACAATTAGAGCCTAAACAAATTGACCTAGTTATCAGATACTGTCAGGAAGGAGTTTGAAGAGCAGTCAGCATTTAAATGAAGACATGAAGGAGTACCTATGAGAAAGGAAATGTTTAGGAAAAAAAGAGGAGACAGGATTTCTCCTTTTGTGATTCATATACAAATTTTAGGATTCATATACAGATTTTGTGATTCTAATTCAACATGGCAGGAAGCAGAGACTGAAACAAAACATCATGAAAAAAATATAGGTAAGCTTGTCCAGGCAAGGGTCATGTTCCAGCCCCGGTGTGAGAGCACTTGCCATGCATGCACACATACAGGTCCCCAACAGCATCACTTACTGCTTCCCCATGGCCCTACACATATTCCTCCCTCAATACTCCCCACACTTTGTTGACACTCCAGTTCTGTTACTTCTTGCTCTTCATGCAGCCTTCCATCTCTCTGGATCCTCATCCTGGAGCCCCAGTTTCACCAGAGGAGTTAGCACTATGAACAAGTACCTGCTACAGAATGACATCAATTAAATAACTACTTTTTTTTTTTTTTTTTTTTTTTTTTTTTTTTTAAATCTGAAAGCTAGCTGATTACAGCACTGTAGATGTCAGTCCAGGTAAAGCACAAAATTTAACAACCCAACAGAAATATTCTGAAATAACACAGTATACTTGATATGCACCCTTTCCTTCTGGAGAGAATGGAGGAGGAGCAAACTGCAGATAACAGGTATGTGTTGTGTCATCTGATGGGCCAGCAGCAAGAATTTGTATATTACTGTTCAGAAGGATGTAAGAACTGTATGAACTGGTAAGTAAGGGGGAAGAACCACTTGACCAGAAGTTTTTATGTCCCTGGGGTTTTGACCCCACTGATCTCCACTGTTCTTGCACCACTGCTTCACTATCAGGAGGTTCTGCTTGAGCCTGTTCCACCCAGGATGTTAAAACAACAAGTGAGCTTCTCTCCTGCCCTCCCTTCCTTTCCTGATTCAAGCAAATCTACTTTCATGTTCCCTCTGGTTCTGACTACTGGCTTTGAAGCCCCCTTCTCTCTCTTCCTCCCTCCTCCTGAGTCTTCCTGACAAGAAGAAGAGAACCAGGATTTTGCAGTAAACAGCAAGAGAGTTTTGTGGCACTAATCAGCATTTGCAAATGAAGATTAACAAAAGTGCAAACAAGCCTATGTGATAACTCCACAGCCTGACCTAATCTTAATGAAATCTACAAGATCTATTTATATAAATAATAATTAATTTTCTTGCTTTCAACATGGTGCAATTTGTGCATGTGGATTAAAAGTGACACACACAATTGTTTTGCCCGCATAAGCTCCCCAACTATAAAGAGCTTACTGACAGCTCCCTGCAAAGTGAAGACATGCAGCTGACAGAGCTGTCTCAACTTTACTCAGCTCCAGCAGGAAAGCTCTCTTGCTTTTCTTTTAAAAATACTTTCCATTTAATTTCTTACTTCCCTGAGGACATCAGGCAAGACTGAATGCTGAGATGAGGGGATGTCTGAAAGTTGGCTGGATGGCATGTGGTCAAATAAGAGGGATAATTTTGTCTGAAGAGCTTTAGGATTCTCCATTGGGAAGAGTGACTTAGGCTCACAGTTCTTTTCATAACACCATCAAGGACTGAGCATTGTGCACACGGAAATGTATATTTAACTTAAAAACTTTCATATGGGACAATCTGGCAAAGCACTGAAACACCAGTCCCACATGAGGTAGAAGGGCCGCAGGGGAGGAGCTCGTAGCTGAATTAGGAGACATCAGCTCTAGGGCAGGTTCAGTTGCCTTGTGGACAAAACAGTCCCCATCTCATGTTGTGGGAAACTTGCACATTACAGGTATCCATCTACTCAAAGCAATATATAATAAGGTAAATGGAGAACAAGGGTTCCAAACTGAGGACAAGGAGGTCTCCGAGGACCAGCATGTATGTGTAACTGCACAATTCTTTACATCACTCTTTCACACAGTCCCTCCATAGCCATATGATAGCCAGGCTTCTGTGGGTACTTTATCTCCATTCCACATATGTTACAACTGCAACTATAGTCTGCTTATCACAGACTGGAGATAGTGCTGTAAAGTGTTTTTTAAGATCTACAGAGAAAAAAAAGGCCCATACCCTTTTCTCAGGCATATCACAACTGACAGGTACCAGCAAATTAAGTAGGAAAGAGACTGAGACTGTTGTAACTTTCCCCAGCAGTTGCTTTTGGCTGCTGACACCTTAATATCTTATGAACTAGCAAATGGAGGTCAAGAGGAAGAAAAGGGTTGTAAGAATACCACAGAAGGCAATGATTTCACTGCAGACATTTTAGTATCTTATCTGCTATTCTGCCTGCTCATATGTGTCAAAATTCTGCTAATTTCATTTGACAATAAAGCTTTGAAAGCTGTCAGGTGATGAGATATCTCTGCATATCTGCATTCATGTTTGCTTGTGGTAACCCATCAGATAATTTTCCATCCCACAGGTTAAGAAAGGAAGTAGTGCTACATAGTTAGTTTTTCTCCAGGTATTGCCCTTGCAACATTCATGATGGGCTTTCATGGCAAATCAAATTTTGAAATCACAAGTCATTTACCACTGCATTTGACGATCTTTCATAGACAACTACTGCTTATTGCTGTGGGCTATCCATCTGTTTCTCTAGATATCTGCCTCCCATATATTTGTGTCTTATCTACAATATTTATGCTTACCATTTTTGTGCATTTGTTTATCTGTTTCTATTCCCTCTGCTTTTTCTTGTGTATGTGTGTTTATGTAAGGAAGGAGCAGCATGTTGCTATCTGTCTTCATGCATCAACAAAACCAACTCAGTTACTTGAGACTAGAAACACCAGCACACACGAAGCCTCAGAAATCATAGGTACACACTAGTTACACAGCATAGTCAAACACTCATTACAGAGACAGGCTGTAGCCCTCAAGAGGAACTGGGTGTCCAGGTGGCATTTTGTTCCCGTGAAAACATGTTGAAGGGTCTCCGACTCTTGCTTTGGATACTCCAGGGACCTTAAAGCTTCTGTCAGTGAAGAGAAATGGGAGCACCTGCTTCCACTGCTCCATGGGAAGGTGAAAGCAAAAGAGGCAGTTGGACAGGGCTACCCCAGAACAGCAAGGTGCAGAGGAGACATTTGGGTTCAGGTCTTCTGTGAGGGGTACTTCATATATTTTTTGCCTGTGGGAATGACAAAGCAAGCAAAAAGCTAATTTCTATACTGACATGAGCTGCCCCTTAAAATCCAAGGTCAGTGCTAAGGCTTCAAGGCGACAGGAGGAACAAAACCAAAACAAGCCACTGGCAAGGACTGAGCCAATCACTAGCAGCATGAAGGGGTTCTTTTTTCACCACCTCTGATGAGCACTGCTACTTCATGTTTAGTTGTTGTAATGGATTTAATCATGTGCTGGCTGTTTCTAGACATAATGGGGTTCTTGTTTCTGCCTGGAGGTAGGTAGTACAAAATTGAGGGAAAGAAGAAACTATAAGATCTTTATTCAAACATATCCCATAGCAGAAGATGACTTTCATGAAGGTGAAGTGCTAAGGCTTGGACAACAGGCCTAAGCCAGAGTTGACCTATAGATGAATCCTGTATATTTTATAACTGATAACCATTATACTAGTAGGTATTGTACTAAGTTATAACAAACCACTTATGCTGATGTAAAAAGTGCTAAAGTGTTGAAATACTGAAGCCTGAACAACAGGCCCCAAGCCAAAGCTGCTAACTTAGCATGTAGTCATTAATAAAATATGTAAACTCGCTAGTGAAAGATGCAACTTAGACAAAATATAATCAGTAGTGAGGAGAGAATGTATCCAGCTTCCCTTGTTTAGCCTTGTTCAAGGCTGAGAACCCAAGTATTTGGCCTTGATAGAAACTCCCTTGGTTCCCCCCCTGAGCCCTGGCCAAGCTTTGGGTGGAATCCAACAGGAGAATGAAACCAGAAATTTTCCGCTCAAAACAAAGGTGCCAGTTATTCTGGCTTGTCGATCTCTGGTATATAAGGCTGGGCCCATTTGCAGCGACTTTGGATGCCTCACCTATGGGTGGACGCACTGCGTAGGATTTCCCACTTGCCGGGACAGGCTCTCCAAATCCTCGCTGTAACTGGGGCTCCCCAGCGACTGCGGATCTGGATGATGATGATATATGCAAGTGGTGATGTACCTCTCTTAATCACTATTCTCTCTCTCATGTAGTAATGATTTGATGCATTACCCTGTATTTTCCTGTTTGTTGCTTTAAGTGCACTATTCTGCTTTTTTCTTACTGCATGTTTTCTGTATTACACTGTTACATTATTTGGTTATCATCAGTAAAATACACTTACTCTTTTCACTCTGGTGTCCGAGTTCAATTGGTATCCTTAATCAGCAAAACAGAGGGGGATTAGAAAGGATGAGGCCACAGTCCTTTGGAAGAGATAAAATAAGTTGTTTGATTGTATAGGCCTCCTTAAAGGAAAGTAGAGAAGGAGGCAAACTAGTGGGTAGTAGAACAAAAGGAAGGATGCATGAGCTTTCATCTTGGTATTTGGTTGCATCCTGAGGCAGTTTATATGAAGTTATTTAGATCTAGAGGTGGTACCTTCTACTCCTCCGCTTCCTCAGAAAATATGGTTTTCAAGCTATGGATTTGTGATCCCTAAATGAATGTAGTTAATGCCTCTGTACAGGGAGTGTAAAACTTGCTTATTCACGTAAAAATAGGCCAAACATCACAGACTACAGATTGAGAGCCACAGTGCAAATACATACTTACATGTAATATTCACCGTCACCAGTTTGTAGAAATAAATGTATGTCAACCCCCTCCCTGACAGCTCTGGAGAGTGAAAAGAAAACATTTAATTCTTGCTTCCAAATTTTCAAGAAATGGAAGGTAGATTCAGAAGACATAGTAAGAAACTTCTTCAGTGAAAACCCAGAAGGAATCTTTTAAAGGAAAATTGCAAGTTACTGCCTAGGGCTCAAGAATTTGACATGTCAGTCTCCAGAAATAAAAACACACTCCTGAGATTTCAAGCTTTTTCTAAAACATAAATAGTGAGGTTTTAGCTAGAGTTACCAACATTTTTTAAGCTTAATATGTTACAGAAATAATCACTGGCCTTGTAAAGAGAATTTACACTAATTCACTACCAGGTCACTTCTCAATAATTCACTACCGTGGATGCGTTTTGTATCAGTCAACACTAAATGGAATAAGAATATGTAACATCAATGTAAAATTAATGATTAACTGCTCCAAATGGCACTTACTGCCAATTTCTGCACAGAGTATTGGCTGTCTTTTCACTTAACAGTTGATGTGTAATTTGAGGCTTTCAAAACATACCTGCACACCAGCAGATTCACAGAACCATTAAGTGGGACAGAAAAGAACAATAACCTCCCTTTCTTTTAGTGAAGAGTAGAAAAAAATAACTCCAGTTTGGTTCATTTACTGACAGTTTTCAACAGCTCCAGGCTGCTGGATAGAAGCATAAAAATGAGTAAGAGGAGGTTGATGATATTTTGTCTCCTGTTCAAAACTCACATCAAATCAAAGGCTTTGGAAAACTTCTTTCTTTCTCCTATCTTTTCATCATTTAACTGAAGTTCTTGAGGCTTATTTATGTTCTGGACTAGTCAAGAGTTTCTTGTAAAAATGCAAAAGGGAAAAGATCCACATGCTTTTCTTTAGAGGCAAAAAAAGTCAAAGGCCAAAATAGTTTGGCACAAAACCAAACAATATGATTCACTAATACTGTTTTTGCCAAGTCACCTGAAAGTTAGTCGAGGTCCCTGGTCTCTCCAGCTTTTTTGTAATAAGTTTGCTATTTGGACAACACGTCTTAGCATCCACTTATATAGTGTCTGTAGTTGTGAAAGTGTGGGATCTCTACTTCTGCAAACTTCATTTGTGAATTAGATGATGACAAAAGTAAACAAACTACAGCATAAAATATCACAGCAGACTACCCAAGCAAAATACGAGAGAAGTTAGGTTTAAAGATATTTCATACACACACCTGGCACAGTCTCAGAAGCAAAGTAGGCATTCTTATAATTGGAGCTCCCATTTTTCTGCTGAAAAGACATTTTAAGATACAATTTCTGACCATCAGTTTTAGCCATTGAAATGAGTCATCCCCCTCATACAAAATGTTCTATTCATATTTAAATTGATAGGACTATTTGCAATGTTAATGAGCTGAGATACATGTAACAAGCTTGTATTTAATTTTGGAGGAGAGTGTAGAGGATAGAAGAACTATGGAGACAAAAGCTTTATTGTTTGGGGAGGCCTAGCTTTACATTTTCACATTCTTCCTCTTTATTTTTGAGTAGGGAAAGCATAAATTTTTCTGTAATAGTCCTCAACCCCAGATATTTTAAAAAATCTTTTTTGTATAACATTTGCCTTCAGATTTTCAATGTATATTCACAAATGTAAACAAATGTTTCCTTTTGCAATATACTTATTTTAATAAACGTCATATGAAATTCACATGTGCAGCCTGCAACATAAAACTGTAATTATCTGACAGCTAGTCTTCAGATTTCATTGTGTACTCCTTCCTAAAGCTGCAATCACTTATTATGACTGCTATGGTGTTTGCTCTGTTGCAGTGAGTTTTTTAACCCTGGATGGCATCAACAGCACCATAGTGATGGTAGAAGATACACCACAAGGGAAAACTCCTTTTCTTCACTCCTAAATGTTTCTTGAGTGCTCCCAAGATGATATGAGACTGGGAAACCAACAAGAATCAATGAGAAAATGATTGTATACTCTGGGGCATGGTGGTTTATGGACCTAACAGAGGCGTCACAGAATTAGGGTGCTGTTTGTGTGGTATGGTGATAGTGGTATTGATAGTCCCTATGTATTAAGACTTGGTGCTGGTGTATGCCTAAAAGAACAGCTGGCTGCAAGGAGACTGAAGCTCCCTCTCCAACAGCAATACAGACTGTGGTGATCCGTTCTCCTATTTTGTGACTTCAGAAGCCTGTAATATCAGTGACAAACTCAAAAGCTATTTCAGATCCCATCAGGCTGCTCTGCTGTTTCCACTTTTCAGGAGATACCTTCCAAGTTCACCAGTCTTCTCTTCCTCTTTTTATGCAGAGTGGGAGGGATGAGGACCTTTTGAAGTTTCTAGGCCAAAGCATTCATGAACTATTTCATGACAGTAGAGCAGATATGATTTACACCAAGTTTTTCAAAATCCATATTTTACAAGCTGCTTCTCTGCTTTCCTTATAGTATACCCACAAATAAATTATCCCTCTTCTGCAGGCTGCACATGTGACAAACTTTTCAGAATATGGAGTGAGACAAACTATAAATTCTCAGATATTCTGCCAGAGAGTGCTATGGAGGTGCTTTCATCTTTTAGCTAATTAACAGACTTCTACTTTTAAATAAAACTGTCTCAGAATAAATAAATTCTGGCTACAGTCTTAATTATGCATAGGTTACTTCTTTCCACTAATCAAAATCTTGACTGAAGCCCAAATATTCACAATAGGTCATCATGATCTGAATCAGTGAGTTGTCACAGGTGGGATGCTAAATTGTCCTTCCTTCACTACATTTAATGAAAAATTGTATGCCATGGAAATTGCTTTGAATAGAGATGAACAATTAAGAGAACAAAATGTATATATGGAAGGAGGGAGGGAAAAGCATTCCTACTGAATGCATTGAATGTGTTTAGGCAAGCTTCTCATTTCAAAGCAAAATTCCTCTGTTGCCTTGTTTTCTAGGCTGTAACCCCAGAGCAAAAGTAACTCTGTTGAGCTATGATCCTCCAGGGAGGAAGGGATAAGAAAGACATTCCCAAGAGAAAAACAGGTGTAGGAACAGGGAGAAAGGATTGCATGCAATGGCCTGCAAGAAAAATGTAGGATCTGTGGGACAAAGAATTAGAGGAGGGGCCAGCAAGCAAAGTGTTATGAGGAAGGAAGATGGGGGAAAACAATGCTGAAGGGTCATAGGATTATTTCAGTTTCAGCAGCCTGAATTGAGAACATCTTTATTTTATTCTTTTTCCTTATGTACACAGTATACACATAGTCAGCCTGTTCACATGACTTTGAATCCCTCCCCAACAATGACTGTTGAACCTGCTGCCTGATTTCAATCCAGTTTAATAGAAAGGGAAGAGACATAGAAGGTAATTAATCTCCCAATTTTTAATGCAAATAGCTGGCTAGAAAGAAGAGACTTTGATAGCCATAGAGGTAAGAAAAACTGCCAGAGGAGCCCACCTTTTACTAGAGACTAGAGAATCCATGCACAATCCATCCTGGATCAATTCTCCAAACACAGGTAACAATTCAACCAGAAGTTATATTCCCCTGGGAATTGCAGTTGAGCACAATACACAAATCCATAGAAATCTGGGCTTTGTTGATTCTGGTGTTCACTACTTCTTTGTTATCGTCAATGAAAGCTCAAGTAGCCTCACTGGGATTTTGAAATTATACTCATAGAAGGGCTATATTTTTCAGTGTCTCAGGCCCTGCAACTAGTGTGTAGCCCAGGAATTCTCCCTCAGACACAGAAATGACTTCCCTTACCTTTTGAATGTGATTACTACTGGGAATGCACAAAGAAGTTCCACATACCTGTGTTTGGGGCTGCCAAAGCAAATATCTACTAAAAAATACAAAATGTGTAGACAGTGAAATAACCTCTGAAGTAACTGATATTTAAATGGCTAGATATAAAGGAATATATAGCTTAACACAAAACCAAAGTCAGCACTTTCTCTTCATATCTGTACACATACATCCCTGTTAATTCCAACTAAATTACATTACACATATTTGCAATAAAGCTTGCAACTGTCAGCCAACTGCTACCTGATCATAATATGACACAAACCTTGCACTAGTTTGTTTTATGTTGTTAGAAGAGATTTAAGTACTCTGGATGAGATTCTCAGGTAGTGAAAACCACTGATTCTCTGTTGAGTTTCATTAACAACGCCATTTAACACTGTCAAAGAAACTACCTCCTTTTGCTGATTGTGTGCAACTGAGGGATATCATTATCCCTCATCACAGCTCCTGGTATCGATACAGCCTATTAAGTAATAATCAGTTCATAGGAAATAACAAGAAGAAACCCACATACCCACCAGCTGCATTTCTTTCCCTCTGCATTTATCCAATTTTACTTTTTGGAAAGGAAATAAGCTATCAAACCCTGAACAGAGTTAGAGCTTTCTGCAAAGAAAATGCCGCTACAAGCATACTATGCAATTGCTAGATAATGCTTAAAAACTTTCAAGACCACAAAAGTATATTTGTCCTTTAGCTCCAAAAACATAGTTCATCATTCTCTCCTTCCTCAATTTACAATGTCCTTAATCCATTTTTCTCCTCTATCAGTTTCAAAATATGCTTGTAATTACTATTCAAGTCCCTTTCCTATTTCTAGTATATTGTGTCTAGGGTTTCAAAGACATAAGGGAGTTAGATGTATGACTCTATTAGGCTGCTTTGAAACTTCAGCTCGTAGTATCAAGAGATTATTTATCATGCAGTGTGTGCATTCATTCCATATAGGCTCATAAACCACATAGTTAAACACAAACTTCCATACATGAGCTCTCCCTAGATTATATAATCTACACATTTCATAATACAAATGGATTGATCACTCTCTTCCTAATAGCTAAAGTATTCTTCTGCTTCAGCACATAATACTGGTACAAGATCTTACCATCCTCTGGCACAAACAGAATAATCCTGGGACTATAGTCTGTTCAAAGCCCTTTACAGCACATTTAAGAAGACCATATTTAAACATGCAATGGGAGTCCAATGGTGTATTTCTATCAAAACCAAACAAAGAGCAGAAGGAAGATTATAAAAGACAAGTAAATCAAGAAACTGTAATGGTGAATGATGAAGGGTTATGTAGTGATGTGGAGTATGCTATCAGACTGTTAACCATTCATCTTCAGCCATTCCAACTTTTTTGAGCAGTAGAATAATGGTTTTCTGATCATTAACTGGACTGTAGCAAAATGCATTTCAGCCATAACTCTATTCTAATTAAGCTTTTTGTTTGGGAATAATGCAAATTATCCTCATTACAATCAGATGGGATGGTTTTTAATATCTTTTCGTAATTAGAAGCTATTTTCCTTAAATACAGTTTATGCATGAA
This sequence comes from Strix uralensis, assembly GCF_047716275.1. Classification (NCBI taxonomy): domain Eukaryota; kingdom Metazoa; phylum Chordata; class Aves; order Strigiformes; family Strigidae; genus Strix; species Strix uralensis. The sequence goes on from NC_133976.1 coordinate 60,233,939, forward strand.
CTTTCCAAGGAGACACATCTACTGGGGTAAGACTGAGTCATTTGCATCTGGAGGGACGCACTGAAGGTTATACAAGTCAACATTTAAAATTAGTTTTAAAGATGAGCCAACTCACACCCTACATATAGTACATATAGGTCCCAATCCAGGTATGTGCTAAGGGCACTCTACTAAATTCAAGTGCATGAATGGTCCCAAGGATAAACATACCTAAATGAATTTCAAGGACATGAATGTTCAACACCTATCAGGAATTATGTCCCTTCGCTGCAATATCAAAGTGCTTCCTATGCAAATGACTTTGCATAATGAAGTGTCAGATGGGGGTATTTTCTTATTTTACAGATAAGCCCCCTTTGCCTCAAGATGAATCAGTTTTAGAACTATGAAGAATAAGAACTTCCCAATGTGTGAGCATCTTAAGAGCTTTGATGTGACATTGGCTAAAATATTCCTGTGCATTGTGTCATGTCCACTCCAGTCCCAACAGAGCCAGTGACACTAAAATATTTTAAGGACCTGTCAATATCTTACTGCCCCTATTCTGCATTTAAGCAAGACCTAGGACCAGAATTTGCACATGTCGATTCTCTGCCTCTTTTGGCTATGGCCAGTTACTATGATTTTTGGGCAGAAGAACACAGTTTTGCCTGGAGCCCCAGAAATGCCAAGGCCTAGGGAGAAGGTTTGCACCCCAGCAGGCATATCAGCTTCAGTGGTTCTTCTAGACATAAAAGCTTTTAGACATAAAAGCTTTTAGATTTAAAGGGGGATGCAGGTTTAGTGTAAAACAAGAATTCACTTAACACAGGATAGATGGAAAGATAAACTTTTAAGGAAAATGCATGCTCTGAGTAGAAAGGCAAGCAGTAACAGCAGACAAGGCTGGGGAGAAATTCCAATTGCCCCTACAACCAATCTTAAATTATGGAAGCAGCATTTCTCAGCCATACTAGTGAGTCCCTTCACAGACAGGACTAACAAGGTGAGGGTGTTTTTCATTGGTTTGTGTTTGTTTTGTGGTTGGTGTTTTTTCCTTTCTCATACAAAGGGCCTCAGCTTTACATCAGACTCTGATTATTATTATTTTTTAGATCCACGCACAGCTTGTGCCTAAGTACTTTTAAGGACTATAGAATGTCTACTATAAGGCAGGAAGATAAACCAAAATGGTGTTCACTAGTCTATAAAATAACAGAAAAAGCTTGAAATAGGGCTTGAGATCTCATGTGAAAACAGCAACCTAAACTGTAAACCCTGCAATGAAATGTGCTCTTGGTAAATGATGGCTAACATAATGTATGGCTGTGAAGGAGGGCCAGACTGCTTGCTTCCCGTGCTGCCTTGGGTGGGTGAACAAGCTGCTGCAGACAAGTATGAAAGGTTACTTGAAATGTGACAACTAACCATTTCTGGGAAATAAAATGTCTCAACTTGAGCCCCAGAGGAAAAAATTTCCCTTTGTAGTGGGCCAAGGGCAGCCAGAGAAGCTTAGCTGAGACACAGTAATTTTTTGCACTCTACAATGAGCCCTGCCAAGAGAAAAATCTTGCTCTTCCTTTTTGTTTTTTAACTATTTTTATTTTCTCAAGAGTTGAAAAAGGTAAGAATAATAGGGAAATGACAACAGTTAAGAAGGTCATACTCCTTCAGGAATGTAGAGGGAGAGGAATATCAATTCAGGGAAAATTAGCTGAAGGGGTGTGGATGAGTCCTGTGAGATCCTTAATGTAGTACCTACCTCAGGAATGGATTGACTGAAGACCTAGCAGCAGCTTTTAAGACTATTTTCCTAGTAATTTTCTTGAGCTCACTGGTGGCCCCAGATTTGGCAGCATAGTGCCGAGTAGAATATATGCTGCTTTCATTTCAGGGAACAAGAAATTTTGCCACTGTCTGCCGCTTGAGGGAGCTGGACTTTGTCACTGGCAATTTCCCCAGAAGGGTTTTAGCAGGAGGACTGTAATCCCTTTCTCTACAGGGACACGGGTGAAGATGAGATATTTCTTGGGAGCAAGAGCCTCTGATGGTATGACAGGACCACTGAAAGTGCTAGGAGCTCCTGCCTTTACTTTAAGCTCTTCAAGGCACAAAGAAGTCGTCCAGAGGTGGGAGAGGAAAGGATTCTTCCCACAATGTTCACAAAGTGCGTTTTTTCCTGTGGTCCTAAAGGGAAGTTTGAACCTCTAAGCTGGAGCATTAATTGCCAGAGCTGAGGCTGGGTAAGATAAAGAAGTGGCACCATATATTAAAGCCTGTCTTTTCACATCTCTCTGGACATAATGTGACTTGACATGACATGGTCATCCAACAGAACATCCTGAGATGGCAATGGAAATAGCTTGCACAAGCATGTGGGGATATTAAAACCCATAGGTACATCAGGGCCTCTGCAATTGAAGGGGCAACTCATGATCCCAGCACAAATGGTGCTCACAGCTGAAGTGAGATGAAGACGCTGCCTTGTGGGGATGTCTCCCAGGGTCATGAGGTGTCACTCACACAGAAGTCAAGAGGCCTTGAAAAAACTTCTTACTGTGACCAAAAGTATTGGATGGAGCTCTGATCCTTTAAGAGTCACCCATGCCCTTTTGGGGACCAAGTCATTTGGAGTTTCTGGTATCCACCAAGGTGCCTGTGATTTAGCAGGAGCTGGGGCCAGAAAACAGGCATGCACAGTCAGGTTCATGTCACAGATTTGAGACCTGCCACCATATCCTCAGTCTGTCTGATTCTGGTGGGAGATCAGGCATCCTTGCTCACTTGCCTCCTCATCTCACTGGTACTACTGCAGACAGTACCACAGGTGCCACAAAGTTCCCTCAAAAGAGGGAAAAAGAATATTATTTTGTCCCAGCCTTGGGGATGAGGAAGGAAACAGGGGGAATACACCTTTATGGGTACATTACACTGTACATGCGTAATTGTTTTGCCCTCTGAGGTGCAGCACATGTGTCTGCAAAAATGGCCAATTGTGTAATGGATATTGAAGGGAAAAAGATTTCATGTTGTTTAAACTAGATCAGTGCTGAAGAAGTCTGTTTAACTTAATGACACATAATTAACTGCCAATCAGTCAGCTATTCAGAATCAGTATCAACAATTTAATGGATAAACCTCAAGACCAGACACTTAAAAAATGTTACTGTACACATCCTTTTACAACTAATCTGAATTTTCACATTCACAAGTAGGATTCCACATCACACAAGGGATGTGCAATTTCCCCTTCTCCTGTGGGAGTTGGGAGTGCTTGGGGTTTGGGTGTACCATTACACCTCCCTACAATCCACTAGTGCCTGTGCCTGTGTCCATGAGAAAGCCTTCCATGAGACCACATACCTATGTACCCCATACAAGGCAGCTCTCTCTGGCATGGGCTGAGGTTATGATGTCACAGGGACAGAGTATGGTGAATATTTAGTATGGTGAATATGCGGTTTCATGTGGTTTATTTGCTGACTTGTTTCTTTCAGCTAGTCAACAAGTGTTTGCCCTTAGTTGTTTTGCAGGGTCAATTTAACAGGGTAAAATTAATAGGGAGAAGTTCACTTGGCTAATGCTTCTTTGTGGTCTCTCCTTGTCTCTGGCTAAGAGTGCAGTGTGCTTGTGAAGGGAAGAATCTGTGTGGGAGAGAAAGAACGTGTTTCTTTTACAGTAGAGAGGGGATTCTTTAAATCATAGCTGTATTTTCAGTGCCTGGAAGAAAAGATGCTTCTTTCTCTTACAATTCTTTCATATGAATGTAAATACTTAATCCCTCAAAATCTCAGTACCTGTTTCTTAAATGCTACTTTAATAAAAAGATATTTTCCTCCAAGTGTGTTTTTTAATCTTTAGTGGGCAACTGAATGGATGGGACACTGAAAATAGTAGGGTAATGATTTTAAAATAGCCCTATCAAACCAGGTATTGCCCTAAGGTGTTATAAATAAATGAAAATAGTCTGACTGTATAATGATTATGTTTACTCTTATCTTGCTGTAACTGCTAAAGGTTCATCTGACTCGAAATTACACTTGTATTTACCTGTGCTCTTCTTATAATCCTCTTTGGCCCCTGTCTCAAGAATTCAAATAAATACACACTTAGAGCAAAACAAGCACTTAAAAAACCCAAAGCAGGAAAGTTTTATGAACAGGAGAAAAAGGGAAGGGGCTCTATTGACAGCAGAGATAAAGCACTGAGGGCATATGACAGACTTCGGGTGAAATATTCTATTCCACATATTTCCAGGATCATGCTCCACAATGAAGTCTCACAGTAAAGTCTGGTTTCACAGACACAGTGCCAGACAAAGTGGGAAGGAGCACTGTTAGAAGTACTGACTTGCGGAAAACAGACTCTACAACTCAGAGTTATAAAGCAGGTATGTTTACTCTGATGCCAGGGTGCAAGGGGATTTCTCCACAAAGCTTGCACACCCACCGCACATTTTACCAAAAATTTATAGAGTGTGGATATACATATTAATTGGATTACATAATACAAACATACATATGCATGAGTAAGGCTGGGTTAGTTCGAAAGGCTGGTGTCAGCAGTTTATGTTATCTTTGCACCTGCGCATTGCCTCCTGGTCGGTGTCTCTGGGGGTCTTTGGGAGGAAGGCTCGTAGTCTTTCTCACCTTGTACTTTTCCCCGGAGCATGCGCAGATTCTCTTGGCCAATTTCTTGAATAACAAGAGTGTTTTTCAGCCGGTTTACTCATTCTATCTTATCTAAGAGAACCAACAGAACTTCTACTGTCCGTATATGGCTATCTTTACTCATTACCAACTAGTTAGAGCACATCTGTTTCCCAAGGACAAAACCATGATATTTTGCTGAACACTGCAGTTCTTGGTAGATTTTCACAGTAAACTGCTTTGTTTTGATGAACACAGTAGTCCTTGGTAGAATTCCACAGAACAGTCTGGACAAGCGGCATTCTTAGCAATATTCAAAAATACTGTAAGTAATACTATAAGTTGCTATAAGTAAGTAAATAAGTTGCTAAGCAGTTTTCTATAAGTAAATAAGTAAATAAGTCTCAAAACAAGTAATCATTTCTCTGTATCAGTACCATGTTTCCTGGGTCATTAAGCCAAAGCTGCCTTTTAGTTATCCAAGGGGACAGTTACAGATGCAGTGTGTGGAGTGGTGTTTTGTTGCTTCTGATGCTGTTCTGGGCCCAGGGGCTGGGGGATGTGTTGAATAGTGCTTGCAATAGGCATCTCTGAAAGCCAAGATGCAATCACTTTGTTAAATTAAAGCTCATTTCCTCCACTGTTAAAGACAATGTACACGATCACTGCCACCAAGTGATTATATTTAAAGTGAAAGGATGCAGAGGGAATGCCAGTTCTTTTGGTCTATATTTAGTCACAGCTGTGAGGCATTAAGGGTTGTTTAAAAATCTCTTAAATGCCTGCCAAAACTTGCCAATCATTAGAACCAATAGGTGCTTATCATTCCAGGCATTATTTGAGATACTGGAAATTACACAGCCACAGGTGATCACATTGCTCACACAAAAGGAGTGTGTGGGAAGTTTGGGAGAAAGGATTTAGTCTTCTTCCATCCACTTTCAGTATATTCATTGCTGGAAGCCTTTTCACCTGTACCTTCAAGCATCTCCACAGAAGTAAATTTCAACTCAAATCCCTCAGTTGCTAGACCCAGCAATCCTGCCAAGCCTTAGAGTTTAACCTAGAGAAATCTACACAGAAAGTGAAAGAGCAGACATTAATGTTCCTTCCCCTTCCCTCCTATATATATGTATATGTGTGTGTGCCTATGCATCAGGCTGCAGTGCTGTAGTATTTTCTTCAGAACTTGTTTTCCAAAATGTGCAGTTTTCAAGCAGACCATCACTTTTATTTGCAAAATTATGTTTCAGTGGTAGAAATTAAGTTTCTTATTTTCAACAAGATGAAGTGAAAATTGGTACTTTTGTAAAGTAGGTTAGCGAAGTAGATACACGGCACCAGAGTAGCTGGCACTGCTGGATAGAAATGACAGGGTCCACGTAAAGTCAAACACCACACTTAAGGATTCAAATGGGTTTCCATTTCACTCCTCTCTTTTCACTTGGTTAGCATTTTCCTTGACAAGCTGGATTTTCAGGTGAAGATGCTTTTCCACTTCATTGTTAGCTGACAGGTGTGTTTTTGTGAGAACATCTGAGGAAAATCTGTTCAATTTTCTGTGCTCCAGGAGCAGAGTCCTATTCACTCATCTCACTTGGTTTTGTGTCACTTCCTGCAGCAGGCTGAAAAGAACTTCCCTGAGCACAAAAAGAAAATTATCACAGTTTCTTTCCCTCCCTACACACAGATAATTAAAAAAACCCTAAATCTGCAACTCAGGGTGTCTGTTTTGAGGTTACATAAGGCGCTTGTCCATGTTCAGCCTGCAGGGAATGGGTTAGATAATGAAGTTTGAAAGACTTAAATGTCGCTCACAGTCAATCAGCATCAACCAGGAATTTCAGCAAACCTAATTGACCTTTTGTGACACCACAATGAATATAGCTCTGCCCAAAATAGCTGCCTCTGGGACAATTTGCTTGAGAGATATGGACGCATTCACATCAATCTGAGCAGCTTCAGACAGAGAAGCTTAAAAGCTCAAGTGGTGAAACTTTTAATAACTCATCTCAGCTCCCTGCCCCCAACTTTTCCATTAATATTCCCACATTCTCTGCCCTTTAAATAGGAACATTAAGTGCAGATAAATAAAACATTAGGTTGATAATATTACTTATATTGTGGTAGCAGGTGGAGGGCCTGATAAATACCTCATGATTCTAGGTCCTGTACGAACAGACAGCACAGAGACAGTGCTGGCTCCAGAGACACAAAGCTGAAGTTTTTGAGAAGATGCAAGCAGACAACAGGAGTGAGGTGTAGAAACAGATAACAAAACAGGCAGTTGTATTTTCTTCAATTAGTAAACATCAAACACTTCAGGAGTTTTCACTTTATGTTCTTTATTTGTGTAAGTTTATTTACTGTACTATATATTGTAATTGAAGGTTCTTTGAGCATGTTTGGAGTTATGAAAAATGACTTTTCAGAATCAGAGTGTGGGCATCAGAAGCTTGTTACTACTTTGGACTCCTGTTTGTTCTTTGTCATCAGGGGAAGCTTATAAATGTGGCTGTTCAGAAAGGCTATTAACATAACTTTTGGATTGTTTTTTTTGTTTTGTTTTTTTTTTTTTAATTATCCAAGCAGAATTTGCATGAAGAAGCTGAAGAGGCAGTGAAAGAATTGTCACAGTAACGTGGGTCACAGCATTGCAGCAAGAGGTGTTGTTTCAGGTCCTAGCAAAGGGTCCCATGATGCTGGGATCACACAGGCAGTGCTGGTCACAAAGTCTGACAAATTGTATGCATACTCCTGAAACAAAGAGCTTCACTCAACAGTCAGGATTGAGTATAACTGTTAAGCAGGTATTCTTTATTCGCAGTGCTGGGCAGCACTGGGGATCACTCCACCACAAGTGCCGCCCTTACTAACAAAACTCTCTGACTAACATACATAAAAAGCATACATATGCATCAGATTTCTTAGAAGAGGCAGTCTTATGCTAATGGATTCTTAGAATTTATTTACATAATCTGAGCATGCGTAGTAAAAATAGAGTGAGGGTCTTCTCCCCTCCTTAGGGGTCCGCATAGCCTTTCTCACACTGTTAGTTAGTGAACTTTAGGTTTCTTGGGTCCATATATGGTCATAGAGTTACTTCATCTGTCCTTCAGCTCCTGTTTGTTCCAAGGAGGTTAGTTTAGACTAGCTTTCAGTCACTTATCTTGACACTGGCGTCTTCTTAGGCACTTGTTTTCTTTAGGTTCCTGCTATTAGGGATGTACTCAGGGAGTTTTTCAGACTGTCCAAGGTCTGTCTTATCTTTACTAGGCAAGGAGTTAAAGGTTTCAAAACATCTTACAAGTGGGTAACTGGGTAACAACTACAGAGGGTAGTTAGGAAAAAGTATAAATGAAATTATATACATTACAGTAAAATACAGGAAAAATACAGGAAAAAGAAAAGCTTGTAAAATACAAGTGATGTCTAACATTAAAACTAAATGTCTTATATTACAGGTCCCTGTACATTAGCAATTTCAAGTATACTTGTAGCAACATCCCTTCACTCCCAGGTTCTGTTAGAAAACACAGATGGAAAAGAGAACATTTAAATTGTTTTTTAGGCAACTTAATGCTCCTGACGGGAACATTCCAGTCTTTGTGACCTCTCTTGACTGCACAAGTTGCATGAGGAGCCTTCCAATATATAGCCACTGAGAAAAATGTATATAGACTGGTGATTGGAGCAGAGGAGAAGGTATCTATCCTTTTGTGTAATAGAGATATTTCTACAGACAAACTAAATGATGTAATGTATTGCAATTACTCATACTTGACAATTAATATTCCTATTTGTCCAATATTAACTTGCAAATAAACTTGCAATGTTACTGATTGTTACTGATTTGTTATTGAGTTGATGATTTTTGACGATTTTGATAAGGAATGATTAGTGCCAATCAATTAAATGGAATTTCACAAGAATATCAGTTTTTATAAAAGATAGTGGTGTAATGTCTTAAGTAGTCATAGAGATATTGTATTTAAAGTAACCATACAACCAGTTATGCTGCTAGACGAGGTACCATTGTTAGACTGTTCAGTAAGGACGATTTATTGCCCTGTAAACCAAGCATGTTAAAATTGCAATGTGAGCCAAAGTCCTTGAGTCAAGGGCATCAGAGGGTCTTTCTTTTAGGTCAGTAGTCAGTGGTGGTCGCAAAAGCAGCCCCCCGACTCATTTCAGAACTCAAGTGCACATGACCGGAAAGAGGTGGGAATAAGAAAATGAGTTATGGGGATTATCATGTTTATTTATGAGAACTTGATTAATAAGTATTACTGTATCCTATAAAATCAGCATGTTACATGAGTTAGGTGTGCGTTGGTGGTGAGATGACTCCGCTACTCACCCGGCTGTTAACAAAGGAGTGTCTGCTTATCTACATCACATTGGTGTTGATAAGTTCTTTTATCCTGTTTTGGTGACAGCAACAATCTTTGGCCTGCTTTCTTCATATAAGAAATCTCTCTGATCATTCTGTCAGTTCATTCATTTCCAAAAATTTCAGAGCCATTTTCTCTAAATGTATCCAACTTTGAAAGAAAGGAGAGGTCTCAGTTATGTTTAGTTCCTACAAGCTTCGTGAAAGTACATGCCCCAAAAGATCTTTTCAGTGTCCTGTATGAGCAAATTTGCCACGAGTTCCATGAGCAGGAGTCCACACTTATTCCTGCCCTCCAGGGCAACAAAGCCTTCAGCTGGAGCTTTCATTTTGTTAAATTCCTAGAAATCCAGTCATGAGACACAAATGAATGGAAAAGCAGACTTTGTTAGCCCTACTGCTCAGGGGGCCAACTTCATTTTTAATATGAGGATCAAAAAAACCTATTAAAAGCCTAACTTTATGCTCTGAAATAAGTTCTTTTCTGTGCTGTGTGAAAATTTGCATGTGGTCATGCTAATATGGGCTTCCCGATATGGGAGCTGAATACTCTACTTAATGGTAACCATACTTAAGAACGAGGCTCTGAATGGGTTCTCCTCAGTCTTGAACTCTTTAGAGAAAATACAGACATTTATTTTGGGAATGTAATAAAGACTTAGAAGTCCAACTGCGGGCACTTCTTTGTGCAGATCATTATCTGTCATGTGTCAGTTACAGCCGTACTCTGGGGGTCTGTGCCTGTGCGCTCAGGGTATTGTATGTAGGCACTGTGTGTGACTTTTCATGCATGGTCCCCTTAATGTAATTCCTCCAGAAGGAGTTTCAGGACTAGGCTAGAAGAAAATACAGGTGCTCTAGAGGAACGCATCTGCCCCAGGGCAGTCTGCTGCACTTTTGTTCCTTGGAATTTAGAAAACAGCATCTGCAGGGACCCTTCCTCCCCATGCTGTGGCTCCTCAGCCTGGCAAATAGGGCATGGCACGAACTTGCTCAACCCTTTCAGTTGGATTTCACTTTTGCCCACAGGCGTTTCTGGACTGATCTCTCTGCCTTAGCATACTCCTAGCAGAGAGTGGCAGTTGAGCTACTGAACTGCCACAAAGGGCTTCTTAGGGAAACCGGCCCCTCTTTCCTGTGCTTCTTTCTGACCAGAGCAACACTCATTAGTTCAAGTTATACTGTGAAGTTTGCCGCTTAAATGTATTACCTCCATTTTAAGTTGCAGTAGAGGAAAATATGTTATCATTATAAGCCTATCCATTAAAAGAGAAGTAGAAGGGTCACTCTGGAAAACTAAAAAAAGACAATTATTTTTTTTTTTCCTTTTCAGATGGGTTAAATTGTGGTTTGGAAATATCAATAGAAAGCTGAGGCACAGACAAAGCATTAGAGCAGATCCATTCCCTCAGTTCATTGCTGATGTTGGAAACAATTCTTCAGGACATAAAACCTTTTGTAGGCCAGATCCCCTTTCTGTCTGCAAGACTAATCCTCTCTCTAACTCAGTGCATGTTACAACAGCATTTTTTGTTTGTGGGGAGGCAGAACAGCTGGGACCAGCCAACTGATTTCTAAAGATCTTGTTGAAACCTTGTGACATTGCTTACAGCAGACATCACAAGTCAAGTGTTTTGGGCCTCACCTGGTTTGCAAGCTCTCTTATTTAAGTAGTACAGTGTCAAGGGGTAAGAAATTGTAGCATCTGCAGTTCTCATGGTATGTTTGTGAAAGGTCACCTCACAAAGTAAGGAGCAACTTGAAAACTCTGGGAGTGAATTTTGCAGACATGCAACAAGGGTGTAGAGTAGCATAAGGAGTTATGCCACAGCAGCAGATACTGGGAAGTGTCATTTTAGAGGCATTTCACCCAGAAGTGGCAAGGACTGCTAGCCTGAAGAAGGAAAGCTCTGATTTTCATCCAGTACTGAGAAGCTTGCTCAGCCTTGAAAATCAACTGTCATAAGAGAGCAATAAGCTTGGAGAGGGGACAGAAAACATTGAGATATGTGCTATTTGCAATTCTCTATAAATAATGGGGAACAGGGACAGTGAAGTACTGCCCTGACAATAAATCTTGAATTATGGATGGGTGAAAAAAATGGAAAGTAATAAGGAAAAAGCAATATTTGCAAGCACAATATACTAAAGAGAAAAAAACTTAGTGGTAGAAGAAAGCAGAAAAAAAGCAATTTTATGAAATCAAGATTAACTCCTAAGTTTTGATCTGGTGGTTCTCCACGTTCCTAATATGCCAAGACTTGGTCTTTCTTGAACACCAGTTTAGAAAGCGCCTCTGTCACGACCCGGACTGGAAGCCCAGAGAATTGCAATGGTTCTGTGATCAGGTTAAATTAAGGTGAAACAACACCAAACAACTGGTTAAAATTTTCTACTTGTGGTAGAGAACAATTTAAACTTGGAAAAGGATAATAAGCAATGTGGTCTCTTACAAATCTATAAGAAATAAAAGAAAATAAAAGAAAATAAAAGAAAATAAGAGAAAATAAAATAAAATAGAAAAGAAAAGAAAAGAAAAGAAAAGAAAAGAAAAGAAAAGAAAAGAAAAGAAAAGAAAAGAAAAGAAAAGAAAAGAAAAGAAAAGAAAAGAAAAGAAAAGAAAAGAAAAGAAAAGAAAAGAAAAGAAAAGAAAAGAAAAGAAAAGAAGGGAGGGGAGGAGAGGAGAGGAGAGGAGAGGAGAGGAGAGGAGAGGAGAGGAGAGGAGAGGAGAGGAGAGGAGAGGAGAGGAGAGGAGAGGAGAGGAGAGGAGAGGAGAGGAGAGGAGAGGAGAGGAGAGGAGAGGAGAGGAGAGGAGAGGAGAGGAGAGGGAAGGGAAGGGAAGGGAAGGGAAGGGAAGGGAAGGGAAGGGAAGGGAAGGGAAGGGAAGGGAAGGGAAGGGAAGGGAAGGGAAGGGAAGGGAAGGGAAGGGAAGGGAAGGGAAGGGAAGGGAAGGGAAGGGAAGGGAAGGGAAGGAAAGGAAAGGAAAGGAAAGGAAAGGAAAGGAAAGGAAAGGAAAGGAAAGGAAAGGAAAGGAAAGGAAAGGAAAGGAAAGGAAAGGAAAGGAAAGGAAAGGAAAGGAAAGGAAAGGAAAGGAAAGGAAAGGGAGTGATACAAGGAAATGATCACCTGCTTTGTAACTTATTTACTTATAGCAACTTATAATGATTTCTAAATATTGCTTAATAATCCTGCTTGCCCTGACTGTTCTGTGGAAACTTACCAAGGACTACTGTGTTCATCAAAACAACGCAGTTTTCTGTGGAAACTTACCAAGAACTACTATGTTCGGCAAAAATAAGAGACATGTCCTTGGAAAGCAGATGTGTTCTAACAAGTTGAGTCTTTGTAGACTATATATGGACAGTAAAAGTTAATAAGCTAGTGCTTTTAGATAAGATAGAGGTGGTAAACCAGTGGGAACCACTCTTGTTCAAGAAATTGGCTAAGAGAATCTGCGCATGCTCCGAGGAAAAGTACAAGGTGAGAAAGACTGTAAGCCTTCCTCCAAAAGACCCCCAAAGATGACCACCAGGAGGCAATGCGCAGGTGCAAAGATAACATAAACTGCTGACACCAGCCTTTTGAACTAACCCAGCCTAACTCATGCATATGTATATTTGTATTGTGTAAGTTTCTGGTAAAATGTGCGGTGGGTGTGCAAGCTTTGTGGAGAAATCCCCTTGCACCCTGACACCAGAATAAACATACCTGCTTTATAACTCTCTCCAAGTTGTAGAGTTTATTTCTGCACATCAAGAGTCAAAGAAATCCAGATCACCACCCCTGGATCCAGCATTGTCTCAGGTCTGGTAATCTTGTGTGGTGGGTGCACACGAACCTAGTTTTGATGGTGGGTGCACACACAGCAAAGTTTTCTGTTGCCTTTTAAGTTCATCGTATTAGCTGATTAGCATATCTGTCCACCTTTAGTTTTTCCTCTGGTCCCACAGGTTTTTGCTGACTTCATGCTTCTTGAACAATCATCAGGCTTCTGGGGCAGAAATGCTTGCCTCTTATCAGTTCATTAGCAATGCATGCATGGTGTCTGGAGTACACAATAGAGTCACAAATGGTTACACAATGGAGCCATTGATAAACATTTGGTTTCGCTCAGTCCATGTCTCCCCCTTTGATTCTTATCTAAGGAGTCTGACAATGCAACTGCAAGGGATTGGGGGGTGCATCCTTCGATACACTCCTGCTTCCTTGGGTGACATTCCTTAGACTAATCCAAAGGCCACAGCTTGTCGTTGAGGTTTTCTGTGTCGATGAATGTTTGAGGCATTACTTCTTTCAGTTCCTTACAGCCTCCTTCATTAAATATGGAATGAAAGTGGACTGCAACAAGTGGAGAAGCCACTGCCTTTTCTATCTTGCACAGGTATCTAAGCCAAATGTTAGTCATGATCCTTAGAAGAAGGTTGTCCAACATGTCTATCTCTCACTAATCCAACTAACATAAAGTCAAATTCAGCAACAAGATTCTTCTTCCCATAGGGTTCTCTGGAACCTTACATAGGAAAATAATGCATAGAAAGTCAACATAGATCAGAAATCAGGAGCAGGGGGGCCTGGAACCAGTAAGACTAGGGAGGGTAGGATACCTAAATGTTACAAGATGTGTCTTGACAGGTTCATGAATGGGATTATTTAATATGGTGCCTATGAAAGGTGTCCCTGCCCATGCAGTGGGGTTGCAACTAGATGATCTTTAAGGTCCCTTCCAACCCAAACCATTCTATGATTCTATGATACCAGGCAATGGGGCTCTCAATGACCCAGTGCTAAGGTATGAATACCCTGGTGGTGATATCTCTGTCTCTTATTTCTCTCTTTCTCAGCATTTAGGAAAGCAAGAGGCATATCAGCTCACAAGAACACTTCCAAGAGATATTTGCCTTAAAATAGAGCTTCCACCTTAAATGACTCAGTGCCTTAACTGGAAAATGGTTCTCACCAGAGAGGGCTTTGTGTTGAAAAAGATACTGAATTTCTAATATGTGTTCCTGGTGGAGGGAAGCTGTAGCTCAGCTGACACACAAAACAGATTTCAGTTTATTGTTCCAGACTGTTCCAGCACAAAATTAACTCTGTCTTGCACCATAATTAATTTCTTTCCTACAGGTGAAAAAACTTTGTCACTTGGTTTCAAGTAAGTTTCATCAGAAGTACTCTTCCCCATCACTGTCTCCATGGGAAAGACTGACCTGTTCTGCAGTTACTCTGCTTAGCAGGACACGCCTTGAAGTCCTTTCTCCATCACCATCTCAGTGAAACTGTCAACTGAAAACAGCTGAAGCTGAAGCAAGAACTGCAAGTAGATAAAGCTAAGTTTCCACACTTTTTCTTCCCCTGCTAATCATTCATGTGAATGACTGTTTCTAGAAGTCAGAGAGGAAAAATAAATGATACAAAGGCTGAGAGAATGAATTGGAGGAGTAAAGGGAACAAGATTTAAATTTTGGAAGGAAGCTGTTATTCAAAGGAGCTGGCTAGTTGAAAATTCCTCTCTGCCACATTTTACACTCATCTGCTGTTTTAAAGAAAGATGTAAAGTGCATTTGAGCTATTTTATGAGCACTAAGCTAACAGCACTCTTTAACCCCTCAGTGCAGAACAGGCTGTGGCTCTGCAGCCTGTCCTTTGTTCTGCCAAATTGTCTTTCCAGGTCCGTCTCTCCTGTACCCCAGGTACCACCCATAATATTTAGTGATGGCTTGAAAATGTAAGGTTTGGCTACTGTGGAATTTGCGTCTAGTTGGCAGCTTCTCTTTTCTCTGACCTTTCCTGTTGCAACAGTGGTTGTTATGATCATTTGTGGTGTTAGTAAATATAAAGCTTCAAAAGAATGAGATGTAGGGCTTTTCTTGACAGTTTTTCAATGAAAAGTTGTATTTCCAAAACTCAGCATACCATCTTGTGTGTTGTGTCTTCTGAATAGTGATGCGCGGAAACAAACTTTTTCAACTCCAAAACATCCATGTGAGGAGTTGAGGTAGTTCAGGAGCCCATGCCCTACATCAGTCCTCTAGGCCAGGCTCAGATGGACCCATTTCCCATTTTCCATGCGTATGATGCAACTGACATGAGACATCACCAGCTTCTACCAAATCCGAGATCATGAAATCTACTTATAACAATGATACATTGTATGAGATGTCATTCCTGTAGGAAACTCAGTCTAAAGTGAGAATGGGGGAGTAGGACGCACCTGAACTGCAACTTCAGTAGCATTTAATAAAGAAAATGTTTGAATTTTCAAAGAAAATATTTAATGTCTTGGTTTATTGGAGTGCAAAGCACTAAATCGCCACATGTTTTTGACAAAGCAGACTTGTTTGTATTGATGTCAAAATTTTCTGTGCTGTGTTTTCCACTTAGACCTGGCAAAAAGCAGGCCATGAGCTCTTTTCATGTAAGCTAGTAAAATCACAAAAACTCTCAAGAAATACCTAACAGGTCAAACTGGCCAAAGCAGACAGCTGATTTTTCCTGTCCTTAAGAAAGTTCCCATTGAAATTGGTATGAAATAATTACCATCTTCAATAAACAAACACTTTTTTTCAAAAGATTACCTGACATGGAACAGATGCAAGAAGCTTCGTCTAAGAATATCTATTTGGGCAATTTGCAGAGAGCTTTTTGAGCAAAGAATGGTAATTCAAAACACTTCACTTCTGGCTTCTCCTTACCCTTCACGCTTTAATCCTCCCCCACATGTGCGCGTTCATACACACAGTCATAAACTTTCCTCAGATGTGGACAAGCTTTAATCTTGGGCCTGATTCACTTCCCAGCATGAAGCTGATTAAAAAACCCAGGGATGCAGAGACGGTGAGCAGAATGAATGAGTCAGGCTTTTCTCATTGCTAAAGTGCCTTGGCTTCACTTTGCGACAAGTCTTTGCTTTCAAAGAGCAGTGCCCAAGCCAGGAGCTCTGAAGCAGTGTTTCATTTTACTCTCATCCATGATCATGGAGCACAAACAGTAAGCTTGATCTGCCATAGACCTGAGGAAGGAATAGGGTATTCCTCTAAAGATCAAAAAAAGCTCTCAGCTACGCCTCCACTGGCACAGTGCCATTATTCACATGGTACAAGAGGAGACTTGGGACTCATTTTCAGAATGAGCTGGTTGTCCACATGTTCAATTAATGTGCAACCTTCCCTACCTTCCCTGAGTGTGAAATCAGTGGGGAATCACATAAGGATGCAAAAATTTGCAGGATCAGGATCTGTGATAAAAGGTCAGATTCCAAAAGACCATACCCCAGGGCAGTTTGGAAAATTGATAAGAAAAAGACATGGGATGTCTGCCTCTGGAGCAGAGACTGGTGCATGGGATATCCCCTGTTCTAAGCATGCCAAAATCATTGGATTAGCATGCTCATTTTTCCTTCCTTACTTCCTTCTGGTGCAGTGAGCCTCTGGGCTGTGCGTTGACTTGGCATCAATGGAAGTGGTGAATCTATCACTTCCTCATCCATCTCAATCCAGAATAGCCTGGAGCCTGGTGGTTAGACATCTCTCAAGAAAGAAAGGTTCAATTCCCATCTCTGTTCAAGTTCCTTGCTCTAAGGAATCCAGTGAAGTTGAAAAGGTTACGAAAAGGTTACAAAAAGTTACCTACAGTGGGACAGATGCAAAGAGAGGGGAATATTTTAGGATGCACCTGTCCCCAATATTACCTGTGACCTAAGCCTGAGCAATCTGGGTTTAGCTGCCATCATGGCCAGCAAACCAGTTCTTCTGTTTTGAATTGTGTTTTTCTCTGCACATGCTGTTTTAGATCTAATGGTCAGATGCCTAAAGGTTAGTCTTTTCAAGACTCTGGGTCCAGATTTGTGTGCCTGAATCTTTCCATACAAAGTATGGGGAATAACGTTCCTTTTTTCCTTTTTTTTTTTTTTTTTTTTTTTTAACCTAGTACACAAGAAAACCTTGTTTTGACATTCATTTGGTGCACCATGAATAAAGTGGAATATTACAAATACTGAACCTCCAAATTCAGATTGGAGTCTCTTTCAGCTTCAGAACTGCACAAGTGGGCTGTGAATAAGCACCAGGCAAAGGGACACCTATGTATCATGCCTTTGTTTGCTTGTTCCTGTGAACCACTTATTAGGACCTTTGAATAAATTGTGCCAGAATTATGAGTCACCAGCATAGCACAACAACACAGACATTGTCTGTGAGAAATTTGCTTGCTCTCTGGCAACCTGAATTAAACAAAACAAAGCATTGGGGAGGCATTCTTGTTTTGTGGCTTTTGTTTAAAGTGAGGTTATGCTGAGGAAAGTGGTGATAAAAATGGCACTTCATGCACTAGGTCTCCCTGCCTTAACCTCAGCCCTTATTTTTACTGACACAAATAAAATCTTACTAGTGTCAGCACTGTAGTCAGCTGTTCCATCTTGCCACATCCATCATGAAAACACACACCCCCTCCTCCTTTTTGACCTCAGAATCATTGTTGTTAGTGATGATGTAAGAAAGAGAACATAATTTGATTGTGAGAAATTGCTTTGAACTTGTATTTGCTGGCAGATGAAAGTCTTATTTTTGAGTTTTAAATGAAGCATGTTTGGTATGGAAGTCACTGAGAGGGAATAGATAAGGAACACTAAGAATTCATTTTACAGTCTCACTTTTCAGACTATAACCATACTTTAAAAAGGAAAATGGGCTGAATTTAAACACTGATGAAAAGCCCTGGACTGACAGTCCTGTGGAATAATGTTCCTGAGACACTGTACTCATTGTTTCTGCTACAGTGGGACTTTCTTGCTAATTACCAGTCTGAGGGCTACATTTCCCCTCCCCTCAGGCTTCTAGCTCATGTCAGAATGCCATCCTCAGCACCTTGAAGTCCAGAAGTGGTGGTAGGCAAAGCCAAATGACTGTAAATGGGAATGTTAACTTATCTGTCTTGTGCACTTGTGTTGCAGTGACTTCAGGTAAAAACAACAGCAATCTGTGCCTCTCCTAAATGGCCATTTGAGCTGATAGTGTTAATGCAACTACATGCCTTGCTCTGATCAGCAACCTACTGCTGGACATTTTGTTGGTCCAACAACTACATGCTGGGAGAAGCAGGGCATTTTCATCCTGTGTTACCTCTTTGTCCTGACTGAGCACAAGACTGAAGTAACCGAAATGGTGGCACTTCTGAAAATCTCTGTACACAAAGAAACTAACCTGAGACAATCAACTTGATCAGGACTAATACTGGAATGATTTACAATCACCTTGCCCCCAGCTTGTTCAGTCTACTGGGGGAAAAGGGAACAAACACAGAGTTTACAGTGAACAGCCTCTCCAAGAAAGGTATTGCTGCCAACCCTCATGGGTGAGTTGAAGGACAGCTGAGTTTGCTGACTACTTGGAAATGATCTCTGTCTGCATGAGTCATGCAGGTGACATCCTTTGCATTAACAGAAAAGACAACATGCAACAGAGAATCATCAAGATGTTATTAGCAGAACAAGCACAAGTCTACAGAGTAAAATGTGCACCTGTGTGAGAAAGCAAAGCAGGGAAGCTAATTTTCAATAGAAATTACTTTAATTGAATTATTTATTTTTTTAAAATGAAATTTCTTTTATCTCTGTGTAAACTTGTGGTATTTCTCTTTTTCTTAGATCTCTTGTCCCACTGAAGTGTTGATGATGATGTCACCACCACATAATCCCAAACTGAACTGTAGAGAAAAAAAGTTCTAAAGAAAAATTTTTGTTTGGATCCCACTCCCTCTTCTCTGTATTTATTTTTTTGAGACTTGGAGGTGCTTTTTTTGAAACCTCTATCCCTCTCTCAAATGCAGTCAAGTCCACTGACGGGTCCAAAGTTTCAGAGGAGAAGCAACAACACAGAGGCACACACCCATAGACCAAATGATCACATTAACATTATTTCCATTGGAAATCAAACTAAAATGTGTTTCTAATATGGGGCATTCCCGCTACCCTGTGAACCACTACAAGTCACTGCTAGATGCCGCAGTGAAAGAGAGTGACCTGAAGACAGAGACATGCCCAAAATTCCATCAGGTCAATTTGCGACTTCACAAATTCTGACTTGTTAGATGAAATGGTGGTGGCACAGTGCTCTTGCATGTGTGCACACACTCTTGTTAAAGCCTAAACAGGGACAGGGTCCTGAGGGAGCTATCAAAGGTGTGGGATATGTGGTTCTTCCAAGACAGGCAGCCAGCCAGCCCGTCTGGGACTTAATCCTTCTGACCCTTACGACGTAATTATATGTTGCTGCATAGTATTGCCCTTTTTGCTTTCTTTCTGTTTTCCCCAGGGTTTAACGAATACCCGTTGTGACTTTTGGATGAGAGGTGTTTCACTTATTCTCTGCTAGTCTGAGGATGTATAATTTTCATGTATTTTCGCATTTTGGATATCTGTGGGGGAAAAAAGAATTACCTCTTCCTTTTTTTTCCCCCATGATTTATATGGTTTTTCTCCTCTGGGTTCTAGCTATGCATTATTCTATCATTTTCCACCTCTAGTTTATGACCACTAAGTCTGTTAGGCAAGTGTACATCTTGCATTTGTATAGTGTAGCACACAGAGGTCTGCTACTGTTATGAATCTTCATGGGGATCCATGGCATCCTACAGTCTTTTACAGTGTTTATTGGCTCTTCCCAAAGATTTACATTTTTGTCTGCTGCTTGGCCATCATGATTTGTTGATGTCCTGATCCACTGTACAATGCTGTCATGGAAGCGAATAGATAATGTCTCATTTGGACCTTGTTACTGTAGTACAGTGATCCCCCAAAAATTGCTGTGAGACTTTGCGTGTAGCTTTGGAAGGTGAAAAATGGAGGACAATAGGGAAGCACAAAGTGCAGTGTTGCCTAGGGTATGTTCAGAGCCAAGGTAGCACCACCAGGCAGAGGATCCTGCCCTAGAGCTTTGACATAAAGAAAGTTGATCTTAAGATGTTGATCTTGATCTTAATCTTTAAATAAGCTTTTAGATTTCCATTTTTATCTTATTTGTATTGTCTACTATTACATTCAAACACCATCCCAGCTCTGCCCACTAGTTTGACTTTCTAGCAGAAAGGAGGACCAGATGGAGCCTATTTAGGAAAGTCTGTGAAGGGCAAAATAACTTCTTCATTTTGTGGTGAGTGGGGGGAGGTTAAAATTTTTGTTAATGGTATCTGTAAGGTGAAGATGTAGCCCATGGTTCATTTTTCAGGAAGGAAACTAATTTGACTTTTATTAATTATGTTGTTAGCGGCCACAGAGGGTTTCATTCTTTTTTGGAGTAATAGTCTAGGGGAACAGGTTTTTGAAGGAAAAGGACAGTCTGCTCATGTAGCTATTAATACAAGTATCTGTGCAATTACTTTGCTTGAGTATCTCTGCTTGCATATATGGGGCAAATTAGTCTGCTGCACTGTATTTCTGAAACATGTTAGGGCTGAAGGTTTAGAAGAAATAAATCTCTTGTTTATTCAGACTCACGTTTTGAAAGCTCATTTGAGATGTTGCCAATATCACATAATTTTCAGAGTTTTAATTTGTAGAAGTTGTCCTTTTGTTCCTGTAATACATCAGTGATGTCAAAGAAGACATGACAGTCATTACTGGTATTTTCAAGTTTGCTCTTTTTCTTATGAAGTAAGGTATTTTTCTTTTGTGTCGAAATTCTTGTTTCACAGAGATCCTTCAAGTATTCTGTCTAGATTTGACCATTCTGGATCTTTCTCCATTTAAACACTCCATAGCTCATGCCAGTTTATGCTGCTGCAGCATTTTCAGTGTTGCTAGCTTGATGATACAGGGTTGTATCTATTCACTTTTGGAAAAAATATTCAGGCAGAATATAATTGCTAAAATTGGTTTGGGGGCAAAATTTTAAGCTGTTTCTTTCCACTCACAAAACAGGTATTCTCAATAACAATATATTTTTCATTGGAAACACAGGACTCACTAGACACTACCGAGTGAGATAAACTATAAAAACAGCTGCAAGACCTGTTTTTTACACCTCTATGTAGTGATTTTAAAAGTTCCTGACTTGAACAGTATTAAAAGGGTGAGAAAGGTTTTAAAAAATCACAGAAGACTTCAGATGGGTGTGCAATACTTTTGGTTGCTGTTTAAAATGGCAGGTTGTTTTTAGTTATGAACATATTTTTATCTCTTACTCAGTTTAATGAAGAAAATATTATAATAATATATGTCCTCTGCTTCGTGCCGTCTCCCAAACTGGTTCCCATTTTTTGCTAGGAAATTTCTCATGTCTCACGTTCTTCCTAATTTTCCCATCTAAAAAATTGTGCTGTGAGAAGACAACAAATGTCAGGAAAACACATTAAGGAATGACAGATGTGCAAACAAGTGGTAAAGTAACACACCATAAGCTCCTCTGACAACTATCTTCAACAGGTATTTGGGAAGAGATTTACATCTTAGATTAATGTTGCTCAGATGGTGACCCAAAGTTCAAATCTGGTGCTAAATAATTCTGTCTGGGTCATCATCTTTCTTTTCTTCCATCTGGCACTGCTGTGCCCAAGCAAAGGCCAGGAGGAAGTTTGTCTTCAGGTGATTCCAGAAATAGCTCCTGAATTGGCATCAGGCTCAAAAAATTGTAAAGGACAGATCACGGGTAATTCCAGTGCACATATCCAGCAAATGTTGCCTGTGTTCTTGCAGGAATCTGACAGAAGTTCATACTGACAGCATAAATATTTGTAAGTCTTTGCTGACTTGAATGCTACTTTTACAAAATAAATGTAAAGATTTATTGCTCTAACCATCTGTAGGTACAGGCATGGGCCCATTTCTAGATTTGCCAAGAAACTCCAGTAAAGCAGAGAATAAAGGCCCCAGGAAATGCACATTAAAACACTGCCCAGCTTGTTTGCATGTGTGTTCAGAACTGCCAGAATAACCAGTTATTGCTTCTTGTAGCCATGATGATGCAAACCCAGATTCTGAGTAAAATCTGAGAGGTCCCTGCTGTGACAAGATCGTGCATTTGCTGAGGCTGCAGTTCACTTGTAGGTGGAAAAGAGCCTGGCCACACCAGGAAAATAAAGCTCAATTGACATTTTCCTGCTGGGACCATTTGCTACCCCTTAAGGCTCCTGAACTCTCGGGCTATTTCTCTCTGATCCTGTAATAACCATCTGTTAATAGCGTGTTTAGCACATTGCACTAGGAACAAGAGGTTGAAGGGGTGGTAGTTGAACTGCATATGTGAGAAACACAGCAGAAACATGTGCTTCCTGCTCTCTAGAGCCTGATAACAAAACAAAACAAAAATGCCATTGAGAGCTGTTGTTACAGTGGAACAAAGAGTAATAAAAGCTCTTCAAAGAGCCATCTGGACTGTGCTAAGGATGCTGCTCCATGCTAAACACCCATCCTTTGGCAAGCCTGCATTATGATCAACATCTAGGGTTCTTCGATCTATTCCAGCAACCTCAGGCTGGAGAGCTGCATGAGTTGACAATAGCTCTGATGTCCTTGGAGGTTTGACTGCAGACTGTGCTGACAGGCTCAGGCCTGGTGTGGAAGGAAAGGGAATGTTCTTAATACCTTTTTATGTATATATATTTTGCATTTTTTGGAGGAAAAGCTGTAATGTCTTCTTTTTTTTCCATCCACACAACTCGGTTTGGAAGTGCGGTATTGTCTTGAGGAGAGTTTGCTAACTCCATTGGATGACAGACTACCTCTATTCAGTGCAGCAGTGAAGGTCACACTGACTGCAGTAAAGAAAAGGTTTAACTTCTATTTGTAAAGGTCAGCAGAAAGACCAGTGTCAATAGAGAATAAATCATCCTATGGTTTTGTTTTTCTTTCAGTGATGAAATCCAGTAACTCTATAATCTTTGTCTGTTGAAAAGTGATGTTTAAATCATCATTGTTCTTTCTCTGTCTTGAAATCAATTGCCTTAAACATTTGTTGATTGTCCCTATTTCCAGCAGCAAAAATAAAATATTAAATTACGTTCAAAGTCATTACCCTTTTACCTTGGGCTAACCCATCCTCCCCTGTGTTTGCTGGCAAACATCCAAAGTTGTGGATCCAGTCCTCAGTGCTGTAAATTAACCCTCTCATTCCTGCAATGTGCCTCCTCACCATGGAGAACGCAGACAAAGCCAAAGGAACTGGAGTGGCTATGACATCCCTACATCACAGTCATTCTTGTCCTACACACAGATTTGTCAGAGCTACTGGCAGCTGATGTAGGCTGTAAGGTTGTCCTAGACTTTCCAAGAGAAGCTAGATCCAGTGCAAGGAAATCTCAGGATAAAGATTTGAGAACATGTTTGTGCTTGTCGTGGTTTGACCCCAGAGGACAACTGAGAACCATACATCCGCTCACTCCCCCCTTTCCCTGCAGCGCTGGGAAGGAGAAAATAAAGCAAAAGGCTTGGGAATCGAGATGAAGACAGGTAGGGATGACTCAACCATTACGGTCATGGGCAAAAGAGACTCATTAGGGGAAGAAAAAAAGAACATAAATTTAAAATTCAGATACTAACAACAACAACACTTAACAGAGAGAGTAGGACAATGAGAAGCATTAAAAATTAAAACATCTTAAAAACACCTTCCCTCCACCCCAGAGAGGGCTCATCTCTGCTCCTGATTTCTCTACTTCCACCCTCCAGTGGCACAGGGGGCAGAGAATGGGGGAGGTGTGATCAGTCCTGCTGCTTCTTCCTCCTCACGGAGGAAGAACTCATGTTCTTCCCCTACTCCAGCATGCTTCTCCTCTCATGAGAGACAGTCCTCCATGAACTTTCTCCAACATGAGTCCTTCCCACAGGCTGCAGCTTTTCCTGAGCTGCTCTAGAGTGGGTTACTCCCACATGGTGCAATCCTCCCAGTGTCAAACTACAACAGCAGGGGCTTCTTAGCAGAGAGTCCCGACCTTCTTTGGGCACAGCCACCTGCAGCATGGGGTCCTCCATGGGCTGCAGGTCAGCATCTGCTCTGTTGTGGACCTCCATGGGTGGCAGGGGGGGGCAGCCCTGCCATGTCACCAGGGGCTGCAAGGGGATCTCAGCACCAGCACACATCCCCCTCCTTCCTCCTCCTTTCTTCCACTGACCTTGATGTTTGCATAGATGTCCTCCTCACAACTCCAACTCCTCCTCCCAGGTTCCCCTTCTTAAATATGTTACCACAAAGGCGCAGCCACTGTCATTAATTGACTTGGTCTTGGCCAGAGGTGGGTCCAACTTGGAGCTGGTGGAGCTTTGAGAAGCTTCTCACAGGAGGCCACCACTGTAGCCCCCTCCTCTGCTACCAAAAACCCCACCACACACACAAACAGAGCACAGTGCCTTTGAGAAACTTATTCCTCAGAAGGTTCTTCATGTCTGTCAGATAAAGTTCGGTGTTAGTCCAAGTACAGGTGTGTTGCCTATGAGGCAAGAGAAGACCTTGCTGGAAATGGTTTACGTTAAGTCTCCTGGATGTAAC
Organism: Strix uralensis; assembly: GCF_047716275.1. Classification (NCBI taxonomy): domain Eukaryota; kingdom Metazoa; phylum Chordata; class Aves; order Strigiformes; family Strigidae; genus Strix; species Strix uralensis. The sequence continues at coordinate 60,258,433 of NC_133976.1, forward strand.
AGCTAGGAGTGAAACATGTATGGCCTCATTTGCCAAGTGTGAGAAAAAGATCATGCAGGTTGCCTCTAGGACCTCTTTCTTGAGTTTTTGACATTGACAGGAAGAAAAATAATTTCTCTTTTGTTCTCTTTTTAACTAAGCAAAGATCATCTACAAATCATACAATTACTGGTTTTGGTTTTCTTTGCAAAGTCTCCCTTACACTTGGAGCTTTGAAAGCCAAATATTAGTTATGAAAAGAATACAACAAATTAAAAACATTATTAGCATGAGAATTAATGAACCTAGAGCCTTTATTAGGTCTGTCTGACATTCAGAAACCCAAAGGGTATTTGCACTGGTAGGAGTCATTGACCTGAAAAGATTAAACATTGCCAGCTAATTATGATATCCTCATAGCAGGGACTCTTTGCATTAATACTGAGCGTTTGTTTTTTTTTAACATAAAGCTTTTGTGGACCATCAACACTGAAATCCGCAAGTGCATAGCTAGTGCCTTTTCTATTCATGGATATATTACATTCCTGTGCCAATGATAGTAATTGCTTATATGGGAAAGTACCATTACGAGAACAATTAAGTGTAATCTGTAATGATTTCTAGCTTGTCTGTAGCTGCTGGAAATGAAGAGAAAGAGCCAGAACCATGTGAGCAGGCAGCTATGGTTGGCAACTAGTTCTCCATGCTCTGTGGGACACAGTCTGTGAACCTGTGTTGGAGCAGGAGGCTAGGTCGCAGCTGCAGCCTATGTTCAAAAAAATTGCCAGCAGAGCTTTGCCCACTGAGGTGATGCCAGAGGAAAGTCATGAAAAGTTTCATGACTGATTTTTTCTTATAACTCAGTTGTGCATGTTCAGGTATCTTGAAGCTTTAGTCCAGGCCTTTCATCACCATTAAGTGATACTTTCTAAGCCCACTGTAATGAATCCTCTCTGGGACAGCTGTTGAATCTGATAATTAAGAGAAGTGCTGCGTTGGAACAGACCAAGCAAAGATTTCTGTGGCACGGGATCCTATCTATATCCAGTATTGCCCTGTGATGGATGGAAAGAATATGAGAAACAGGACAAACAGAAGGTGATCCTTCCTCCTGACATACCCTTCACTTTTCCAGGGAAAGCAAGTTTGGGAGCTTGAACAGTCAGCTGTTCAAATACACCACCCACCTTTGGTTTGGGTTCAACTCCACTGCTGGCAGCAGCAATTGCCTCCGTTGTCATTGAATTGTACTGGAAAATGTCAATTTTGATTAAATTTCTTGTTGCATTCTGCAAAGCTTTGCCCTAATCCCATTTATATAAGCATCTGTGATGTTGCTGTTCCAATCCGAATGTCACAGTGCTCCCTCCCTATGTTAGTCCAACGTTCACACTGGCTGGCACTTCCCCTTTCAGCAGGACTTGTGGGGCTAGTCACATATCCTTGTCACTAGCACCAGGCAATCCTGTCAGTACTTCTTTTACTGCTAACGGTTAAAACTACCTAATAGGAAGACTCTGAACCAAACAGACTGTCCATTGCTTTTTAGTAGGTACTTCTCTGGAACAAGGCAGATGTATATGAACACATGCATCACAGATCCTGCAGCTCTCCCTCAGAAGCCCATTGGAATGCTGGATGAGAGAGGCAAACAGTAAACTCAGTTATAAAAGCTAATTCCCTGCTCCAGAGGTAGGAGGAATTCAGTGAAGATGACTCAGGCACAGTTAGGAAGAAGATGATCTTCTTATGTATGTCTAAGGGACCATCCAACCAGTGCAAAACTAAAATGAAATTAATTATACTCAGCTTTCTTCAAACTAATGTTTTTACTTTGACATGAGCAAAACCCTGCCCTGTAGCTCCTTGAAGATACCACACTCATACAGGACTTTACATTCCTCTGATTTGTTCTGGTTCATGACAGTCATCCTGAAGCCACTTCACTGTTCCAGAGAAGTTTCATCACTGCATAGAAAGGGTATTTCATGGGTGCAGTAACTCTGCAGTGGGTCCCACACCCCTAAGGCTTCTTCAGAGAGCAAAGCAGAAGGTCAGAAGAATTAAGAAACTTTTAAAGAACCTTTAAAGAAGACCTTTAAAGAATAATCTTTAAAGAAGAACCTTTAAACAAGAAATGGCTCATATCAGGAGTGGATTAGAATTGGAAATGGCCCAGCTGATGAATGTGCAACAGCGGCTGGGCCAAGTTACACCAATGTGAAGACTGTTCTAAATAGTAGTGGGATGACAGACTGGCTTTCCCAAGGTCCTTTGTATGTCCCTTCTAATCCTGGACTTTAGCTGAGGATGTAAGTAGCCTGTTATCTGGGCCCCTTTTGGAAATGCTGGGTTTGTTCCTGGAAGACATCAGCAGTCTGTGCAAGGAGTGCTTGGTTAAACTTTATCTTGAAAATGGCCGGGATGGGGGTACTGTGAGAATGAGAATTCTCTTTCCACGAAGTCTCCTAGAAGGTCTACAAGGCAGAGTTGGGAGGAGATGGGAACATTAACCAAGTAGAACAAGATTATAGACCAGTTGTCAGACTGGCATATAAATCTTTCCTTCTTTGGACAGATTGCTTGCTGAAGATCATTAACTATTTAGGATATCTTTTTTTTCTTCCCTTAATTTTTTTTTTTTTTTGAAATTTCTTTCAGACCTAGTGATAAAAATGTGAAACACCATTATGACAAAATAATATTCCATCTATTTTCTGAAGCCAGTCTTTCAGTTCTGATAAGAGAGAAGAGATGTCTTGGAATTTAATACATTCAGTGGCTCTGAGAGTAGACTGCTTTGTAGACACATGTCAAGATCTCAGTAAACAAACAGAAATGTAAACAGTGCTCCTACCACTTAAACTTTAAGCTAGACTTACATTTCCAGGCAAGGCTGTGCTCAGGCTTAGCAAAGGAATGAAAAGGAAAGAGAGATGCCTCTCTTGTCCAGTGAAATCTCTCCAGATCTTAGAGCTAGACTCAGTGTGGTGAGTGCATTTATGTGCCCATTTTCTGCTTGGTACAGGTGGATGCCAAGTGGTCAAAACAGAGCCATCATTTCCACCACCCACATACTCATGTATTCATTCCACCACCCACATACTCACTGTATTCAGTGTCAGTAATGATTTAGTTATTTTTGGCTGTGAATGTAATTTTTCTTACGCAATTGTTACATCAATACAGTCCCTAGAATGAACAAGCCCATAATGAGCCTCTAAAATGGGGTAGGATTATTCCCATCTGTACAAAGGATGGACATCTTGAAATGGATATATCTGTATCTCCGTAAGAAAAGAGATACCATTGTGCTGATTTTGAGAAGGGATTAAGTTGCCTAAATATGGGCATCTGATACTCTCAGGTCTCTAAAATGGTATCTAGTATCCTCCAAGGGGATGGCTAATATGCCAGTAGTTTCCAAGGAGACTCACAGACTTCTGGAGTCATGCCTGGAGAGCAGGTGGGCTTTGGTAGCTTTGGAAACTTGAAGCAAAAAAAAAAAAATAATGTTGCAAGACAAAGTCCCCCCACTAACTGAGGGCACTGAAGGAGATGTTGGGCAACGCAAGAAAAATGAGAGGATGAACAGGAGAAGGGAAAATGGAAAATCACTGTTGTCTTGAATATAAAGAGAAGCCTGTATGAAAGTCAATGAATCACAGCCGTCAAGATGCAGGAGAAGAGCGAGAGCTGATTGAAAAATTGGTTTTTTACCCATATGTTTTCTTGTAGAAAATTAACAAACCTGGACTGAGGATCATTGAGGCTTTAACTGAAAAAAATTGAACCACCTACCACATCTAAACAACTGTTGACTGTCACTATTGACAAACAATAAATGAAAACTGAACAAGCATTGGCCTGACACCAGACTTGATGAGAAATGTCTGTGCTAATAGGAAAAGACACAGCAGGGAAACAGATCACAAGGAATTAAAAATTTCAGCCACTTCTGGAGTTTTCTCTTTGTAGTGCTTCCTGAGGCTGGACCAGCTACTCCCTAATCCTTGCTGATGTCAGCATCCAGGGCACAGTCTGGGCATTAGCAAACAGCCCTAGTGATCTTTTTTGTGCCCCTCACTGGATGAGCACAACACACATGCTCCACAGGTATTGTGCAGGTCCTTGGGAGCTTCATGGACCCTCTGAAATCCACAGCACAGCCAAAGGTGCCTCAAAGCTGAGCTGTACCTGAGCCTAGCAAAGGTAAGATCCTAGCATTTCCCAGTGATGACTCTAGTACCCAAGAGTCACATCTTCCCATTGTAAACCTTTCTCTTTCTCAGGATGAGTGCTTTCTAGTGAGGCCCAGGCAGACTGTATTCACTATTGAAAATTTACAGGTTAGATCGTACCCAGCTAACATCCAGAAACAGGGTGTCTTTCCCAGTTCTCTCCATTTTGTCACCACTGAAGTGAGATGAGAACCTCCAAGAGATGGCTTGCACCATCTGTGAACAAGTATCTAAGATGAGCAGGAAGGAAGCCCTGTTGAGAAGCCTTGACATAGTTTGCACTACACGTTTGCACAGCAAAACCCTGCTGAGGCTAATCCCACTCTTACTATTGACTAAGTCCTTGTGTTGTCACAGTCCATAACCCCCAGGAGTCCAGAGCACCCTTCCCCATCTCTGCAGCTCCACCACATGCCTTCATGATAGACCGGCCCATTAGCCATCCCTGTAGATAAGCTGTCATCCCACTCGCCCTGTACTGAAGGGTCTAGTTCACACATGTAGGCTAGACTTGCAAATGCCCGTGTTCCTCTTCTGACTTTCTGAATCAGAATTAACCTCCAGTTTTTGTAAAGAAGGCAGGTTAAGTTCCACACTTGCTACACACAACTGGTGCATGCCTGCTGCATCTCTGCTTCCAAGTGACCCACTGACCTGGAAGGGCTAAGTCTGAAATGCATCTTCACCAGCTGCCACCTCCCTCAGGAGGGTAAATAACCTGCATCATCACCAACAGCAAGAAGAAAGGCTGCAGCTTTGAAGCAAGCACCTATCTGCATAGGAAGAATAACCAGTTTCCAGATATGCCAATAGGAGGCAGAAATAGATGTTATCCCAGCTAAAAGCAAAAGAGGTGCTGCTTAGCTGTGACTGGGTCATACAGCCTGCAAGCATAGAAAGCAACAACCCCCCATGCTCCCCATTCTCCCAATACATCTGTGCCCAGCAGGCATGTGAAGCAAGAGAAGGCACTGGGCCCTAATTCTCCTCTCACAGCAGCTTTACAGGATGATGAAGTTATTTTTAGTTGCAGTAAGCAAAAAATATATTGGTCCTGTGGCTTGTGACTGAGGAGCACTCTGCAAGGATTCTTTTATTTTATCACTTCATTGTTAATGGGGTGTTTTCAGAGTGTTCTTGTATACAGTGGTTGAAGTTTCATTATATATTTAAGAGCAATTACTGGCTTGGTTCTGTTCTCACACAATATCTCCTCAGCACTACATTTCCCCCATTCTGTTTTCTTGTGTTTGCTGAGTGAAATCAACAGAGGCTAGATTTGTTAATAGATGTATGATAGCCTTTTAGCACTCAAGACTCCTGTAAAATTAACTTCACCCCTGCCAGGTGCAAAATCATTTGTTATCTCAGGTTGAGTATGCCTCTGGGAGGATGGAAGGTAAAAAGAAACAACCAGGAGAGATGGAAGCAAATAATGACGGAAAAGGTGACACAAACTGATTAGCACTTGGGAGTAGTTAGAACAAGATTGAGGGATGTATATATATCTATATATATTTCTTCCAAGGGGAATCACAGAATCATTCAGGTCTCACGATTCTAAGACAAATCTTGTTGACCCCACTTGAGAGTGTGTTTCTAAAGGAGCAATACAGAAAGAAAACCAGTCTGAAAGTATTACAAATTTTAAATAACAACAACCCTTTAAATTGACAAGACTGAGATAAAGCCATCATTTTTGCTTTATGTTTACTGATAGATAGTCTTATGTAAAATGTACCCTATAATTCCAAGAGAGTTAAACTTTGAGCAATATACAGTATGTAATATAACATGATTTTCTCTGGCACATGATTGGAAAGGAGACCACAACCATATCGGGGACGAGGCTCCCAGTAAAGCTTACCATACATGTAATTCCAACCTTTTCGGAATTATAAGGTTGCTATAACAACATGATGCATTTACTCTTATATAGCTTTCCTTTGCTTATTTTTTATCATCACTTTTTAGAATATCAGTTGCCATAACAACAGATCATAGTATCTTGAATGCCACCTTTCAGGTATATTTGTGCAATATAATTAAAGGTATGGCATATGGGATTGGGACAAGCTTTGGGTTGGGTTAATTCACATCTCTCCCATGAAACATTCCAGTGCTACCACTAGAAGTAAGAGTAAATTCAGATAGGACCAGCTTTGCGGTGACACTGCCTCTTCCAGCTGTAAATATACCTAACTTTGCAATGCTTCCATTGTTAATTAAATGTTGATGAGTCTTCTAAGTTACAAGCTATCAGCATGGCTCCCTCTTTGGAACTTTTTTCTAAGCTGTGATGTCTATTAATTACAGTTGTGTTTCTGTTTTTATTAGCTAAACTGATGACTCTCAGGGGAATATGAGGCTTTCCTGAGTGGAACAGAGAGTTGAGACATCCAGCCTTCTATCCTGCCTTTCAAAAGAGACTGGCAGGCAGGTTCTTGGCTCTGCATCCAGCTTTTTCTACCACTGTAGTGGTGTGACCTAAAATCCGCTTGGAGAGGTAATGATGTCTCTACATGCAGATGGGGATATGTCCCTGAATCTTCCTTCCACATAGCAGGAATATGCAGAGAAAGAGGTGAGGATGAGCCAGGGCAGAGCACATGTTTGTGGATATGAGTTCTGGCTGCGAATGATGTGAGTGAGAGCAGCACTGGGCCATTTGCACTCAGAAAGTGTATTTGCTGCTGGGGTGAGCACCACGCTCCATGAGGATACATAGCCCATATCCAGTCTGCTCCTTTTGGGGTGTGAAGACATCAAATTTGTAAGTGCTAGTGTTTGCAATAGTACAACACAGCACTGATGTTCCCATAAGTCCCTGTGCTCATACTAATGCTCCTATCCACTTGTTTGGCATTTCTCCCGTTTCTTTGAAGTTCATTTCCACTTTTGAGCTGGGTGCTAACCCTCTGTGGTCTGTGGTGCCTGCTCTGGGCAGAGACTGTATCCCAGCTCTGAAGAACAAGACAAGTCTTATGGGCAGACAGCTAGCTAGCAACAGGAGGGCACTAATGTTACCGTAAAAGCTGGGCAAGACTCTCCAGAAGCTCCATAACCAAGTCGTCCTACACCGACCAAATGGACTAGACATTCCAGTGCATCCATTTCAGCTAGGAGACTGGGTTTATATCAAGACATGGAAGGATGAACCACTAAGAGCTAAGTGGCAAGGACCTTTTCAGGTCTTCTTGACTACCTACACTGCCCTGAAGGTGGCTGAAAACAGACCTTGGGTACACTATTCTAGAGTTAAGAGAGCTATAGCCCCATGGACAGTAGAACAGAAGTCACCCCTTACTTCAAAATTTAGCCTCTGGTTACACTACGATCATTGATACTCTCTGGAGAAAATGTTCTTGACAAGACAGTTTGTCTGGGGATGAAAAACATGACCTTTACCATTCCACCTAAGAGAGGTTAGCAGTGTTATATATACATCCACCTGACCAAACACATGAACTCTCTACAAGGAATCGTTAAGAGAAAAAAGCTACAGAAGTGTTTATTTGCTTTCCACAAGCTCAGAGGAGCTCAGGTTGTCCAAAGACCAGAAGCAGCAGGCTCCCATGACTCCTTTATGTGCCCTATGTGACTGCCATACCAGGGCAGCAGGGTCATACTGAGGAAGGATCCCAGGAGTAGGTCCAGACCTGAAGGTCACCAGTTAGCCTGCTTGACAGGTGAATTCTCCAGGGGCCCACTGCAGGGCAGACCTAGAAAAGGACTCGGAGAGGGATAGCGCAGAGGGAAGCAAGGAAAACACTGTGATAATTGTATCTTTCATTATTACTGTGTGGACAGTTACTATGGGAAGAAAGCAGGGATTTCTGGTTTATGGCCAATAGCAATATTTTTTATGTAGAATATTATGTGAACAGGGGTGTCTTGAGTTCTGATACAGTGCAAAATCTATATGAAAAATGAGGTATGGTGTAGGAGTCTGGGCCGCGTTGGAGGGAAGTTAGTGCAGGCAGAAGAATGCAAGGACGAAGACGAGGCCAGCAAAATAAGGCTGGTAAAAACACACAAGATAGCAGATAAGTGAGAAACACCTGTGGTCAGCAGAAGCACACAAGTCTGAGCAAAACAGGGTATGAGACAAGGGAGTTTTTGGCAAGTTTTGGGCTTTACGTACTAATTGCAATTAACCAATGCAAATGCTTGTAGAGGCGCATGAACGGTGCATGCAGATAACCTGTAGCCTATTAGAAGATAGATGAGTGCGTGTACGGAATTTAGTAGAATATAAAGGTAACCAGGATTGGGAAATAAACGGCGGGCGATCTGATCATCATATTGGTGTTGTGTCGTTCCTGTTCCCGCATGGAGAAGTAAGGACCCCGGCTAATGGTGACCCCGACAGTATGGTAATGATCTCTCTGACCTCCATGCTAACTGTTAGTATGAGCATGAAAATAACCATTGAGGAGAAGAACAGTAAAAGATAGAAGTACTGATACTTTCAATTTCAGTCTTTTAACATTGACACAGAGTCATAAGTGTAAATTACTGCTATCACTGTTCTGAGTGACTAGGTCAGGTTGATGCCACACTATTCACATGTACTTCTTTAGAGAGAACTCTGCTTTGGATACTACAGATTATAAGGCACCACAGGCTATCAGCTCTCTACATGCTTATCAGAGAGATTCAGAGTCCCTGCAAAAACCCAGCTGGAGTATTCTGTGGTTATCAAGTTGCAAAGGATTGGTCTCCATTATCCCTGTTTTGCTCTTACTCAGTAAGCCAGTAGGGCTTTGGCAGAGGTAAGCCAGGTATCCACTGCTGCCAACCCTTCAGTCTCTGCTTCAGCAATTTTCAGTGTTTCCCTTGACACCTGCAGGTTTCCCAGGAAGCTGCAGTTCCAGATGTTTAGCAAAGAGGGCAGATGTGGCACATCTACCCTCAGGAACACTCTTGCTCTCTTCACTAAACCCTGTCATGCTGCTTTGCTGCAGTGTCATAGAATGGGACATCTTAAGGATGCCTAGATGAAACCCACCACTGAACCCAAATGCCACTCGTGGGGTGCCTCTGTAGATTAAATGCAGCCAAAATCCAATCCAGTTTTAACGTGGGCAGCACTTAGAGGGGTGAGATCATCCTCTGTGGGCCTGATGTTATGTAGGAATTTTTCAGACACTTACTTAGGACCTATTTATCCTCCTACCAGACTATATCCAAAAATGTAGGCACAGCTGTGCCCAGGTTAAGCACCTATTAGTCACACAATATCGGGGCTGTCATGGTTCAGTGGGTAGGTCAACCCTTCAGACTACAGTATGGGCTTGGTGCTCTCCTTGCAGCACCACTGAGGTCAGGTTTCAGTAGTTATCAGAAAACTACAAAGCATTCACACCTCACTGCACTGAGCTGTTGGCAAGAACTCTCTCCATAGCAGATTCCCTAAACAAGGCAGACAGACATGTCCATTAATATAATGGTTACAGATCTATGGCTTCTTATTAACAACCTAAATAAAATGGGTCGTATCCTGTCCTTCTCCCCACACTGAGGTTGCCAAGACCAAATGCTCTTTCATCACTCTTAGTACTTTGGCATCTGTTGGGCTGAGCTTGATCCTGCAGGTGATTAACAAAGGGAAGCAGCTGATGTAATCAGGTTATACATTAATGATCTATGTCCATACGTGACTAATATATGGTTGTAGGCATGCACTGGAAAACTAGAGTTTAAAGATTTCCAGGAGGAGAGAGAGAGTAGTGTCTGATAGTCCAAGTCCCTGACTGGGTGCAGCAGGACTGTGTGGTTGCAGAGCTGCAGTACAACGTCCTGTTCACTGAAAACTGCTTGTCCAAATGTGCTTCATTCTGATCACACAAGTTTTGAATATTTATCAAAGTCTTTGACATAAGGTCATCTCTGCACTTTCAGTGTAGTCCATGTCAAGCACGATCAGGCTACTTTTGAATAGGAGAGCCAGGAGTGGGTGTAGCACAGCAGGAGGGCCAGTGGTCTCACTGGCAAGATCATGATCCTCCAGTACTGAAGCAAAACAAACAAAGCAAGTCTAGTGAAGGTAACCAGGATCAGCCACATGTTCAGCAATCACCAGAAAAGACCATAGTGACAAGGCAGGTCCAAAGCCAAACCAGGAAGTCAAATCAGTAAGGCAAGGTCAGGATCAGCAAGAAATGGAGATCCATGTAAGTGTACTTACAGAATAGCTAAGGCAAGGACCAAGTGCAACAATTTGAACTTAAATAGGGGTCTGGAAGCAAAGGAAAATTACAGAGCCTTTGCTTGTCATCCCAGCTATTTAAGATTAGGATCCTCTACCTGCTTTGGAAATGCTGGTCTTCATCAGTGGTACAGTTTCTGTTCTGCTGCAAAAATGTTCCATGAACCATCAGAAACCACTCCTCTGACAAAGCTGAGTGTTGGGCCTCAGGTAGAAAGGAAAGAAGTGAAACTTACTGAGTGACAAGAGTTTCAGTGATATGAGTGACAGGCTGAAATAATTTTTGCTTGTGACACCATGGAGAAACAATTTCTTCTAGAATGCACTGTAAACCAGTTCCAGGAAAGTTTGTAGGTTGTTATGCTAGACATTTGGGCTATGTTTCACAACAGCTAGTATCAGCCCCAAGTCTCTTGAGAAGATAAACCACCGCATTTGCACATTGAATGTAACTGGAGGTGATCCTACCTGCTTCTCATGAGCATGAGCTGGAGTTTAAACTCTTGTCTTTGTAAGCAAGTTTTTCCTTAGTGTAGAGGAGTCCATTTTAGCAACACAGCTGAGCATCTGACCACTTAGTTGGAAAGACTGGAGCCTTGTGGAGGAAGACTAGAAGAAATAAACTTCTAAGAAACCTGGGAAATACCCAGTCCTATAAAACTGATGAAATAATGAAGAAAGATATTTCTTCCTGATTCTGAGAGGTGATCACTCGTGCCTGGAAATGTGACCACAATTTCTTAGGATATGACCTCTGGCAAGAACATTGAGGCATGGAGAAATTGTTTGTTCATCTGCTTCTGTGGTCTATCTTTATAGCCAAGGAACATCATATATATATGTATCCATATGCATATATGCATATATATAGAGAGCTCATATATCCAAGGAGGTCATAGTATCATTCAGTTTGAAGGGACTTCAGACGGTCATCTAGTCCACCCTCAAAGTAGGGTTAACACTGAATTGAGACCAGGTTGTAATATACCCTCTGCTTTCCATTGGAAAGGTTGTCAGAAGGCAGGTAAAGATAGTTCACCTACCAGCTCTTTAAACTTTGCATTTCCAGCAACTGTTTGTTCAGTGCAAGACCTTGGTCACCTGTAGAGCCCAAAACAAGCAACACAGTAGTTACTTTTAAGAAAAGCAAAGTTAAATTCTCCTCAGCAGCGGAAAAGCCATCCCTGAATCCTGCTCTGTGTTGTAGAAATGTTACCTCTCATTCAACTTGTCCTCTTCTTCTCAGCTTGTGCAAGGAAGGGGAAGCAAGGCGGGGGAGGAAGGTGCCAAGCTGTGTGTTATAGCTGATGAGATGAAAATGACCTTGTTGTCATCTGGATTCTGCTTTGAGCAATGCTGCATATCCCTTACAGGTGGATTATGTTTCTACTGACAGGCTATGGGAAATAGAATTTCCATTAGAATTAGGGGAAGAATATCTATTAGATACAGCTGCTTATCTGTGCCTTGTCTCCATCTCAAACTGTCTGTGTGTTATCTCCCCTTCTCCTTGCCTGCTCTCACAGTTCCTCTGCTCGTCAGATTTGTCTTGCTTCCTTCACCTCTCCCTGGGCTTTTCCTGCTAAGATAAAAAAGGTGCTTTTGCCAGGCATGAAATGCCATTGCTTGTCCTTCACTTTCTAACTTCAACTTACAAACAAGGGGCTTCTCCTGCTGCAAAATGACTGGACCAAGCAGCATGCAGACTGTGCAAACCCACATTATGCCTGTTTCCAGCAGGCACAGTGAACCACTAGTGAGACTTCTTGTCCTAAGATCATCCCTGCTCTCTACCCAACACCATTAAGACTTCCTCAAATGGGGTTAACAGGTAAATGCAATGAATTTGTACTCTGATATCACACAGAGGTCCCAAACTTGTATAACAAGGTCACCTACTAACAGAAGAGGCCCTGTATCCTGAAGCTTTTTACACTCTAGTTGAGAGCTATACTGGAATAACAAGAGTGGCCACAAGTGCCTATGTGGCCATCACACAAATCCATGTTCTTATTGCTGCAATGTGTTTTTATTTTATCTGTGAGATGGGTGGTCAGTGTGCTGTACAGGTAGCTCTGGAACCACTTTGGGAACCTCCGTCCTTCCAAGCACCACTCCTTAAGGATAACTGCATGACAAAATGATACCTTCTTTGGGAATCCATCTCCACAGCCTGAGGACTGGTGCCCAGCATGATGGATGTGCCATGACTGTTTCAAGGAGATTAACTGTTCTAGGCTGTTGTATCCCATCCTTAATATATATATAAAAAAAAAGATTCTGTTTTCATAGATGAGCTTTTACTAATTCAGGAGAAGAGATAATGATACATTTTCTCTTACCCATGATGTATTTTATTTCTTTCATACATATTATATGACCAGTAATTAAAAAAAAAAAAATCATTCACAGAATAATGGCATATTTGGAATTACAGTCTATGGTCACACATGCTTTAGAGCAGAATGTAAAGTGGGAGAGAGTCTACGAAAGGCAAAGAAAGGATACATCAAATTTAGCATGAGACAGAGCTCTGCTGACTATCAGTTTTGCTTGATCATTGGCAGGGTTGGGAATAGAAGACAGTTTGCAGAGAATCCCACAATGCCTGACAATGGAAGCTTGAATAAGATCCACTCTTCCTGCTCAGGGAGACTTTTACCGGAGATGAGAACAGAGACTCTACTCAGCCCCGAATGGTGTTTTAATTCCTGGGAAAAATAAAAAATTGTCATCTCAACCTGCATTTAATTTACAATGGCTTTTCCAAGCATGTCAGTAGATACCTCTGCAAATCATTACCTAGTTTAATTAGTTACATATAATATCCATGGAGGGGCATGCTGAGAGACCTGAGATCTACACAGGACAGATATACTGGATTTTAGATTAGGACATCAGTGTTGGGTCTGCGTACTCATAAACAGTTACTTCCCTGTTGGACTCTTTTCACTAGGAATGTTCCTTGTGCACTGAATACTTTTTCCAAGTCAGAGTGTTCTGTTGGCACCAAACCCAGGAAAAACTGTGATTTCAAAACAATACCCACACTGAACCTGAATGACTTAACCTTCAACATTTCATGCAAAACAAAAGGTATTGTTTCTACTTCACAACAAGCAAAGTACCAGTGAAAATTAAACCATTGCACTCTAGTCTTGACTTTTTTAATAGGGCATTAAAATGCAAAAGAAAAAAAAATCAAATGGAAAATTTTAATTTTCACTCAGGAAAGGGACAGAGGAACACCTCACACAGATTTAAAAAATAAAGTCTCCTCTAAATGGACTGACTTTCTGAAACTTTTGTCTTTTGACAAAAATAAATCCCAGTAGAACATTTGCCATCATTGCCAACATTTGAAATTGTTCTTGTGATCAGGGTGACACCTGCACTCATGTCCCTATGGAAGTCAGCGTGAATTCTCCAGCACCATTGAGTGACATTGTGAATTCCAAGATCTGTTTAACAGTCATCACCATACACCAGTTTGCACCTTCACCTCCTACATGCACAGGAGAGACATGCACCTCCAAGAGATCTGCTAGCTATGCTAGATAGAACAATGGGTTACAGAATAGCAAATAGCATCAGCATTACTTCAAAATGCAACATCTTCTGAAGCCTTCCTACTGGAATTGGTAATTCTAAGCATAGCAATATTTTTATAATTAATATCCACTCATGGATATTCATGTACGATGGTTGTGACAAGCTGGACAGTTGTTCTGTGTCTGTGTTCTCCAGCCACTGGCAAAATATTGTCTACTCTCTCCCATATCCATATGTTTTCATGACTAAGATTCACTACTGCTCAGCTATCACAGTCCCTCAACTCTCATTCTACACTGATCTCTCAAAGTAGTTGTCTTTTGAGAACTGTGGGTGCTTTGAGAAAATGTATTTTGAATCGATGATGCAAAAAGATGGAAACATGAAGGCAAAAATACTTCCACATGAGAGAATGTTCTCTCAAGTAGTTCTGTGATAAAAGGGGATGCTGCATTAAATACATGGCATTGAAGCCTCCTTTCCAAATACAAGCTTTCTCCTTTGCACAGCAACATTCAAAATTAAAGTTTTCAGCTGGGAAATTTTGCTATCTTCTTTCTCCTTTACATGCTTTTTCCTCCACTCTGTGTTTCTCCAAAACAAGCATGGCTATACTGGGTTTGGTAATTGGTCTTCATTTCCTGGGAGTCTTTTCTGTCATTAAGATACAATTAGAGACGCCTGCCCGCCCTGCCTTGCAAAGGGAAACTAGCAACACCTGTGAGAGCATTACATGCCGTGTTCATAATAAGGCCTTGCATCATTAGCTGCATGGACTGAAGCAAATACTGCAGAAAAAAATATCCACCAGGTCATTCATGCTCTAGACATTGTCACTGTAGACATAAGTTGCAAGTATGGGTATTTTATGATGCTTGCTTTAACTGTAATATTATTCCCCCTACCCCATTTCCCCAGAGTCCTATTGGTAACACAAATTAATGGTTTATTTGGGAGGGAGAGAACTATAATACTGGATTTAAGTACATGTAAATCCCTTCTCTGAAGTGCATCAGATGAAGAAAATAATTGAGCTATTTTCCAAATACCAGAGATTTCATCTCAAAACTTACAGGCAGACCTTACAGATGAAGCAGAAGACTTACCTGTGACATGCTGAGAAGACACATCTGTCTCAGGATGCATTTATTGATTTGCTTTTGTGCTCAGAGGAGCAGGAGACTCCACTGTGCCTCTTGGCTATTTTCATTGTCTTGAAATCAAAGGGATGGAATGTATGCCTAAAGCTGTGCACGTGGAGAAGGAGTGCAAGAACATACAGTGTTTGTAGGGTTTTAGTGGGCAATGCTGACAGCAAGGACATCCCTGGAGTACTTTATACTTGGAAGAATTCCAGATCTCAAAGGCTGATGGGTCTCCCTGAGAAGAGATTCTTTATGCACGGAAAAGCCACTCAGTAGAGATCAGCCTTCATCATCTTCTGCCACCTCTGAAGCCATGTGATGGAGGTAATGCATGTTGCATTCTGGATACTTTTAACTTTTTGAACTTTTCTTTCATTTGCAATAGACTTCCAAAGCTCCCCAAGGCTGTTAAAACACAGGATGGTGTGATCTTTCTTCCAAGGGTAAGGGGAGAAAGGTGCAACCAGTCCTTTCAGCTGCCTTAGGAAATGCCAGACACAACAGTGTCTGGCTCAGTTAGCTGTTTAAAGTGACAGTCTCTCAAACGTGTTCTTATCCTGCAGATTTCCCCCAGATTTCAAGGTATGTCATAGTAAGCAAAAGCCTAGCAGTCCTGCAAGGGAGGGTCTGTCACTCGTGAGAGATGTAAGTGCTCAGCTAAAAAGCAATACCAAGAATTATGGCCTCATATTATGACCTCATATAATTTAATATAGAATCTAAATCAATACTGGGAACAGGTCCTTTCTCGAGGGAAGAGGTAAACAGAAGGACAAGATAAGTGCATTCTGTATCAGAGCAAAAGGGAATTGACAGATATAACCCAGTCCTATGGACAGTCTCTAACATTGCTGATTATTTTGGAAAAGATTCAGTTACGCAGGACAAATATCTTCGGGAGTTGCTATTGTTTTGGGATCTTGGTTAGGAATGTTTTAGCATGCAGGATACCTCTGAAAATGCAGAGCTGCTTCCCTTTAATATATACCATGAAGATGAAGAAGAGCTAAATATTCTGCCCCCTCCCTATGTCCAGGTTTTAGCCATTAAGTAGTGAAATAAAACAGAATATCAGGGCACCATAACCTTGTCAGGTATTTTATGTACCTGTCCTGGTTTAACCAGGATAGGGTTAAGTTTCCCCAGCAGTGGGGGGGAAGCTCTAGCCGGGTTATTCAGATACCATGCAGATGTCACATCCTGGCGCGGGAGCGCAGGGCGCATGGTTTTATACATCTGCTCCTCTCACTCCTGTATTGGTAGATATACTTTGCTCTGTTCGTTGTTATCACTGTTATTCTTATTGTTGCTGTTTGTTGTGTTGCTATTGCAGTGCTGTATTAAACCTGTCCTTATCTCAGACCGGGGTTTTGTATTTCACTCCCTTTGTGGGGGAGGGGCAGCGGCTGTGTGGTCTCAGACCCCGGCAGGGGCTAAACCATTACAACTTTAGCGCTCCAACGTGAGGCTGGAGAAGACTGAAATAAGGACAGAAGGAGAAGGTGTGTTAGAGCAATCTGTTAGGTGTAATTTTTCTGTTTTTACTTGTATTGTTTGATAAGAAATGTTTGCAATGCTGGGCAATTTGCTTGCATGGTGGGGCTGGATTAATCCTCATATCCACTCTGTGCTCCTAGTACTAGCATTTATTGTCGGTGGAAAATGTGTCAAGGGTTTTATTTTGCTATACTGGTTACTGTCTGCTCATAATGGGCTCGTATCACTGCTTGTGGGGGTGAACCAGTACCTGTTTGCTGCCTGGGCTTTTGTTAAAGGTCTCACCCCCTCCATGGGTGAGCCAGGGGAAGAGATTCTCTCAGTTTTTGAGAGTTTTAGCTATCCCTGGAGCACCCAGGCCAGTGTGCTTGCGGGACTGTGCTTTCTAAATGTCTGCCAGATCTTGGTTTGGGCCGTGCGGTACTTCTCCAACAATAGCACCACCCGGAAACCTGCCCCGGGGGCAGATAGTTATAAATGGCAAGGTGTGTGGGAGAAGAGGGGCAAGTGTCTGAGTCAGTGGTCACCCCCAATGTTCTGGGATTTCACTCCCGAACAAGTGCAGAGTCCTGATAAACTGCTGGAGTGTTTGGAAAAGGTGTGCTGCCAATCTGACAAACGCCGGGAGACACAAATCCTTGCGATGTGCTGGGGGCTTGCCCATGCTTACCGCATCGCCCTTAACACTGATCACTGCCCTCAAGGGGGAGAAAGGGCTGCAGGGTCTGAAAGTGAACTTACCGGTGCAGCAGCTGGGCCAGAGGGACAGGCAGTACCAATATCAGTGGCCCCGATACGGAAAACCAAATATACCAAAAAATCCCCTCGCAATGTACAGGGTGATAATGAACCAGGCCCATCACGAGAGCAGGAGGAAGAGCCGGAGGTAATCAATCGATCTCTATCCCTGAGTGAGTTGCGAGATATGCGGAAGGATTTCGGCCGCAGTTCAGGCGAGCAAATTTACACCTGGTTGCTCCGATGCTGGGACAGTGGAGCTGCTGGTTTGGAATTGGAGGGGAGAGAGATGCCAAGCAGGTGGGACATTTAGCCAAGCAGGCTGGTATTGACAAGGCAATAGGAGGCGACTCCTGCTCGCTGTGAGGGAGAGGTACCCCTACAAGGATGATGTTCTATGTCGGTTGGGCAAGTGGACCGACATGGAGAAAGGCATTCAAAACCTCAGGGAAATGGCTGTGTTTGACATGATTTATGGTGATCTGAATGATGAGCTGTCACCAATGGATCCAGATCAGGCCCCTTGCACACAGTTGATGCGGCAGAAGTTCCTGCAAAGTAGACCAGAGGGACATTCCAAAGCATTAGCAGTAGCATCCTAGTGGCAAAACACTCAGGCAGTGGATGAAGTGACTACGCAGCTCCGGCAATATAAAGGAAGTCTCCCTTCCTCCCAACATGCTTTGGTTTCAGCTGTAGAGGAACTGTCTCAGAGGCTCCGGAAAGTGGAACAGGACATGTCCTATGTTCCACCTGCACGGGCTGATGTCTCAGCTATTAGAAGCAGGCACTTCCCCAACCAAGAGAAGGGCAGTGGAAGACACACACCAGGGGGCACCCTGTGGTTCTTCCTCCGTGACCATGGAGAAAACATGAGAAGGTGGCATGGACAGCCCACTTCCGCCCTAGCTGCACGAATACAGCTACTGAAAGGGAAGACCACCATGAAAGGGGTCTTCCAAGAGAGATGCAGCTCCAGTGTCTAGTCAGAAATCTCCCAGACAGAATAGAATGGCCAACAGTATGCTTGACCCTCTTGAGGGGACCAGGAAGTCATTCTTGCAGGAGTCACTCTTAGATCAAGTGAGTGATGGTGAGCAGGATTAGAGGGGCCCTGCCTCCAGCCAGGTGGAGGAAAGGGATAATCGGATTTACTGGAAGGTGTGGATCCGATGGCCTGGCACATCAGAACCACAAGAATATAAAGCCTTGGTAGATACTGGCGCACAGTGCACTCTGATGCCATCAAGCCACAGTGGGGTCGAATCCATCTGCATCTCCGGAGTGACAGGGGGGTCCCAACAGCTGAGCCTATTAGAAGCTGAAGTAAACTTAACTGGGAAGGACTGGCATAAGCACCCCATTGTGACTGGCCCAGATGCCCCGTGCATCCTAGGCATAGACTACCTCAGGAGAGGGTACTTTAAAGACCCAAAAGGGTACCGGTGGGCCTTTGGTATAGCTGCCCTGGAGGAGGTTGAGCAATTGTCCACCTTACCCGGCCTCTCAGAGGACCCCTCGGTGGTGGGGTTGCTTAAGGTTGAAGAGCAGCGAGTGCCAATTGCTACCAAGACGGTGCACTGGCGGCAGTACCGCACTAATCGAGATTCCCTGGTCCCCATCCATCAGCTGATCCATCAAATAGAAAGCCAGAAGGTGATCAGCAAGACTCATTCACCCTTCAACAGCACTATATGGCCAGTGAGAAAGCCTAATGGCGAATGGAGACTAACCGTGGACTACCGTGGCCTGAATGAAGTTACACCAGCGATGAGTGCAGCAGTGCCGGACATGCTAGAGCTCCAGTATGAACTGGAGTCGAAGGCAGCCAAGTGGTACACCAGGACTGACATCGCTGATGCGTTTTTCTCCATTCCAGTAACACCAGAGTGCAGGCCACAGTTTGCATTCACTTGGAGGGGTATCCAGTACACCTGGAATCGATTGCCCCAGGGGTGGAAACACAGCTCCACCATTTGCCATAGACTGGTCCATACTGCACTGGAGAAAGGTGGGGCTCCAGAACACCTGCAGTTCATTGATGATATCATTGTATGTGGGGACACAGCTGAGAAAGTCTTTGAGAAAGGAAAAAAGGTAATTGAAATCCTCATGAAGGCTGGTTTTTCCATCAAGCCACAGAAAGTTAAGGGGCCTGGAAGGGAGATTCAGTTCCTAGGAATAAAATGGCAAGATGGGCGTCGCCACATCCCAATGGAGGTGATAAACAAGATAACAGCCATGGCCCCACCAATCACCAAAAAGTAGACTCAGTCTTTCCTGGGCGCTGTGGGGTTCTGGAGGATGCACATCCCAAACTACAGCCTGATTGTGAGCCCTCTCTACCACGTAACCCGCAAGAAGAACGATTTTAAATGGGGCCCTGAGCAACAACATGCCTTTGAACAAATTAAGCAGGAGATTACCCAGGCAGTGGCCCTCGGGCCAGTCCAGACAGGGTAGCAGATTAAGAACGTGCTCTACACCGCAGCCGGGGAGAATGGCCCTTCCTGGAGCCTTTGGCAGAGAGCAGATGGAGAATCCCGAGGCCGACCTCTAGGCTTTTGGAGCCGGGCATACAAAGGCTCTGAAGCTACCTATACCCTGACAGAGAAGGAGATACTGGCAGCGTACAAAGGAATTCGAGCTGCCTCAGAAGTGGTCGGCACTGAGACACAGCTCCTCCTGGCACCTCGACTACCGGTGTTGGGATGCATGTTCGAAGGAAAGGCTCCTCCACACGTCATGCAACAGATGCCACGTGGAGTAAATGGGTTGCGTTGATAACACAACGGGCTCGAATAGGGAACCTCGACCCCCCAGGATTAGTAGAAATGATCATGAACTGGCCAGAGAGCAAAGATGCTGGGATGTCACCAGAACAAGAGGTGAAACGTGCTGAGCAGGCCCCACCATATAACGAGCTGCCAGAGGAAGAAAAACTATATGCCCTGTTCACTGGGCAATGGGTCTTGTCGCATTGTGGGAAAACATCAACGATGGAAGGCTGCGGTGTGGCATCCCACACGAGAAACCACTGAAGCTGTTGAGGGACAAGGTGAATCGAGCCAGTTTGCAGAGGTGAAAGCCATCCAATTGGCTTTGGAGATTGCTGAGCGAGAAAAGTGGCCGAGGCTCTATCTCTACACTGACTCGTGGGTGATGGCAAGTGCCCTGTGGATGTGGTTGCAGCAATGGAAACAGAACAACTGGCAACGCAAGGGCAGACCCATCTGGGCCGCTGAAGTATGGCAGGACATTGCAGCCCGGGTGGAGAACCTCGTTGTGAAGGTGCGCCATGTGGTCGCCCATATACCCAAGAGTCGAGCCACTGATGAATATCAACATAACCAGCAGGCGGACCAGGCTGCTAAGATCGAAGTGGCTCAGGTGGACTTGGACTGGCAGTGTAAAGGTGAACTGTTCATAGCCCGGTGGGCCCATGAGACCTCGGGCCACCAAGGCAGAGATGCAACATACAGGTGGGCTCGAGATCGAGGGGTGGACCTCACCATTGACACCATCGCAGAGATCATCCACGGATGTGAGACGTGTGCTGCAATCAAACAAGCCAAACGGGTGAAGCCCCAGCGGAATGAAGATCGATGGATGAAATAGAAATATGGAGAGGCCTGGCAGATCGACTACATCACACTGCCACAGACCCGCTGAGGCAAGTGCCACGTGCTCACAATAGTGGAAGCAACCACTGGGTGGCTCGAAACTTATCCAGTGTCCCATGCCACCGCCTGGAATACCATCCTGGGCCTTGAAGAGCGAGTCCTGTGGCAACACAGAACCCCAGAGAGGATTGAGTTGGACAATGGGACTCACTTCCGAAATAACCTCATAGATGCCTGGACAGAAGAACACGGCATCGAGTGGGTCTACCACATCCCCTACCATGCACCAGCCTCTGGGAAGTTCGAGCGTTACAATGGACTGTTAAGAACTACATTGAGAGCAATGGGGGGTGGAACCTTCAAACACTGGGACACACATCTGACAAAGGCCACTTGGTTATTGAACACAAGAGGATCTGCCAATCGAGCTGGCCCGGCTCAGTCAAAACTTCCATGTGTTGTAGACGGGGATAAAGTCCCTGTGGTGCGCATGAGGGACCTGCTGGGAAAAATGGTCTGGGTTAGTCCTGTGCCGGGCAAAGGCAAACCCATCCATGGGATTGTTTTTGCTCAAGGACCTGGGTGCACCCGGTGGGTGATGCAGAAGGATGGAGAGGTCCGATGCGTACCACAAGGGGACTTGACTGTGGGTGAAAACACACCGTGAGTTATACTGTGCTTTTGTTAATTTTTCTTTGTTAATGCTAATTGCTAAATGGCAGCTGGATGTGACGCACATGGTATAGAATAAAGGGGTGGATTATGTCCTGGTTTAGCCAGGATAGGGTTAAGCTTCCCCAGCAGTGGGGGGGAAGCTCTAGCCAGGTTATTCAGATACCATGCAGACGTCACATCCTGGCGCGTCACATCCTGGCGCGGGAGCGCGGGGCGCGTGGTTTTATACATCTGCTCCTCTCACTCCTGTATTGGTAGATATACTTTGCTCTGTTCGTTGTTATCACTGTTATTCTTATTGTTGCTGTTTGTTGTGTTGCTATTGCAGTGCTGTATTAAACCTGTCCTTATCTCAGACCGGGGTTTTGTATTTCACTCCCTTTGTGGGGGAGGGGCAGCAGCCGCGTGGTCTCAGACCCCGGCAGGGGCTAAACCATTACAGTACCCAAGATCTCCAGTCCATGGAGGGGTAACTGCTGGACCTGAACCTCTTTATTTCCATATGTGTCCCTTAGGAATATGCTTATGAGAGCTTATTGAGTCCATCAACCTTAAAGGTGGATAATGTTGTGACACTCTTCTCCCAGTATTTGTAAATCATGGTTCAGATTAACTGTGTCTTTCTGGAGTGAAAAACAACTATAAATTTGGCTTAACCAGCCAGTCAACTTCAGCTTAGGGCTTGTTGCCTTACAGGAACAGCTCAAAGCAGCCAGAGGACATTAAAGAATCTGGCATTATGTATCAACTGAAAGCGATGATTTAAGGTCTGAGCCTAGCATGAACACCAGTGCTATTAGATCCATCTCTGGTACTCTAAAGATACTACTATTACAGATTCTGTCCATGCAGGTCTCCTTGAGACCCTTGCTGCTGGGATAGTTCAACAGCTCTTGTCCAACTTCTAATATCATTCAGAGATTCCATACCGAAAGTGCTGAGGTCTCTGAATTCCCATTAATGTTTTGTGAAAATGCACAATGCAGTCTGTGCACAGAAATCCCAACAAAGCTCACACTATGTTCTCACAATATAGATTAATATCTTTTTCCTGTAAGAGACAAATCACAGCTCATGAAAGCATGAATTGTTTTCAAAATACAGTTTAGCTCAGTTCAATTCAATGGACCTGGTCTAAAACGGAGTGTTTTGTGTGGGAGCCTAATGCAATTATTTATTTCATCTGTTACAGTACTACAGATGGGAATTTACATTTTGGGATCTGCTTACTACCACCTTTTCACACCTGTCCTGGTTTCAGCCAGGATAGAGTTAACTTTCCTTGGGCTGAGAGGGAGCACAGCTAGTGGGCCGGGTCCAGATGGATCATTGGAGCATTCCATATCATGTGACGTCATGCTCAGTATATAGGTGGACGTGTGTTCTCTCATGCCCTGTTTTTAGTTTCCGGGTCGGTGTGGTGGGATTTTCTGGTACGGTTGGATATCTGCTGCGGGGGGGGGGGCGCTGCGTACCTGTTGCCACGCTCGGTAAGCCACTGCTGCATTTTACCCATTTTGGACTTACTATTGTTATTGTTGTTGTTACTATCACTAAATTGTTTTTTATTCAACCTATGAATTTCTTCTTTTGTCCCTCTCCTATTTCACCGGGGATGGGGGTGTGGGGGGGTGGGAAGTAAGCAACTGGCCACGTGGCGATTGGATACTGACTGAGTTCAAATCACAACAACACCCTGATCCAGGATGCAATTTCAGGTTAGCATCACATTAGTATAAATCAGCCTCAGGCTTAGTTAAGATCCATCTCATTATACTAACCTAGGACATCTTCAGATAGGAAATTGCTTTTTCCCTGTCTTGTTTCTTACCATTGTCCTTCATGCTCCCAAATGGCCCCTAAGCTAAGGAAGGTGCTGGGGGAGGAGGAGACTGGCCAGCTGTGCAGCAGCTGGTGGTTGCAAGCCAGGTACTCAGTGCCCAGGCTAGCAGAGATGTACATTCTGTGTTACAGAGTCTGCACAGTACCCAAAAAATGATCCCAGGGATTCAAGACCTACCAGAAAACAAAAGACTGAGATAAAAGTTACCCACTACCCCTCCTCAGATAGCTCACATTTCTGACTGCAGCCAGCCAGGGTCATCTGCCTGCTGTTCTATCTGATTTCCACTAGTAGATAATTTTCTAGTAGCAATAAAATAAAAAAAACCCACAACACACCAGTCTACACAATTCAGATTATTTCAAACATTAAAGTTTGAAGTCTTAAGATGACAGTTTTCATTGAGATCACATCGTATTTGTGCAAGTAAGGAAAAGTAAGTCCTGTCTAATCCACCAATAATTCCAATTACTTTATTTTGTTTCAAGAAGCTCTGGTGGTAAATTTCACTGATAACAAATGCTAGGCAAGAATAAAATTGTCCGTGCTACAACATATTTCATAAGATTTTGTTGTGTTTATTTGTTTGCTTGCTTTAAAGTTAAGGAAGCTGAACATTTAAAGTGCTACATAAAACAGATTCAGGGCTTTTATTTTTGTTTGGTCAAAGCTTTTCTTGATATCATCAGAAGGTTTCATTTTTGATGCTGAATATTTTTAATCTTGAATATAGCAAGCTTATGATTAATTTTTAAAATATAATAATTTAACGGTGTAGAGCTATTTTTTCATTATTACAGCTTAACTTTCTAACCAAAATAATAAACAAATTAAAAGTTCTTTCAAAATGAAACATTGCAATGTTACTGTACAAGTCTTTTTAAAATAGAATTTTTTTGACTTATGGCAATAACTTTTTTCCTCTGTCCCATTAGACGATGTTAAAATCTGCATTTTCTAATAAGAAAACTTTGGATCACAAAATTCCTGCTCAGCTCTGTTGATTAGACTTTCATGCACATAGTTCAGTTTTGTCATTTGAAAACTAAACTCTTCACCCACCTCTGCTATTCAGTTTTATCTTGCTGGGGAGATCAAAGGAGGGTAATGAGTCAGGCAAGAGAAGGAGTGGAAATAATGAAATATATCAATTTAACCCTATTTGCAGTGGGATTTAAAATTCCAGTTCAATACAGAATAACATGTATTTTAGAATCCTGTGTCCCAATAGAAATATACATTAATTTATCTACCCAGTCTGTGATTTTCCCTTCTCTTTATTTTCATTTTGGTCAAAGGAAAAACATAACTGTATCACAAATCGGCAATAAAAACTGACAGATTAAAGCATGTTCAAACAAAATGTACTGGACAAAGTATTAATAGTGAGTTTCTATGTGGCACTACTTCCATATTATACATCACAGCCTTTTGGAAATTAACCCATCTTTTCGATATATGTCCTTAAGCAGCAGAGCAGGAAAATGTTATATTAACCAGAGTTTGCAGAAGTGTGAAAGATTGCTGGGACAGCTGGAGACACCAAGGCAATGGATAGTGCTGAATTTTGCTGAATAAATTTGTAGAAAGGCAGCTACACTGTGTGGAAGCCTCCTGTGTAATCACTTCTGGCACCAGTTAACTTTTCCATTATCATCACTTCCAAACATCCTTTCAGCCTGTTTCTTTGAAACTTCTAAAACTTCCTTTTGTTTCCAATCCACTGCAATTTTATGTTGTGCTGCTGCAAACAAATGTAAAATCAGTTCTGTGTTTTTCGGTTTGTATGCTCCTTTTTGTTGGACATCAGCAAAACTAACATCAATGCCAGTGTGGGTCACCCTTATTTAAAATACGCACCACTTAGAAATCATGATATGCTCTGTAAAAGGGGTGGAGAATGTTAGCCTGGAGGTCATAAACACATTGGATCATCATCTGAGTACAGTTAAGTAGGACTATTATTACTTCAGAAGTCAGTCCAGACCAGACCAGACCAGACCAGGAGAATTACTACAGTGAGCACCCGACAGCCTCCAAAGTCTCTGAAATTGTGCTAGGACCTAAAATAGATTAAAACACAGTGTGAAGAATAGATACTTATGGTAGTTACTGTCACCTGCAAACCTTCTACTCAGTACTTGTCCTTGCCTTTTGGGGACTTTCTTGAACACCATCAGCCAGTTAATGTTGTGGGAGAAGACGCAGCAACAAGTGCCTTTCTAGTGGCAACCAGAGTGCAGGGCATCTTTCAACAACCTTAAGACAAACCCCATGGCACCCAACCAGTCTAACTGAAATTTGGTTTATTAAGAAAGGAGAAAGTGGAGTTGCCAGCATGAAAAAGTTTGGTGGGATATAACCAGCCGTAGACATTATATGTGAGAATGTCAGACACCCAGCTTACTGGAGAGAAGATACCTAGCATCTCCCAGAATAGAAGGAAGCAGTCTTGTGGCTTATTTCCTTTTTAAACCATGTTTGGCACAGGAGTTAGACAGTTTCTGTGAGGTCCATTAGTGAGTTTTATCCTTCCTGCCGTCTGGTCTTGATTTTCCTTTTCACTTTCTAGACTCATCATTTCACTTTTGTTGACATGCAAAACTCTTGAGTGCTTGCTGCCCCCTCTAGATACTCCCTTTGTCTCTAACACACACACATGTATACCTTTTTAATATACTTTGATTCTACACTGACACTCCCATCACATAGCATGCAATACTGCGTTCCCCTGCTCAGCTTCAATTTCTGTTACATTTTTTTCTTCCTCCTACTCTCCAGCTGAGAAGAAGAAATCTTCTTTATGGGCCACAGAATCACAGAATCACAGAATCATCTAGGTTGGAAGGGACCTTGAAGATCATCTAGTCCAACTGTTAACCTAACACTGACTGTTCCCAACTACACTACATCCCTAAGTGCTATGTTAACCCACCTCTTAAACAGCTCCAGGGATGGGGACTCCACCACCTCCCTGGGCAGCCCATTCCAATGCCTAACAACCAGTTCTGTAAAGAAATGCTTCCTAATATCTAGTCTAAAACAGTCAACACTTTCCTAACTGCTCTCCAGCTGGGGAAACTACTGAATTTAGCTTGACTCTGAGGAGGAAGGTTTACACAGTTTTCAACTCCCCGTTAACATTATTGTACTTTATGCTAAGCACACGTTATTGACAGACATCATATCTGTCATGTTTACTATAGAATAATAAAAAAGAGAAAACACTATTCTCTGCTTTACAGGATCTTGAATATACCTGAAATTTAATCAAGAACACATTTGTAATGAGGCTGAAAATGGCCTGTCAAATATTGACTGATAATTTCTTCATTAAAAAAATGATAAATCTTCTATATGAGAGGTAAGAATATTTTGTTAAGGTATCAGTGTGGGATTACAGAGGATACATAAGAAAAAAAGGAAGCAGCTAAAAAAAAACAACAGAAAAATCCTCATCTTCATTCTACTTTTAAAAACATGTATGAATACCAATCTGAAAGTGATAAACCAGCAACGACCAGTACATTGGAATGACTACCCAATAAATTGCTGAACAGATATTACCATTCCTGGGCTGATGTTTATTGCTAGAGTTCAGCTTTTGTTTTTCTTGCCTTGCTTTAGCAACATGCAAGCTCAGTGGCAGCCCTTCTTTTACAGCTATTGACTTAGTCTTTTTAAAGGAAAGTGTTCCTAAAATTCTCCCAAAGGCTGAAAATCTCTAAAGTCCAAACGAATTAATTCAGGCAAGAAAAAAGACTAGGTAGCTTACACCAGTCTTTCACATGCTGTCCATGGAACCGATCACAAATATTAATGTAGTTTAACCGCAGTAGGCAGCTAAGCCCTACACAGCTGTTCACTCACTCCGCCAGTGGGATGGGGAAGACAACTGGAAGAGTGTGAAGACTTGTGGTTTGACATCAAGACAGTGTAATAGGTAAAGCAAAAGCTGTGCATGCAAACAAAGCAAAATAAGGGATTCATTCACTACTTCCCATTGGCAGGCAGGCATTCAGCCATCTCCAGGGAAGCAGGGCTCCATCACATGTAACAGGAAGACAAACACCATCACTCTAGACATCCCACCTTCCTTCTTCTTCCTGCAGCTTTTATTGCTGAGCATGACATTATATGGTAACAAATCACCCTTTGGTCAGTTGAGGTCAGTGGTCCCAGCCATGTGCCCTCCCAACTTCTTGTGCATCCCCAGCCTCCTCATTGGCAAGGCAGTCTGAGAAGCAGAAAAAGCTTTGACACTGTGTAAGCACTGTTCAGCAATAGCTAAAATATTGTTGTGTTATTAATACTGATTTCATCATAGATCCAGAACATAACAGCACACAGGCTACTAGGAAATTAACTCTACCCCAGCCAAAACCAGTACAATTAATTAGCTCTTCTCCTTGCACCTAATGTTACTTATTTATCTTTCTCACAGATGTCTGCTCAAAGCACACACATTTTCACAAAGGAAAAATACCTAGTTTTGACTATGCTTCCCATACAAATCTAATCTGGGCCTCACTGGGGCTGTTCTGTTGCACAAGGAAAACTAGAGTATACAAATAAGATTAGTTATACACAATTGTGAAAGACAACTTGTAAAAACAGGTCCTGAAAGAAACAGGCCTGTGAGAAATAAGGACTGAGAAAAACAGCCTGAGAAAGAGATAAAGGGTAGCAGGGGGAGTGGAGGACCTCCAAGCTAAGGGATGTCTCAAACACTGGCAAATAATGAAACTATAGTCATGGGGTTGGATAGTGTGGAGGTCAAAGCTGATAAGGCTGCCTGAATAACACAGGATGCAGCTGGAGCAGGGAGCCCTGTGGAGACAGGATAGTTCTGCTCTGGTGCACCTGGTCAAGTTTCAAGACCCCTCTGTCTGGTGAACAACCTTTGCTTCATTATCCACGAAATGCATATTAAAGTTAACACCCCTGAATATGCTAACGAAGACTAACAAGTTCATGATAATTACATCATCCCATGAAACACCTTACCTCTCCCCATACATGGGATATGTAGGTACGTGGGTCAACCTAGAGGATGGACCCAAGAAAAGTGTGTATAAATCAAGGGGAGGGGAAAAGCGGGGATGTTGCTGAGAGAGTGAATTGAAGCAAAGAAGACGGATGCCTGCTGGAACCCTTGCCGGCAGGATTGACGCAGGAACCCAGACCGGTGATCTCTATTCTCTCCATCTCCCTCCTTTCCTTTTTCCCCTTTTCCTTCACTACCATTAAGTAAAGCAAGGCATACTGTATTGCTTGCCACAACTCGTTATATACTTAGCCAATTATCATGTATCCAATTAGTACATTGTGGGAAGTTAATAAATGTCTGGACTTTGAGACTTGTCTCACCGTTGTCCACTCCATTGGGGATTTATGAATCTGAGTCACTTGTCTCCCTCGTCTGAGTGGGACGTGACAACGACCAATTCAAATTTACAGCTACCATATAACTCCCACAGGCATGGGCTGTGCATGTCAAAACAAGACTCCCCAGCCCTCTGTCTCCTCAGCTGTACTGCTCTACTATTTATACAGGATAGGGATTGCCAGCTTCCATTTTGAGTAGTCTTCTAGACTACAGCATATCCTGCAGGACCCAGGAGCTCTTTTGAGTATCTAGCTCCAGATGCCTCTAAACACCTGTGGTGGTTTAGCCCCTGCCGGGGTCTGCCCCTCCCCCACAAAGGGAGTGAAATACAAAGCCCCAAGACTGAAATAAGGAAAGGTTTAATACAACAATGCAATAGCAACACAACCAACAACAACAATAACAATAACAGTAATAGTGATAGCAATGAACAGAGCAAAATAGCTACCAAATACAGCAGTTTGAAGCACGATGTACAAAACCACGAGTGCACCACGCTCCGCGCCAGGAAAATGTGACCTGCCAGGATGTGACGTCCGCATGGTATCTGAATAACCCGGCTAGAGCTCCCCCCCCACTGCTGGGGAAACTTAACCCTATCCTGGTTAAACCAGGACAACACCATACAGAAGTAAGACTGGGGGCATTCATGCCTCTTTACTTCTGTGTCCTGGTTTCTGTAAGAATTAAATGCACCTACATTGTCCAAATGAAAGCTGTGGTATACATCATCCAGCTCTGCAAGCTGGGTGATGGGGAGACTGGGATCCCAGGACACATCACAGTCCCCATCTCCCACATAGCCTTCTCATTGCCTCTTCTGCTTTGAAGGTAGAGACTGCATTAGGCATAGCCATGAAGTTGAAGAGAGCATTCACTCCCCTTTTATTTGGCAGTCCTGAGTCTGCATCTAGAGATGTCCGGTTCTGGATTACCTGTTGCAGAGAGAGAGTGAGAACTAGAGCAAGTTTCATAGTGTTATGAAGATGGCTAGATGGCTGGAGAACATGCTGTATGAGGAGAGATGGATGTAGCTGGGTTTCTTCAACCTGGAGAAGAGACGGTGGAAAGGAATTTAATTTATTTCTGCTGCAAGTGAAAGTGGATTTATGGGGAAGATGGAGCCCATCTCTGAGGGGCACAGCAAAAATAAAAGTATCAGTGATCAAAAGTCTCAGCAAAAGTAAATCTGGCTGGATATAAGGAAAAAGATCGTCACTGTGAGTGTGGTTAAGCACTGGAACAAGGGCCCAGAGAGGCTATGGAATCTCCATAACCAAACTGGAGAACTATGGACTGGGTAAATGGTTGGTGACAGGGTGAAAAATTGGCTGGGCTCAGAGAGTGGCAATCAGCAGTAACAAGCCCAGCTGGCAGACTCTTACTATTTGTATCCCTCAGGAGACAATACTGGGCCAATATAATTTATCATGATTGTTAGCAGCCAGGGTGGTGAGATAGAGCTCACTCTGACAAGGTTGCAGATGATACCAAAAGAGGGGGAGCAACTGCCATGCTAGAGGGTATGACTTCTAGACAGAGAGACCTAGACAGGTTGTAAAAAGGGGCTGACAGGACCACGAAGTTCTAGAGAGGCAAATACCAAGTCGATGTGAGAGATGGCTTGTAAAAACAGGCCTGTGAGAAACAAGGACTGAGAAAAACAGCCTGAGAAAGAGATAAAGGGTAGCAGGGGGAGTGGAGGACCTCCAAGCTAAGGAATATCTCAAGCACTTGCAAGTAATGAAACTGCCGTCATGGGGTTGGATAGTGTGGAGGTCAAAGCTAATAAGGCTGCCTGAATAACACAGGATGCAGCTGGAGCAGGGAGCCCTGTGGAGACAGGATAGTTCTGCTCTGGTGCACCTGGTCAAATTTCAAGACTCCTCTGTCTGGTGAACAACCTTTGCTTCATTATCCACGAAATGCATATTAAAGTTAACACCCCTGAATATGCTAACGAAGACTAACAAGATCATGATAACTACATCACCCCATGAAACACCTTACCCCTCCCCATACATGGGATATGTAGGTATGTGGGTCAACCTAGGGGATGGACCCAAGGAAAGTGTGTATAAATCAAGGGGAGGGGAAAAGCGGGGATGTTGCTGAGAGAGTAAATTGAAGCAAAGAAGACGGATGCCTGCTGGAACCCTTGCCGGCAGGATTGACGCAGGAACCCAGACCGGTGATCTCTATTCTCTCCATCTCCCTCCTTTCCTTTTTCCCCTTTTCCTTCACTACCATTAAGTAAAGCAAGGCATACTGTATTGCTTGCCACAACTCGTTATATACTTAGCCAATTATCATGTATCCAATTAGTACATTGTGGGAAGTTAATAAATGTCTGGACTTTGAGACTTGTCTCACCGTTGTCCACTCCATTGGGGATTTATGAATCTGAGTCACTTGTCTCCCTCGTCTGAGTGGGACATGACAGTCCCCCACCAGGTATGGAATAACCCCATGCAACAATGCAGGCCAGGGACTGACTGGCTGGAAAGCAGCTCTGCACAAAAAGACCAAGAGGTCCTGGTCAACAAGAATCAAACATGACTCATCAGTGTGTCCTTGTA
Organism: Strix uralensis; assembly: GCF_047716275.1. Lineage (NCBI taxonomy): Eukaryota > Metazoa > Chordata > Aves > Strigiformes > Strigidae > Strix > Strix uralensis. The sequence continues at coordinate 60,289,905 of NC_133976.1, forward strand.
GCAAAGAAGTCCAACTATGTACTGGGCTGTATTAGTAAGAGGGTAGCCAACAGGTGAAGGGAAGTGATTATTCCCCTCTGCGTGGCCCTTCTGAGACTGCATGTGAAGTGTAGTCTTGAGTCTTGAGTCCCCCAGTACAAGAGATATTGGCATAGAGGAAAAATTCAAAACTTCACTGGGCAAGGCCCTGATCAATCTGTCCTGATTTGCATTGTCTGAGTGGGAGGTTGGACTAGGACATCTCCAAGGTCATCTCCAAGGGTGCCTTCCAATCTGGATGGCTCCCTGTTTCTATCTCTGTAATTTGATCTAATCTTGAAGTTGGCCCTGCTCTGGAACAGTGGTTGGACTACATCCAGACATCCTGCTCAACTTAGGTTAGTGTGGTGGTTTGACCTTGGCTAAATGCCAGGTACCCACTGAGTCGCTTTATCACTTCCCCCCCTTCCCCTTTTTTTCTCAACAGGGCAAAGAGGGGAAAGAAAATAAGATAGGAGAAAAAACAACCCTTGTGGGTAAAACAAAAGCAGTTTTAATATAAGCAAAGCAAAGCAAAGGTCTGTGGGTGGAAGCAAAAAAAGAAAACAGAGTTATTCTCTACTTCCCATTAACAGGCGATGTCGGGCCTTCTCAGGAAGCAGGGCTTCAATATGCGTAGTGGTTGCCTCGGAGGACCAAGGGTGACCCCACCCCCTTCCTCCTTTTTCCCAGCTTTATACTTGAGCAGATGTCATATGGTATGGAATATCCCTTTGGTCAGTTCGGGTCAGCTGTCCTAGTTGTGTCCCCTCCCAAGATCTTGCCCACCCCATCCCACTGTGGGGGGAAAATGTCGGAAAGAGCCTTGGTGCTGTGTAAGAACTACTCAGCAGTAGCCACAACACCAGTGTGCTATCAACACCCTGCCAGCTCCCAACATAAAACACAGCATCATGAGGGCTCCTATAGGGGAAAACCAATTCCAGCTCAGCCAGACCCAGTACAGTTAGCTTTTAACCTATGATTCTAGTGAACAACATTTTTGTTCATTCACCTCCACAAATCTGGTGACATTCAAAATAAGCTTGTTGACAGGACAGAAAAAGATATTGATGCATAAACAAGTCTGTTTGCTCCTGACTTCCAGTGGCTGATCCCATTTATACTGAAGGCCAAAATATATTACCTACAACATTATTGTCATTTTGACTGCTGTAAGGTACTCTGCAAGAATTTCAGTTGTCCTTCCAGAAGGACATGGTTCTCTTGGACCTTTTTTGCCATATCTGCCAGCTTTGAGCAGACCCCTTGCATGACTGCAAGCACAAAACAGCATTGGAAGCCTATGTTTAGGGCTTGAATTGAACTTCAATCATCCTAAGTTTGAGAAGATGTTGAGCACCTCCCTATTGGCTTACTAGCTGTTGTAAACCAGGCCAGTTACTCAGGCTGAGAGCCCACTGCCTCAAGAAGAACCAGTTTCAGCAAAAAGAAGTTTCCTCTACATTTTCTCAGCTTCTGCTAGGCAAACGTTTCAGAAGCACCACAGTCACTCAGGGTTGTCAGCTCCACTGACTTTCAATTGAATATACCCCCTTAAGATTCTTAGGGAGTTCTGAAGCTGTTGCATTTTGGAAGGCAATTAAATAGCTCTGCAAGACAAGGCAAAGCAGGCTGCAGAGCTGGCAAAGAAAACCCAACCGACGTTATGTTGAATCAACTCCTTGCACACATGCTTTTTCTAACAGTGCTGAAAAAGTTTCTGCACCCTCTTCAGCTAAACTGCTTGTGATCTTAGCTCATCAGAGTAAAGAAATCCTCTTGCTGACCAGAAATAATTCTCCTTTTGTCATGGCTCTGCACTGGTAATTGGAGAGAGGAAGACAAGCAAAAAAAAATAATAATTGTTTCATTCATCACAGAAGAAAATTTAAAGGTGAGACAGGGAGGGAAGAGGGGAGATTGGGCTGAAAAATCCATAAAATTGTTTCTGATGTTTCCTCATGTAGTAGGCACTTTATAAAACCCAAAAGGCTGCACTAAATGGCAGACTGAGAGAGTTCTTTCCCTTTCTTATATTGCTTTCTCTTACATGCAGTAACATTTTCCCACATTTGACATGCAGTCCTGAAAAGCAAGTCTGAGATATAATTTCAAAAGCCATGTGCTGCTTCCAAATAATTTATACAAAGAGACTTTATAAATATCTAGAGATGTCACTCCTCTGCTATGCACCAAGAACAGATTTGTTCAAAGCACCTAATGCAGTTAGGGTGCTTAGGAGAGACAAAGATACAAAATTGAAATAAAACTCAAAGGCTGTCAATGCTTAACAAAATATATAGTGAAATAATAATATATTAAATAGTGAGGAGGGAGTCCAAAACAATGATGGTAAGAAAAAAAAAAAGCTGTAAATAAACATTTAATTGTATCACACATAAAATAGAGACTGCCTCATGGCTTACTGGTGCTTTGTAATCCTCATTTTTTGAAGTCCTGTATGAGTTTGTGTTTTTTCTCCCATGAGCAACTCAAGCACACAATAGGGAATGAAAACTTCCATGCGATCTCTTCTAACATCAGTTATGGTGTTGTTATCCCCTCTGTAGGGATATCCCTCCTCAGAAGGCCAGTGAAAAGCTGTCATGTCACTTCAGTACCTCTTAGCCCTGCCAGACAGGTATTGCTGTTCTCTAATCAGAGTCCTGCTTGGGAGTGGTTAAAAGGATTGTTGCTCTGCAGGACAGAGGCAGGGAAATTGGTGCATTTGGGAAGGAAAAGATGGATTTTCAGATCTTCTAGGGGAGGAAAATCCCCACTTCTTTGTGTTTCTTTTTCATCTCTCCACTGTCCAGTAAAAAAAAAAAAAATAAGAAAAATATGTGAATGCAAATACCACCCACAGCAGGGAGTAGAGATGTGACATTTGAACACCCTGGAGCTGCAAACTGGAGTTTAGTCAGAACAGAGGTTCAAATCACCATTTTTTAATTGAGTGCAAGTCCCACAGCTGACTCTCGAGGACAAGTTGTCTGCCTTCTGCACTTCTATGAGCCAGGCAGGGGGGCACGATGGCAGGTCAAAGAGATAAACAAAGAGGTACAGTGAGAGGCACACACAAGAAGTGAGAGGCTACATAGAAATGCTCAGCTGCATAATCCAATATGCAAAGGTCCCAAACAGAAAACCTTGCGCAGTGATGACTGTAGCAGAGTCACTGGGAAAGAAGCTTTATTTACCTTAAATGTTTTTACAACCAACCCTTCGAGTGACTTGATGGCAGCCATCATAACTATACAAGAATTCCAGTTTGATAAAGTAGTAGGACTGGACAGAAGGACAAAATACAGGCAGAGGGACTGAGAAGGGGCAGAAAAGGCTTTTATTTTGTGTCAAAGACTCTTTTCATGGTTGCTGTAGATTCCCTGAAATAGAAACCCTTCAAAAAGTTGGCTGAAAGATAACTCCAAAGAGGAGTTATCAACAGCCCAGCCTCTCCTCTGAGCTGCAACAGGCAAAGGCTGAGTGAACGTCAGTCAGCACCAACTATCTACCACAAATAAAGACAGTGTAATTACAGAGGAGAAGGTGGGGGACCCTGAGGACAGAGCCAAGCACCACTTCTTCCAGGGACTAGAGACAGCCCTAGCTGAATATCTACCATGTGAACTGGTAACAACTCAGGAGATGATAAAGAGCTGTTTTCCTACAACATGGTCAGGATGCAGATGCATTTTTTTTACTGCAGTATATTCCTCTGACTTCTTCCTTTGTGGTACATGTGGACTCCATGCCAGCAAAGGGGGAAACAGCTCATAAAGGGAGAAAAGAAGAGATTAGGCTTGTCCCAGCTTTTGGACAGGGTTTTTTATCCCAGGGAGGCCAGGGTGTATTCCCAGGTGCTGCCAGCAGCTCCAGCAGGATGGTGACTTCGGGATATTATCTACAGGCACGTGAAGCTCAGCATCAATTAGCTTCTGCCAGGGTCTTGCACATGGGGTCTGTGTGATTGAGGGGAAGGGAGGACCACCCAGCCACAGGATGACTGTTGCAACATGTGATGGTGGGCATGTACCCCACCAAGCTGGGCTGTGAGGAAAGGATGTAGACCTCCAGCTCCCCTGGTGTAAGGGACTGTGTCAGCTGTTTTGTCTTGGCATTGCTGTTGTGCTATTACCATCTCCTGAGCCATGTGACGGTGTAAAAGACTGTCAGACTGTGTCAACTGCCTGTTTCAACACTGCACCACTGCCTAAACTGGGCCTCAACATTCTGTGGCCATGAAGAAGTACGCCCTGAAATATCTCCAAAAAAACCCCCACAGTGTCTGCCCGAAGCTGAAGCAACTACATCTTTAGTAACATCTACCAAGCTGTGCTTGTGTGCAGGGCTGGGGGGGAAGAAGTTGAGGAGGATGTGCGAAGGCTGAAGGCATCGCTGGTCAACACCACAGCCCTCCCCCCCGCCCCAGTATGACCACCATGAACACCTGGGCATGCACACATGGAGAAACACGGGGCAGCGAATCTGATAATGAGCTCTGTGGAAATGGGCGGACTGATTGTGGGGACTGGGATGATAAAAGGACTGTGTACTCTTCTCTCGAGGGATCCCCCATCACCTGCACCAAGACTGAACCAACAGGATGCTGCTGGATTCGTGGTGGTGCTAACTGAGATTTCTGCATCTCTTCCATTTTCTTGCTTAGCTGTTCTGACCTTTTCTGCTTCCCTCTGTCCTATCACTATTACCTTTTTTCATGGGAATAAAGTTTGAAAGGTTGTACAGCATTTGACTTTGTGTCTTAATCTCACTTTTGGGAATATATCGAAACCTCCCTCGACATTGGATCAGGACATTTTAAATTGGCATCACAGGCAGGATCCCTAGAGACAAGAGTGCCATACTACCTTGCTGTGTTCAGTGCAGCCCTCTCAGGATGAAATAACCCCCTCTGTGTTACATTAAGATGTGACCTCCTGAGAGTGAATAGAGGGAAGAGTGGATAGTAATATTACTCTTGTGTTAGATTAAGGTATTGCCTCCTGAGAGAGAAAGGGAAAAACTGGATACTAAGACACAACCCTCTCAGGACGATTGCCCCTTTGTGTTAGGAAAAAGAAAAAAGAATGGCTGCCCAAAAGGCAGCCGATGCTTGTGATTATGTCCCCTCATGGGTTGAAGGGATAGCTAAATTATATGACTTTTTGGAGGCACACCAATCTCGCCCCTCACTCCATGGACAAGATTGGGTGAAAAACCACTGGTTTCAACCACAGAGTGTGGTGGATAGGAACAGGGTATTGCAGAAGGAAGCTAAGATTAAGTTGGGGAAAAGAAAAGCTATAATTTGTGTAGTGTTGGGAGCAAGTCTGGCAGCGGCGGTGGAAGACAAAAAGCAGAAGTTTGGTTAAGCTGATACTGTAATAGACTCCCTGCAGATGGTGATAAAGATCCTGCAGGAACAGTTGAAAGAAAGTAAACAGTTGCTGGAGTGTCCCGATCTGATATTGGGGAGGGTTCTTAAACGATCCCAAGAGTGAGATTAAGACACAAACGAGGTCAGATGCTGTACAACCTTGTAAACTTTATTGTACACATAACTGGTAATAGCGATAGGACAGAGGAAAAGAAAAGGAAAAAGTCAGAATCCCTAAGCAAGCAAACGGTAGAGACGCAGCAAGACTAATTACCACCACCACGAATCCAGCGATGTCCTGTTGGCTTGGTCTCGGTGCAGGTGATGGTGTTCCAAGCTCCAAGCTCCGCCAAAGTCTCAGCTCCGAGGAAGGATGAGATGATAAGACTGAATAGAGTGCTCACAAAAGAGGAGTACACCATCCTTTTATTGTCCGGTTCCCACGATCTCTCCGAAGACTTCACCCATTTCCATGGAGATTATTGTAATACGTGCCGCCCCATGGTCCTGTGCCAGCCTGCACATCTTCCTCACCCTGATTTAACTTCGGGTGGATGTCGTGGTGCCGTTGGGGACAATTTGTCTTCTTCATAGCGTATTCCTTCACGTCAGCAGGATGCCGAGGCCAGGAAATGGTGGTGGTGCGACAGCAATGTTTGAGACAGATAACACAGTCCCTTACATGGAGGAAGAAGCGAACCAAAATATAGTATTAAAGGAGGAACTGACGAATCAACTTTTGAGGGAGGTGGATACACAGGCGCAGGTAGAAGTGAAGTTTTCGGAGAAGGGGATACAGCAAATCTATCCCCAAGGAGATTTGTGAAAGGCAAAGGAAACCATAGAAAGCCTTCCCCACATGTATCCACTGGTTAAAATGGAGTATGTGTATGAGGATGATAATGATGACCGTCCTCAGGTTGTCACCAAAAAAGTCCAATTTACAGCAACTGAATTAGCAAAGTTGAGAAAAAATTTTGCAAGGACTGAGAAGGAATCGGAGACAGAGTATGTGTGAAGAGTGTCTTTGTCAGGAGGGAATGGAATTTTGTTGTCAGAGAAAGAAGTAGAAGGATATTGGGGTCTGGGTGTGTTTGTAACTACCAGCAATTGCTGGGCCCCATGGTCCACTCAGAGGGCTGCGTATTGGGCTGAACCCCTTGGAGAGGGGAGATCCCCTTACCATGACAGGTACGGTGGATCAGTTAGTTAAAAGTGTGCAGAAGGCAGCCTTCCTTCAGACGGCGTATGATCGGGAGCTCAAGCCGAACCAGGGCTCCCGATGGTGATGCCTGTGGACCCAGAGAGGATGAGTCCCCTGATACAGGGACTTCTCGACTCCCTAAAACCCATCAGAATTCAATTACAAGGGAAGATTCAAAGCACCCCCAAAGGTGAGGGGGGAGGCAGAGGATGGATATTTATTAGACAGCTCACTGAAACCAAACAGGATGATTTATTGATTACAGGAATAGTAGGGCCCAGGCAAACTTCGATGACCTTTTTAGTAGATACTGGAGCCCAAATATCTGCACTTACTATCGCAGATGCCATCTCATGTGGATTCAAACTTTCAAACCAAAAATTATTAGTGGTAAATGCACTTGGCAATGTCCAACTGCAGGCGCTTGCATCTGGAAGCTTGCGAGTACCAGGGGAGGACGATGCCATTAGAATTACCATAGTAGTGGGAGATTTCCCACTCAACCTCCTGGGAATCAATGTCTTAAAGGGAGACAATGGGGTTTTGGTTTCCTGTTATTGGATGTGCTGTTGTTAAGACCTGCACCAGCCCACCCTGCTATGGCAACAATTGATGTCACGTATATGTTTGGGGTTTTTTATGGTCCCTTTACAACCCGAGGAACAGGATCGCTTTGCCTTCACCTGGGAAGAACAGCAGTACAGCATTCTGTCCAAAAGTTCCAATGATCATGCCAGCCCCACAAGACCCTGATCATCCCCGAAACCCATCATTAATACAAGGTGGATTATCCCATCTTTCTAAGTAACCCACTTCCAGTTCTCAAAACAAACCAAGAATGCTTTCCTTTTCTCTTGCACGTAAAATCCCATGGAGAACAATATCCTGAGCCCCAACGGGGATTCCTTATGTGGATTTTGATTTTTTGTATAGTATTGATGTCCATTGCCTTATTAATATTTGTAGGATGATTTATGTATCATTGTTGAAACTGTTTTGGATGACCGTTCTCCTCTCTTTTGGTTCTGGGGGAAGTTTCAGCTCTCTAAGTGTTAACTGAGAATGGGGGTAAAATTAATTTGGGGGTTTAGATCATTCTGTTACCAGTGTACTTAACCTTATTAATTGCTGAGTGTGTGGAGGTCCAGGAGGATTAGAAGATTGTTCTTGGCTGGCCCAACCGATGCAACCTAAATGGTGGGTCAGCAACCTGAGTACAGTCCATAATGGGACGGGATTCTGGACTGAGGATGCCGATCCCTGACGACTCCATTTTCCAGGGAAAGGTATTTATTACCTTAACTGGACAAAAGAGAGAGGAATACGAGTCAAGAAGAGTGTTTATGAATGGACTTTATCTCCAGAATTTTGATTGTCATGACCCCTATTGTAGACCCTATGATTGTTCTAAATACCAAGAGAGATGGAACCGAACACATGTAAAACTCACCACCAAGAACCTACAAGGGAAGGTTGTAAAGTAGTGATGAGAGACTAGTTCTTTGACACACTGAAAATTGTCTACAAGCCCATAGTACAGATAAAAACCATATAGTACGGGTGTATCAGTGGGCATGGCAACACCAAAATGGAACCTGAACTTATTTCAACAAATTCTGGTCTGGAACCAACCGAACGGGTAAGAGCTATTTGGGATGTGACTGTAAATGGTTCCCAATGTGGGGCCTGGAAATGTAATTATTGTGACTGAAGGGGAAGCAACTGTGCTGGGAGGACCTCTAGGACCTGAGAGCCATTCATATTATGAACAGCCAATAGACACTGAATCATGGGAAGGTCCAAAGAAGGGCAAATAAGCTGGTGAAGGGTCTGGAGCACATGTCGTACGAGGAGCGGCTGAAGGAACTCAGGTTGTTTAGTCTGGAGAAGAGGAGGCTGAGGGGAGACCTCATCGCCCTCTACAGCTACCTGAAAGGAGGTTGCAGAAAGCTGGGGATGAGTCTCTTTAACCAAGTAACAAGCGATAGGACAAGAGGGAATGGCCCCAAGTTGCACCAGGGAAGGTTTAGACTGGATATTAGGAAGTATTTCTTTACAGAACGGGTTGTTAGGTGTTGGAATGGGCTGCCCAGGGAGGTGGTGGAGTCCCCATCCCTGGAGGTGTTTAAGAGTTGGATTGACATAGCGCTTAGGGATATGGTGTATTTGGGAACTGTCAGTGCTAGGTTAATGGTTGGACTAGATGATCTTCAAGGTCCTTTCCAACCTAGATCATTCTGTGATTCCGTGTGATTCTGTAATGGGCCATGGGGCTTTAAAAGGTCATTATTGGATTTGTGGACATCCTGCCTACAAACAACTACCAGCAAACTGGTCAGGAATTTGTTACATAGGGATTATTTGACCTCTGTTTTTCCTTCTTCCAGAGATAGTGGTCCTCAATTGGGAATAAGACTATATGATAATTTAGGGGACAAAAGGATTGCCCGCAACAAATGATCTGTTGAGGTTAAAATATGTGGAACACAAAAGTGGGGGGAAGATGAGTGGCCTCCTGAAAGAATAATTGAGCATTATGGGCCTGCCACTTGGAATGGCAATGAACAAATAGCAGCGGCAAGAGAACCGATCTACAATCTGAACCTCATAATTCAGTTGTAGGCAATCTTGGAAATTATTACCAATAAAACTACTAATGCTATAGACCTTTTAAGTCAACAATCTCAACAGATGTGCACTGCAATCCTTCAACACCGCATGGTTTTGGATTATTTACTAACTGAAGAGGGAAGAGTATGTGGGAAACTAAATATTTCTAATTGTTGTTTGGAAATAGACGATGTAGGTGATGTGGTTCTTCAGCTGACGACAGACATTGGAAAATTGGCCCATGTCCCTGTTCAAACATAGAACGGATGGAATGGTGATTTATGATCTTGGTTACTGGGAGCACCATGAATAAAGCAGCTTTTATTTTATCTGTTATGTGAGTTTGCCACTTAGATGTTTTTGCCATGTGTTAGTCCTTTCTTTATTCAATTAATCCAACATGCTGTATCTAACATGCAATTTACATCTACTGTCTACACATGGCGTAAAACAAATTCGTGCCATTCACCAATCAAAGTCTGCAGCTGTATCCATTATTTAGACTGCCTTCTTTTCCATCTATTCTTTTACCTCTTACCATCACCACAACAATATTGAGCAGTGAATTTGTAGGGTTATTGCTTATTTGCCTTTGTCTAAATTTGGAATAGAAGCTTCTAAGCCTAGACAACGCATGTGCTTTAGGATAAAGGGGTGTGGAAATCAATTTTCCTGCTCTGTATGCTGACCCCAACTCCAGCAGACTGGGGCAGCAGACCGCGTGGACTGCCAGGGCGGCAACCACTCAGTGGTACATTGCTAGAACCATGGGAAATAATGGATCACATGTTAGTGCTGATTATGATTTATTATGTGGCCTTGATTTTGTTAACTGTTACCTTAATTGTTCTTTTAATACTTGTTTTTTGTCCTTGCAAATGTCCACCATGTAAACTGCCATCATCTTCTACTGATTCCTCACAGCTTTAAAATCGGTACATAGAATTTTCTGGTTTTGTAAAGTTAGTTAAATTTAAATGTTAAATATTTGTTAGAGATGTTGTTAGTTATATGCTAGCTGGAAATATTGTTTGTTACCATGTTGCGTGCTTTTTCTGTCCTTCCTCTCTCTCTCTTTCTACCTCTATCTTTTGTGCCACCATGAAGACAGCAATATTGAGCCATGGGGTGGTGTAAGGGACTGTGTCAGCCATTTTGTCTCGGCATTGCTGTTGTGCTATTACCATCTCCTGAACCATGTGGTGGTGTAAGACTGTTGGACTGTGTCAACTGCCTGTTTCAACACTGCACCACTGCCTAAACTGGGCCTCAACATTCTGTTTCTGTGAAGAAGTACGCCCTGAAATATCTCCAAAAAAACCCCCACAGTGTCTGCCTGAAGCTGAAGCAGCTACATCTTTAGTAACATCTACCAAGCTGTGCTTGCGCACAGGACTCGGGGAGGAAGTCAGGATGAGGAGGACGTGCAGAGGCTGAAGGTGTTGCTGGTCCACACCCCCCCCCCCCCCGCCCCCCGCCCCAGTATGACCACCATGAACACCTGGGCATATGCACATGGAGGAACACGGGGTGGCGAATCTGATAATGAGCTCCGTGGAAATAGGCAGACTGACTGTGGGGACTGGGATGATAAAAGGACTGTGTACTCTTCTCTCGAGGGATACCTCATCACCTGCAGGGATCCCCCATCACCTGCACCAAGACCGAACCAACAGGATGCTGCTGGATTCGTGGTGGTGGTAACTGAGCTTGCTGCATCTCTTCCGTTTGCTTACTTAGCTGTTCTGACCTTTTCTGCTTCCCTCTGTCCTATCACTATTACCTTTTTTCATGGGAATAAAGTTTGAAAGGTTGTACGGCATTTGACCTTGTTTGTGTCTTAATCTCGCTCTTGGGATCATATTGAAACCTCCCACGACATTGAATTGGGACACCTGGGAAGTCTGCTTTCATGCTTACACTGCCGTTACAAAGAGAAGGGACAAAGTCCTCACACCACTAACATCAGTAGGAAAAACAGACTCCACAGAAGGAAAAGGGAGAAATTTGCTCTCTTTCATTCTTCTCTCCCTCTGCTCCGACACAAGCCTTGTCCCCACCTTGGCCCCACTGTCGCTGCCCCTTTTCGTAGGGTAGGTGCTGCAGCACTGCAGCCCTGGGTGTGAGGCTGTGATCCCCCCAACAGATGCACACGGCAGAGCTGCAGAAACATCCTACGTATCTGATTCCCCCCGCTCCCCACTGTCTTTCACTAGATTATCACAACTTGACATTATTGTAACAGTGTTTTGGAAACAGAGGATAGGAATCGTTTAATTATACATTTTATTTGTAGGCTGTGAGGCTGACAGCTTGTTTTTAATAACCAAACACTTGATGATAATCAAATCGAGTTGAGCTGATGAAGTGCCAGCCAAGAGGATCATGGCAATGCGAAAGATGCGGGGACTTCTGCAAACATGTCAAAACCACCCACCACCAACCTGGCTCCCAGGGCAAGGACCCCAGTGCTGCACTGCCCAGAAAGCTCAACAGCTAAAGTATAACTTTAAGCTGACCTCTCCGATAATTGCCTGCCTGTTTGAAGTGTGAGAAAAGCAAAACAGTGAAAAAACTGCAAAATATACATTTCCTTAGCACACGGTGCCCAGAAAAAACACAGGATGGTATGGAGATCCAGTGATTTGTGTTGCCATGGCACCAAGGAGGAATGCAAAATGAGGTGGAGGCTGTGCAGTCTCGTTCTTCCACTTTTCTCAAGGAATATTTGACATGACTATGTAGATTTATGTCCTCCTCTTCCCCTTCTCTCAAGAACTATTTTGCAGTACTCTACAGACCTTATCTCTCATTCTTCCTCTTTTCCCACAAAACCAGTGCACACCTTGCACCAAGGAATGTGCTGTGTTGGTACTCAAGAAACAATGGCTTGACCACCATCCCACCACTGACACATACATACTTAGATAAATACTACCAACTCGGAGGGATGATAATCTCATACCAAATCAGAGGGACAGATTGACGGGTTTGTGCTCCTCGCCCACCCCCAGAAGGGACACTTTTTGGTAAGATTTGGGCCCTCGGCTATGCCGAGTCATTACCCGGGAATTAAGTGTGTGTGATTGCAATCGTTTTTTGTGTGTAGTGCTATATAACCAGCCTGCCGTTTGTGCATTTATCGTAGGCAATCTCAAAGAATCTGTAGATGTTGCATAAGAATAAACCATGCTATTCATGAACCCGACTGCTTCTCTTGAATACAACCAGACCTACAGCATATGGGCATCATATACATCATCATGCATCTGGTGTCAGGCCTATAGTTACGGCCATAATTGGCATACCTGTTAAGAGATAAGTCCAGCTGTCCCTAGCCCCTCTAACCTCTGAGGACTGGCTAGAATGCAAGGGGATTCATCTCTTACCAAATTAATACATTACCTTGAATGCAACACTACCAAAGGACTGTAGGGAAGCTGTAGTTTTTGGAAACTTTATCTTGACAGATAGCTGAGATACAATAGCTCTATTCCTTTTTTTTTTTTTTTTTTCATGACCTCCCACGAGAGCCCTCAATATTCTCCTACCCCTCATTCAACATCCAAATATTCTAACGGGTGTTCTTTACCTGGAAAAGACTGAGTAAGGAGTATGATCTGAACCATCCACAATGATCGAAGGATTCTTAAAGATTATGACAGTGTGGTGATATTTCACCTTTATATGATTGCCAATCTCAGATAAATCCCACACTAGGATTTCTTTCATTGCCAGCTCTGAATTTACCCACCCCTCTGCACTGCAATGCTTATAAAAACAGTCTTTCCTTTCACATAAACCCTGTATCCTTTCCAGAACACAAACCGAAACTTTGCTGTACCTCCTAAGAACTTTCAGTGCATTCCCAGTGCTTTTCACAGCCATCAACAACCTTTTCCTCTTTAGTGGCCAAATTCTGGCTGCAAAACCCCAGGCCTTTCCACAGATGCGCTTTATCTCCACTGACAGTCAAAGCTCCAGGTACAAATATCTTCAGGTTCTTGAGAAACACAGCCAAGCTTTGCAGCACTGGAAAGTCTTTGGAAGCAGCTTTAATTCTGTGTACACACCTTCACAGGATGTGTCTAGAGACATCTTGTATGGCCTGGAGCCAAGATGTTCTTCTGTGATACATCCCACAGTGCCAGTATCAACGCTACACTGGAAATTATGTTTCCTATGACTGCAGAGACTGCTGGACTGTTGCTGGATAAGGAAATTACTGACACAGTGAAGATTCATTCCTCTCACCACCTACATGAGAAACTGGTTATTTAATTCCTAAGAAGGAAAAAAAAAAAAAGGAAGGGTGTACTCAGTGATAGCCGAGCAAGAATAATAATTAAAACAATGAAAGACAGAGAACAGTTTCTCAAGATGGGTAGATTTGTCAATATTCAAAATTATTTGCTCTGCTTTGTAGAATAAATAAATAAATAAACAAATAAGAAAGATAAGAAAAGACAAGATCCTCGACAGGAATGAAGACTCTTTTAAAATGCTCTCTGGACCTCCCATCTCTCTAGAGGGTCATTTCCTTGTTCAGTACAGATGGACTAGCTTTCTTGTGCCATTGAATTTCACTCTTTCCTTCTGTCAGAAGACAACACTCCCGGATTACTTTTCCCTGTCTAAATTCCTGATGAACAGCCAGGTGACAGGTCACTGAGTCTTGTTAGGAAGCCAGAGGATGGGATGTGCAGCTCCATCTCTACCCATCCATTTTTCCCTGTGTTATTCATAAGGGGACAAATTGCTCCTCAGTCAGTTACTCCCAAATCCTGTTGGTGCACAAGGGTATTTAAAATTCTGTGGGGGTTTCCATACCCACCTCTCTAGCAGCAGATGGTGATGTTTGCATGGACAGGCTGGGTAGTTTTGAAAGCTACAGACATGGTCGGGGTGAAGCTCCCTTAGCTGAAGCCTCTGTATTCGTGTGCTGTGTGGTGCACCCACTGCCTCTGCTGGGTGGTCACGGCAACTTCTCTCTGTCGCCTTTCTTCTAGTCACAGGATGCTCAATGCTCAACCCTTTTGCACAACATTTGGATCAATGTCTCTGATGGATGACTCATTCTGAAGTCATCTCTTTTTCCAGTTTTCCCACTGTTCAGGCTTGGAGTTGTGATAAAGATGTAACTATAGCACGAAAAAAGTACAAATTTAGCAACAGTCCAAAAAAGTGTTCCAATGACAGACCCCCTTGCAGGGGAGAGGAAATAAGTTAAGACTTAGGTGTGTGTCTCACACTTACCTTGTAATTTGCCAGAATAGGTCTATTTGTAGTACAGCTGTGACAATATTTAAATATAGTAATTTTGAATCTGAATTATAGATGGTGTTTTGTATTTTAACAGATCTCAGTAGCTAAATATTTATCTTTTCCTTTCAGGTGTCTCCTTTTGTTGGCAAATTTCCAGTTCCCTCTGCATTACTTCTCTTTTTTGGAAGTACTGTATTGAATAAGGATCTCTCTTCTTCAGAGCTTGGCTCCTCTTTCACCTGGCTCCTGTGGTGAAAGTAACTAAGAGCAACTGGTTCCTATAGAAATATTAATATTTATTATTGGTACTGCAGTAATATCCTGAAGCTTCAGCAGCTGTGATATAAATACATGTGAGAGTTATAATAGTGAGTGTGATAGTGCCAGCTGAGGATTATTACTTTGACCACAAGGTCAAGAACCCTGACATCATGTAGATGTACTCTGAAAACAGTGAAGTAGGAAACCTTCCAGAAAAAACTAAACCACAGTTACGATCATTTGCATGCAATAAAGATGCAATAATTTTAAGTCCTGTTTCTCTTGAGAGGTTCTCTGGGAACTGGTATCTATGAATCGGTCTTTTGAGAAGTTGAAGAATATGGGTTGAAAGAAAAAAAATCTTCTGTTTAAACTTTTTTACCATAGGTCAGCTTACCTTCTGCAATTGTGTTATGTGCTTCATTCTGCTGAAAGTTAACTGCAATCATCAGGAAATGTTGTCATGACATAAGCACAGTGAAGGAGATTTTTTATCTTGGTATGCCTGGCCTACCAAACTACTGTGCTAGAGCGTTAACTGCTAATATTTCTTGTTAAGTGTATCGGCCCTACAAAAACCTAATAACTTCCTTCTGAGACAGAATGTAAAAGTGAGATTTATGAAAGCAGGCAGCATCCATCCCACCTTCCTCTCACTGCTGACTGCAGTATCACTGATTTTGGCCAAGAGTGAAGCAATTTTATATGTCCTACTTCAACCTGTTATTTTGTCCAAAAAGAGAGACAGCATAAAAATCATATCATCGCAGTACGTCCCAGCTGATACACTTTCAAGATATCACAACAGAAATGTTACAAATGAAATTAGTAACTTAAAGAAAAGAGAACATTTTAGGTGTGTCTGTTTTTTCAAATCCCATTATAACATTTTGAAGAACATCAAACATTGTTTCATGGAAATTCCTCTGCCTTTGAAAGACTGTCATGCAAATAGCACTTTGAAGAAAATTTTCACCCACATTAGTGCATTAGTATATTCCCACTTATGTACACACAAATAAAGAGGATATGTGCACCATGTATGTGTCTGACTGAGTTTCTAACAGCTTTATATATTTACTGATGAGTCAAGATGATTATGGTGAAATCATAGGAAGGAAAGACAATTCACTTTAAATATATAAAGGGATTTTATGAAAATTACAAGGGCAAATCATTCTAATTAGCCAACAAAGAGAAAACAAGATGTAATAGGATTAAAGGCACACTGTCAAATTACATTTTAGAAACCACCCAATTGCAAAAATTCTATATTCTGACAATTTACACTTTCAATAGCATGTCCTGGTTTTGAGATTATTTAAAGTTCTCTTGAGAAGGACATTTCCACTATTTTTGGAAGAAATTAAGAAATGTGAATATTGGTTTCTGTACACAGAAGTCATGTAAGCGATTATATGTTGAACAGTTTACTGGTTTTACATAATTAAACTAGAGAAAAAGAACTTCTAATCTAACTGCTATAGTCAAATTTTCATTTTACTTCTATTCAAACATATGAAGTTTTTTGAACAGATGTGGTATTTTTCAAATAGGCAAACAGAAATATGAGGGTACCATTTATGTTGCACTGTACCTGCCTGTGTCCCAGTGATACAATTTAGGACATGTTTTCAAAAAGAAATATTAATTCTGGGTATCTCTTTTTGCAATCTCCAATTTGAGACAACTAAAAAAGCATACTTTTCAAACTTGCACTACTTAGTTCTTTCTGAAAATGAGGTTCCAGCCCACTGTCTCAGAAAATGGAGGTCTTTAAAATGAACGGTCATTTTGAAAAACTTTGTTATTTTTTAAATTGTAGAAGCTCTTCCAGAACTAACATGTCAGGGAGTTAAAATGAAATATTCTGTCTCTTTTGGTATTTTCCTTCAAATATGTCATTTGGTCACAGTAATTCTTCTGAGGAATGATTGACTAACTGTGATATGCTAACACAATTGTAAATATCCTCCTTTTTTCCTGCACAGATACAAATCTAGTTTTAAAATTCTGTTATATAAGTGTATTAGCTAGTTTGCCCTAAAAACAAAGCTTACAGTCTGAAATGTCCCAGTTCTAAATATTTTCAGACATTACACTTTTTTGTGGATTATTTTTTGTTTCTCTTGATTTTTTTTTCTTTTTTGTTTTAATGCCACAGAAATATTGCACAGTTTTAGTTAAGAACAAAGATAAATTATGAGCTAATTTTTTCTTTTTTTACAGGAAAAATACCTACTGCTTCCTAACCAGCTGAAATGTTTTCCTAGAGTAGACCTGCCATGGGATGCTGTTAGGTACCAATGAGAACTGTTTTTCATTCCAGGCACCACTATTCAAAAAACAAACTTATTGACAAATATGAGGGAGTGCAAATAAAAGCAACACAAACCATTTATGCTTAGATAATGTGAGAGCTAGGAATGAGAGCTAAGGGTCATGTTAGGTAACTGAATGACTAGACAACAGAGAAAGATGAAGGAAGCTAGGCATGACTAGATTGTCTAAACAAAAGTGAATTGCCAATGACATAATAGACTATATGTATTCATAATAAGGAACAAATAATAAAGAGAGAGAGGTACTGTTTCTGGTGCCATAAGTGGTCATGACTATTGCCATGGCCTGAAGTTCTTGACAACACAAGTCATAGCAAAGGAAACTTCAGGTTGTTCAAAATTACAGAGCAGGTGAAGGAAGTCCCATTGCCTGAGGCTAGACTGGGCAATAGTCCAACCTGCTAAGCACATATTTTACTGTTTCTTGAAATTCCTATCAGGAAGTTCTATGAAATGTTTTAGATGGCAAAGCCAAGGTACAAGCAGAGATGTGCTTCAGAGTTAAAACTACTGTCCCTGTTCCACTAAAGCTCTACAGAGAAGTTTCAAGAAAAGACCCTTCTGTGACTCTCAGCTCCTGTCACATGTACAAATAGAGAATGCAGGTATAAAGCCTTTGGAAGTAAGATGAACTAGATGATGCAATAGATTTTTTCCATCTCTAATTTTAATGAGTGCACAAACAAATATTCATGCCTGGGAACATTAATCACTATTGGGTAGAGGTCTAAATCAAAGAAGGGAAATAAAGTTTTGTGCATGCTCAGCACACAATGTTCTAATGTTTATAACTATGTAATTTCCAAACCAAATTTCTTCAAACAAGGCAATGCATCATTCAGGTATACATTCACTTTCAAGGATGATGTTTCAAAATAAAGTTGGTTTGAGTTACTGGGGATAAAAAGCATATGAAAAATAGCTTAGGTGGTGAAAATAATTTTTTCCCTCCTCCTGACTGGATAACTTTGGAAAAAAATACAAGATGGATTGATTTTTATGAAAGTTTCTAAAACCAATTCAGTCTTGGACTGAGACCAAGCATGAAAATTTGAGCCCCAAAGGTAGGGTTTTTTTGAGAAAGTTGTAAGTGACTATGATTTAGAATTGAAATGCCATTTTCAAGCTTGGCAATATCATCACAACCACAATGCTACATTAACTTGTGTTTTGCAGATCTGTAGTGATAATAGAAAACCAAATTCTCCTGATTTCAACTGAGCTGCAGGAAGTTACTCTGTCAAGGAATCTGTCACACAAACAGAAAACAGGGAGTAAGAAAAAGAAGAAGGTGAGTAGGACTAGAGAAGAGAAGGAGAAAAGGAATAGGAGTGAATGATAAGGGAGGGAATGAAAAACAAAGCAAAAAATAATAATAATAAAAAAGATAGACCAATACAGTCTTTCTCTTCAAGTCCTCTATTTCCCCATGGGACCAAAAGATGTCTATGATCAATGTTGTTCTTTTGAACATGGTGGTGAGTAACACAAGATATGGAGATGGTAGAGACCCAAAAGACAGTGAAAAATGGAGTGGAGATAGAAGAAGTGGATAAAATAGGGAGATTAAAAGAGAAAAGATCAAGGAAAGTAGTTTTGGAGCTATTACCAGAATTTCTAGAAAAGTCCTGGAATGATTCTCTCAATTACAATTCAGTAGGATCTCCACTTAAAACCATTTTTAGAAACATGCAAAAGCAAGGATAAGCTAGAAGTAGGCTGTGTTTGTATAGGAGGCAAATGAATTTTATAAAAATAAAATGGATGGAGGAAGAGACAGCCTGGAACAGTCCAAGGTTGCAGAGCATCTCTTTTCTTCTTACCATCTAGAAGGAGGCCCAAATGGTGTTTGCCAGCAAGGACGCCCCTCCAAAGTCAAGACTCTGGCAGTGCCAGCTCCTGCAGAGGGTCCTGAAGCTCTGGGCTTGCCAAGGACACCTCAGTGTGAAAACCCTGAAACCTCAGGATTTCAGATTAAACAGGTCCTGAGGGGCAAAATTATCCAAATTTGCCAGCTTTCCTTAAATTCATTAATAAACAGAAGTCTCTTGCCAGGAATTCTGCACAAACATACTCCTTAAGATCCTTTCTGAAGTTTCTATATCTTCTCAAAACTACAGTGATTGTCCTGGATGCTGACCCAGGTCTGCAATAGCTAGCTCAAAAGCATTTCAGGCAGCAGTCTTTGATTGAAACTTGCTTTTGCCTTTACAATGTAGATCTGGAGCCTTATCAGTTTTCCTCTGCCACCATTTTCACTCCTCTCAGATGCAAAACACATGCCCTGTATTCTGCATTTTCTGCTTGTCTCCAAGCAGTATTCAGTGAAGGACTCCTCCATGAGTTTCAGCCACAGACCCCTTTCTCACCTCCTTCCAAACCACCTCCAGAGGTTGACCGTCATTCCCAATTTTTCCCGTATAAATCAGTCATCACATTACAAATATCCATTCAACTTCGGATTTGTCTCGTTAAGAGTGAACTGTTTGCTGCTTTATGTCCATAACCTGACATGGACAGCAGGTAAAATCAGCCTCTTGTCTTCTTCTGACTACAGATATTTTCTCTCCTGTCCATACTATTACTTTAAACTAGCCATCCTTGCTCCCTAACCAACAGCAAAAAGATTTCAGTGACTCATCCTACCTGTTCTGGTTTTGCTGACATTTAGAAATAAATGACAAGTTCATAGCTTATCTGGGAGACAAGAGAGAGGCATTGTCATCTGCTATTCAAAGAACTTTGTTACAACATTCTTAAAACTTTTGCAATATTCTACTTATTACATATCTTAAAAGGTATAAACAATATCAAACTTCACCTTTATTTTTAGCAAATCCTGGCAGGCAGTAATAGTATGTATAGCAGACACATTAAGGATATAGATAATAAAGTTGGTAAGAGAGTGCTTTGATCCGTAGTTTCCTTCCTCTCTGAGAACATATTTGTATGTTAGTTTTAGGGCCATCTTACACTACATTTAAGAAGCTTCACGTAGCCCTAAAGTGGCCTCATGGAATGAGCATCAGAGAATGGAGACCATGAGCAAACATTTGGTACAGAGTGAAGGTGGTTAAAGGCAGGTATTTGGCAGAACTGATTCAAAATTCAGATATTTGAAACATTTCCATTGGGATTCTTTTCCTAAGATAAATATAGAATATAATCATAGAATGGTTTGGGTTGGAAGGGACCTTAAATATCATCTAGTTCCAACCCCTCTGTCATTGGCAGGGACAGCTTCCACTAGATCAGGTTGCTTTAAGCCCCATCCAACCTGACAAATGTGTACACATAAATATTTTCATCTGGAAAAATGCTGATTCTGTAGAAAAACAAAGCTCCTTAAAGAGAAACATATCTATAAGACTTTATCTGTATCTATGTCTAAATATACACCATTTTTGGTGCTGTGCTGCATCGATAACCATAAAAATGCATTGTGGGAAAGAGAGTTTGGTTGCTTGATGTTTATATTTTGCATATTAGTTGAAGTTCCCTGGAGCATATGTATCATTTTAAGTGGCGTAAGAGACTGTGATGCATTCGACAGGCAAGAAACTATATTATACCTTATACTGTGGCAACTGTGGTATGGCTCTGTTTACCGCATCTCTGAGCTGAATGCTTTTTACACCAAAATATATGGTTTTTAATTTTTCACAAATACCTAGCAACTTACTTCAGGGAACAAAAATCATATTCATCTTGATTCTTTAGAAAGCAATAATGAAGCAAGTAATTGCATTCTAATATGCAGCAGTTTTAGCAATAGGGATGTTTAGTATGAAAACTGGGCTGGGGAATACTCTGTACCATGAAAGGGAACAGATAACAGGGCAGAAAACTTCACAGGACTGTGGTACTCGAAAAGAGTGATAAATCTCTCTGTAGTGTAACTCATTCTTGTAACATATTTTTGTTATTTTAAGAACAGAAAAAAAATCTAGGCATGCTTTATGCTGAGAGATATTTAAGACTAGGTTGGAACTTCATCGTGAAGGAAACTTTTAGGGATAATTAAATCAGCTCTAATATAGTTTAGGTGAATGGCCTAGACAGGCAATTAGAAATGTATCCCAAGCTCGACAGCTCTATGACAAAACATCCAAAGACAAAGTAGATTTAATTGCTTGCTTTTTCCACATTAAAAATTCTTCCAGAGATGAAGACTAAGAAACATTAAATAATTTGTCCAAAATGTCCACAAAGTTGATGGAAACACAGGCATGATATCTGTCATGTATTCTATAAGAAAAATGCTGTAGGCAAAATAAGTATGTCTTCTGGATAGTGATCACAAAGGCTCAAGTCTGCCTTGATGAAAGTCAGCATCTGATAGCAGAATCGGATCTGATAGCCTCATATTTAAAAGATTTGAAGGCTGAGAAGTTAAAAGTTACAATGGTTATCTACAGCAAAGGGGTCTACCTATCTTGGAATGAAAACAGAGTCTGTAATGACATCTAGTCACTTCTGGTTTTAGTGAAAGCCAAAATCGCTAATCCTAGACTTTCTCTTCAAGTGGGAGCATACAATTTTGATCACAATTAAAATAAAGAGGAAAAAATAATGTAAAATATATATGCTTTTTAAACTGCCATGTAATTTAAACTTAAATTTAGGTTGATTTTGACTGAATTATGTGCCAAGATATAGGCTGTTTGCTAATGGACAGCATTATATGTTGTGAATGAACTTTGATAAGGTTTACTAAGCCAAATCTTTTTTTCTAGAGATGTACAAAGGATCTGGATGCTTCCGATAGTTACTTTTGGATCGGTTAGTAAAAGAAAGTATTCCAGAAATACTCAGAGTAACGTTCCGTGTGGCAGCCTTCAGCACAAGAGATTGCTTAAGATCTTTCTGCCTTCAACCTGTTTCCCTTCCCCCTCATCCCCAAAGTTTTCCTGGTGCTTATCAGCCCCTTATCAGTGCTCTACTCTAAATGACATCTGTGGGTATAATCTTTCTAAAAGAAAGCAACCTCTTATGGGGAGTTTTGGGGTAAAACCACAGAGATTTTTCTGTGTGTGTATGTGTCTGTTAAATAGATTATTTTCCACACCTTTAGACCAAGCCCACACAAATAGTAGAATGAATGGAAGTGAAAGAGTAACTTCTGGCAGGACGTAAATCACTGAAATTAGCTCTGCCACCAAAGGATTCATAATGTCAAAAAGCATATTTGTAACACTGCTCACAAGTAGATTAGCATTTTCCAGTCTGGCACAAAACATGTGTCTTTCCACACACACTGATAGATTTTCATTCAGTTTTCTGATTGTTCTATTTTATCACTACAGACAAGCAACAAATCCATGAGCGCTTTGTCTTAATTGCCTATCAGGTACTATTGCAGTCTTTTGGGTCCCTTTGTGCTACACCATTTTTAATTAACAGGTTAAGGACCTGCTCACACCCATGAGGACTCCACTGAATGCAGTTGGATGGTATGTAATGCTTACTGAATTCCAGTGCAAAATGTTTGTAAATGTACTGTCTTAAAACAGGCTACATGTCCAGCTAAAATTCAATGGAAAATATAATGAAGCTTGTCAGCTTATCTAATAAACAATACTACCACTCTGTACAGAGCTGGAAAACACAGAAAATTTTGTCACAGACTTTTTGTCAGACATGATAAGCACCGAAGTCCAAGCTGAAGTATAGACTAGAAAGATTGGCTTTTCATTTGATCTAGTTGTGTTGCTCTCTTAAACAAATTGAGAAAGCAGTGGGTACTACATGTGGAAAAGGGAAAGCTGTGAGTCTGGTAGTAAAGTGGGAGACAGAGGGAAGGAGGTAGTTTGCATTTTGGAACAGACAGTTCAGTAAGAGAAAGGAGGCTGTTGGTGGACATCTGGTAAGTCTGTGAGTTGTGAGTGTTAGCACACAAATACTGTTTGGTGATCAGAGTTGGAATGGCTGCTTTGTTAGAAACATCCTCCCATTCATAACTGGGTTCTTCTGCTCTGTGCGAATCCACTGTGTTCTGGGGTGCTCATTTAACTTCACTTGTATGGTTTTCATTTCAGTTTGAGAAAGTTAGGGATTTGTGTATTTCAGTGTGTCTTTTGTAGGATCCTTGACAATCCTACAAATCTACAAAACTGATTATTTTTTGCATTTGTTTCTCTAGTGCAATCTGGTGCTATTTAATGTTAATATTTATTGTCACACTCACCTGGTATTCTTTACAGTTCCTTCGTTTGTGGAGGAATATGTGGTTGTGTTGGGAAGTTTTGAACATGATTGTTGTAAAATGCATTTATTTATTAAGGTCAACCATGATAACTAGAAAGTTGAGGTTAGTGAAATCCATAAACACTTTAATGGATAAGTAGTTATTAATAACTTAGTGATGAAAATTACTATATGATTCTAAGTTTTTAGGTCAAATGAAGTCATCCTCACACAACACAGATGTCCTGCTACATGCAACTGCTCATAAACCTTCTAAACCAAGATTTTTCTCTGATTATTATTCCTTCAAGAATAACTGGTGGTATCTGTGCATAAGAATTGGTGAAGCTACCACGGAATGAGAAATAAATGAAGTATTTTGCAGTATGTTCAGCTTTAAAATCTGAATGCTGTCATGTTCTTTTAGATGAGACTGATGGTATAGGATCCTGATATAACACGTGAAGGTACTCAGAGTGATGAAAGAGGGTTTATGGGGTTTATGCTGAGAAGTTTCTGAGACATAGTTAGTCTCAGAGAAAAAAATGCTCTCTGAGTGGAAAGATAGTTTCCATGTATCCTACTTTTAATAGAACTGTGGTTGTAGAATAGAACTGGATTCCTATATTCATCATTATTGGGAAATGTATAGAAAGATCTAGGGAACAGAGGTGGAAATAAGGGAGCTGATAGTGCAGCTTTTTCTTGGGGTTCTCTGAGAAGGCATTCAATAGTATCTTTGATTAAAGACAGAGAAGTGTATGTCTTCTTTCCTTGAGTTCCTTTTCGTTTTGACTATCAGAAAATCACCTGCTTGTCTTGATGAAACAGTCTTGCATGATTGTAATGGTTTAGCCCCTGCCGGGGTCTGAGACCACGCAGCCGCTGCCCCTCCCCCACAAAGGGAGTGAAATCAAAGCCCTGGTCTGAGATAAGGACAGGTTTAATACAGCACTGCAATAGCAACACAACAGCAACAATAAGAATAACAGTGATAACAATGAACAGAGCAAAGTATATCTACCAATACAGGAGTGAGAGGAGGAGATGTATAAAACCACGCGCCCCGCGCTCCCGCGCCAGGATGTGACGTCTGCATGGTATCTGAATAACCCAGCTAGAGCTCCCCCGCAACTGCTGGGGAAACTTAACCCTATCCTGGTTAAACCAGGACACATGATATACAATTTCTGTAGCTCTTCCTGAACTTAAAGATTGTTTTCAATGAGAGGTAAAATAGAACTTGAATGGAGATTATTGGTTACTCTCACCCATCTACATGAAAATAAGGTCAGATGTTGGGCTTTCAAATGTGTGATTTCCAAAGCAATCTGATTTAGAGCTTGATAAGATGAAGGGTGCTTAAAAGCAGAAAATATTATTTCAGGGGAAGGAGTTATTGATATGTAGATGGGAGAGCAGACTAAAATATTTTTTTACCATATAAGTCCCACCACTGGGGCTAACAGTCACCCACCATGAGGGCTATTAGGTCATCTGGCCTCATTTGTTTTCTTCCTTTCCTACCAGTAGCTGACTGCAAAGCAGGGACCATCTAAGATGAGACAGGGGCCACAGACTTTGAAAATCTACCCAGCCTATGTAAACAACAGAAAATGTGTTGAAGATGAAAGAACAGGAAGGAGACAGGTGGAACAGCCAGTTCCTCATCAGTTCCCCTCAGTCCACCATTCTCCAGCCTTCACAGGAAAAAAAAAAAGTCACTAAAAATGAGCCACAGAAGGGGAACATCAATGTTCAAGAGTTAATAGAGAAGAAAGAGGTTATGCAGAGGAAAAAAATGGAACAGGAGAACAAAGCAACAAGAGAAATACTGACATTTGTTAAAACTGTGGCATGGCCACTTCATGTTTGTCTACCCTTCTGCTAGCCATTATTCCAAAGATTATAGAAATATAGCAATTACCCTGGGAGCATAAAAATAAATAAATCCTGCAAGAAACAGGAGAATCAGATATACTGTCAGAGCTCTGAAAATGCTGGTAGCAACATTACATGTTTTAAGGATGAGTATCATAAAAGAGGACTGTACAGCTTCTTGGTGAAACCTACTTAGATTTCAACAACATCCAAGTCCTGCAAGACTTCAAAAGCCAGGGAAAAAAGTTGTCCTGACTGAAAATAGTCTTCAATGTGCTTGATAGCACAAAAAGTCTTCTAGTGGCTGGGACCCAACATGCTAAAACCTGATTGCAGAACTACAAAATATTTGCAGGCATCAGCAACTACCTAAGAGAAGAGAAATCAGATTTGCCTAGGGGAGGTGTTTGACCACCGTGGGTTATCCCAGCATGACAAAGTCAAAACCACATAGAGTCCTTTGAATGAGCAGAATGAAAAAGATTCTGAAACAAATGTTCCTCCTTGAGCTTTTTGTTCCCCACCTCCTTGGGATCTCGGCTCCTGATATGACATACCCTGGGAATATGTGTGCAGCTACTGAGGCAGAGGCTTCGTTCAGATGGATCTCAGCTTTGCGAATAAAGGCAGGAGGAAGGACCAAGCATCTGCCAGCAGCCATGCAAGGATCACATCACAGGCAGCACTTTGGTCTTCCCAAGCAACTGGTCAGAGTTCAGCTCCACTCTGCTGACTCTTTGAAAAATGAGCATTGTGCTTGCTTACTGGAATTTTTAAGTGTTTTTCCAGGAACATTTAGCCCTTATATCCAAACATGTTTATCTGAAAAGCTGCAGGAATCCTCTTATTTTCTCAGGAAACTCTGGCAAGTTTTTTAATCTGTTAAAATCTCTAGGAAAGACAATGAGAAGAAGACTGAAAGAGGAAATAACAGCTGATTCTAAGGTTTAACAAGTAGCGGGAAAACTAGTACATAATACAGGTACTAATGCTCTTTTAGTAAGAGTAAATATAATTATATAACAGCCAGAGAGAGCAGTTATGCTCATTGCTAAATATTAAGTACCAGTTTCTATGCTAAGTCTGAATTTTCTTGTTTTTTTTAGAATTTTACCAGACTCTGTCCATGTAAAGTAACATACTCAATGACTATTATATATTTTCTCTAATTGCAGCAAAAGATGTTTTAACCCTTTTAAGGACGGTGGTAAGGAAAAATAATCTATTCCTTTGTTTTTCATAAAAGAATTAGTTCAATTCTTAATTTTTTTTTTAAACAAGTTTTCTAATGCCTGCATACTTTGCATCAGAGACATGACATTTGTTTGCTAGGGGGAGCTGGGGAAGTGAGAAATGCTCTTTGTATGACTGGCAAAATCTAGTACATTTTCTAAATCAGAATTTTTACATTCTCACTAGAAAATCTTTGTAGCTAGCAAATGCTCTTTACATGTTACCTATGTGTTGTGCATGTTTCCAGACTCCGCTGAACCATCTCTTCTGTGTTTTTTGACTGTGTCATAACACTAAATTTATCCTCTGTCAGAAACACGGACAGTGTCCAGAGGTCTGGACTACCCCAATGCAAATACCTGGCCCTCCAGAAAATATAGGCCACAGCAGTGAAATGTGTGTTATTTTCCCCTCCTGTACTTAGTTCACATAGATGAGAGTCTACTGATGATATCAGTTACTCCACTAGCTGAAAAAACAGAGGCTCGTGTTGGCACCCAGACTCCCAGGGAAGGAAAGTGACTTGTTCCACATGAGACTGTTTGGTGTGGGAGTCAGGATGCAAGGAAAATATGTACCAGAATGCCAATATTAAAAGTTTTCAAGCCAACTTGTAAAGCTGAAGAAATGCCAGAATTGTACTCAATAAAAATACATTGCTTTCCCCCCCAAGGATTCTTGTCTTGTTCAGTACACAGAATATATGACAGAAGCTGGCAAAAACAGAAGGGATGTTCTTGTCTTTAAAAGCTGATCTGGGATCTAGGATGGCTGAGTTTTATTCCAAATTTAGCTGCCACCTTTTTATAGGATGTTGGACAAAAGTGTAATGATAATATATACAGGAAAGGTGGATTATGTTGTGCAATTCACCATAAATCTGCTATCTGTTAACTTGATTTTCATTTCAACCTTAACCTTCTTTTAATACATTTTTTCCAAAAACATTTTGATACACATTGAAATGGGCCTGTTCCTTATACCCAAGAATGCCTGTTAACAGGCTGTTCAATGCTAATCTGTTGCATACAAAGGGCTCAGTTATTCATTCTGCTGCAGCTCTGTCTCCCTGCTGTCCCAGTGTCTCAGCCTTACACTAACACATATTGCAATACTTCTTGATGGCCATGTGGAGCTGTTCATGGGCAGGCAGAAATCAAGCAGGTTTTAAGCCACCGTAACCTATACTAAGATTTCAATCTGCTCCTGGCTGACTCCTCACCAGAAGAACTACGAAAACGTTATAATATCATCTTTATCATCCATCTGAGACCTTGGATAAACAGTTTGGTCAGGAAGAAGTGCAATCAGGGTATGTGCATGCCTTGTTTAGAGAGGTATATGTGTGTGTGTATGCACAATGTATTCCAGGCTTATGTCATAACTTTTTACAAGAACGCTGCGTAAGAACTTGCTGCTTTTTATTTTGCAGTTGACTGGATCTTGCTATTTTGCAGTAATAGCAAAGAGGAAAACACATTTTTCTTTAATTGTTTTCCCCTTGTATTTGTGAGAATACTGTGATCCTCACTGATCTGTACCTAATGGGAACCACTAGCCAAAATGCTACAGCTGAGTGAATGACCTTTGCCAATACTGAGTTTGTCTTGCAGAAACCAATGGACAGGGAAAGAGCAAAAGAGCGAGACAGCTCAGACAGTAATGGGCTGTAATTGAGTTCTCAGCCTTGCTTTAAGTGCCTTGGTGAGATTGCCTGTGAAAATTGTTCTGTTTTATGCTCTTTGTTAGGTTCTGTCAAGCCCCATTTAAAATAATGAGGGCCCTTCACTCACTTTCTCTCCGTAGAGTTCCGAGCAGATGAGAGATATTTCAAAGGAAGAACAAAAAGTCATCTACAGAGAAGAGGGGGATGTTGTAAATTACTGATACCCAGGATTCTTGCAGAGGCAGTTAGCCAGGTGTGACCTTGACAAAGGACAAATCAAACACACATTATGCAGCTCTTTCAGCCAATGCCTTCTGTTCCCAGGAGGTGCAAACTCACGCTGGATGCCCAATAAAGCTGCTGCTCTCTAGCAGCTGATCCATCTCTTTCATCAAGTGTGCGAATCCACAACACACATCACAGGAGCAGAATGGATATAAAGACTAATGGGTCTTAGAAGACCCTTTAAGAAAGCCCTGTTTGAATTGGGAGCAAAGGCCATGTGTGGAGAGGTGCCGATCACTCACAACAATGCATTTCGCCAGTGGATCTGAAATGCCCACAGTTCTCTTTGCATGTGGGACAGTTTTACCATGAAGTCATTTGTCTCATTACCAGGTGTGTGCTGTAACTATCCACAACTGTTTAGGGTGCATGTCATACAGTTATCAATCAGCAGTTCCTCCAACTACAGAGACTAATGAAAGGATATTTTGCCTTCATAGAAATCCTTTTAATCACCATTGAAATAAAATCTAAAATATGAACATTTTGGTTTACAGGAAAATAGTCTTTCTGTAAGTAATGTATGTATGTATTGTAACGAGGCAAAATGTTTTAGAGTCATTCAATAAAATGAGTGACTTAGAGTAAGCTTTCACATGAATAAATTGTAAACAAGTGCAAAATATTTTCCTCACTGAAAATACCAATACTTATCCTCTTACTAAAAAGATTAACTAAAAAACCTATTTAATTTAATGCAATTTTTCTTATTAAAATGATCCCACTAACTGCTGCTGGACTGAGCACTGAGGCAATCACTGTTAGTGCAAAACTATTTCTTGAACATGAGGATTCCCATTGAGTTTCTGGAGGCAAAATGCTTCCAAAAAGATGGTTGAATCTGAAAATGTGGGAAATAGCTCCAAAACTGTGTGGAGAAAACTGATTTTCTTATAAGTCTACCTGATCCAAGATTTGGATTTTCTCCAACACAGCCTACTTGTCAGTAGGCTGGAGAAATCAAGTGAGATGACTACATGCCTTTCCAGGATATCACTCAGTTGAAACCTCTCCTTGGATACCAGCTTCAAAACAGTCTTACATTGCCATAAGATGACCCACAAAGCACACTGTGATTTGTGGGAATGCCCCCTTAAGAACAAGGCTGGTGGGGAGATGATGAGAGACTGTCTGGTGAGTGAATCCACAAAAGCTGACTCTAGTAATTTTTACCATGGGGAGCAGAGAAGGGGAAGAAAGTTATTTTTGATATGAACAGAAATGAGAAAACCAAGTTCGGACACAGGAACCCACCAATGCCTGAGTTCCTTTGTTAGCTTTGTGCAATACAAAGCCCTATACACATACTGTACTTCTCACTGATGTGAAAAGACATGTACTGTTGGGAATACATTCTACTTTTCCAAGCAGGAGTTTTTATATGACTCAGAACCATTATTCTGAGACAAAGGTGGGCATAGGTTTAATTATCACTTCCTTTCCTTGAAAACAGACACAAGTCGAGCTGACATCAGTATCCTTACTGATGAAAGTAGGAACTCAGGACTTGAGAGTGGAGTGGTCTAATACCTCTGGGCTGAGAAATGGAGAGCTAGTTGATTTGTCTCTATCACAGCAGCAACAAACCTCAGTGTCTCTCACTGTATAACCCTGCTTTGAGAAAGTGGTAGACACCTCAAACTCTGAGATACAAATTTATTTTCTTCTCAGGAATGGGAAGCCAAAAGAAATGAGCTGATAGACTGAAAACTCTGTAGAAAAGACAAGTACCTGGCAAACAGAGGCCTGGAAGAATTCATCCCTTGTCTTGCTTGCAATATATTAGCAAACCATTAAATGTCCTTTTGTGCCTTGCAAAGTTCCTGACAGGGCACAGTCCCTGGAAAAAAAAAGGAAGAACAAATCTGGAGCTCAGTCTGTGCAGAAACCTTTCTTCCTTTTTGCTTGCTCCTGTTGTGGTGGTGGTATTTACTAAATTCCACATGTTTAGGAAGGAACATGCTTCTGCAGCTCATATCAACAAACTACTGGCATTACACTCTCTTAGGCGTGTCTTTCTCAGTATGTTTGCCAGTGTTAAACTTTGAGGCTATTGAAGCAGTATGTGTTGTGGCAGGTAGACAAACAGTGTGCTCTTGCAAAGTTTAAAAAAGGTCAAGATCTGGGATGACTTTTACCTTGCCCACTCACAGTAGGAAAAGGTATCCTAAAATACTGATCCAGCAGCAACATGTGAGGCTGCCAGAAACCATGACAGGCAGTATGTGGCTGGGAGGGTTTGTCAGAGCTGCTGTGGTCCAGAGGAGGACCTCTGCAAGGTAGTAAACAACATGTTTTCCTCCCAGGAAGCAAGAAACTGAGTTGTCTCTGTTCTGAATGCTTGCCTCTTAAGCCATCTTCTCCTGTGTAATCAGCAGTTTATCACATTCAGCATTTCCCTTAGGTAGAAAGAAAGAAAGTGCAGTTTATTATTTAGTCAGTGTAGTTTTATGATCTCTTAATGGATGAAGAGACAAGAATTGTTTGCTATTCCAGCTCTGACCACATGCAGAGCTGCAGAAAGAGGCACAAGGCTGAGTCTGCAAGAAACCTTGTGATAACTCATTGCTAACAATCCCCAGAGCTGCTGCTTTTCTTCCACACTATTGCTTTTCAGGATTCATTATGCTTTTTTCCTTCTTCCCTTTTGTCCCGATCCAATGTCGGGGGAGGTTTTGATACGATCCCAAGAGTAAGATTAAGACACAAATGAGGTCAAATGCCGTATACCCAAAACAGATTTTTTATTATTAAAGAAGTGAAGAGAGGTAGCGATAGGACAGAATGGAAGGAAAAGGCAGAAATAAAGCAAGGATGCGGGATAGGGCTGCAAGAATAGTCAACACCATGGATCCAGCGACGTCCTGTTGGTCCTCAGTCTTCAGTTCTTCAGTGGTGGGTGCACACGGATCAAGCTTCAATGGTAGATGCACAATGAGAAAAATTTCTGCTGTCTTTTTAAGTTCATCGTATCGGCTGATTAAGATATCTGCTTGCCTTTAGTTTTTTTTTCTCTGGTCCAACATGTTTTGTTGCATCTGGCTTCAGGGCAGGAACCTTTGCCTCTTGTCAGTTCATTAACAATGCATGTATGGGGTCTGGCCTACACAATAGAGCCACAAATGACTACAGGATAGGGCAACTCAGCACATTTCTGCCCCTTTGAGGCTTGTCTAAAGAGTCCGGACAATGCAACCGCAAAAAAGCGGGGTGGGGGGGGGGGGGGTGGGGGGGCGGGGGTGCATCCTTCAATACACTCCTGCTTCTCTGGGTGACATCCCCCAGACCAATTCGCAGGCTGCAGCAGCTTCTCTTGGAGGTTTGCACAGACACAAGCAAGCTTTGAGGCAGTCATAGGACATTTCAGTCTCTCACACCTTTTACATGCTTTCCTTTTGCGTTTTCACAAAGATCCCATTACCAGTTCTCACAGAATTGTTTAAGTTGGAAAAGACCTTTAAGATCATTGTGTCCAACTGTTAACCTAACACTGCCAAGTCCACCACTAAACCATGTCCCTGTGGGCCACAGCTACATGTCTTTTAAATACCTCCAGGGATGGTGACTCAACCACTTCCCTGGGCAGCCTGTTCTAATGCTTGACAAGCCTGTTGGTGAAGAAATATTTCCTAACACGTTTTCCTTGAGCAAGTCCAGAGGAGGACCACGAAGATGATCAGGGGGCTGCACCATGTCCTTTATGAGGACAGGCTGAGACAGTTGGGAGACCTTATAGCAGCCTTCCAGTACTTAAAGGGGGCCTACAGGAAAGATGGGAAGGGACTCTTTATCAGGGAGTGCAGTGACAGGACAAGGGAGAATGTTTTTAAACTGAAAGAGGGTAGATTTAGATTAGATATAAGGAAGAAATTCTTTACTGTAAAAGTGATGAGACACTGGAACAGTTTGCCCAGAGAAGTTGTGGATGCCCCCTTCCTGGAAGTGTTCAAGGCCAGGTTCAGTGGAGCTTTGAGCAACCTGATGTAGTGGAAGGTGACCCTGCAGAGAGTTTCAAACTAGATGTTATTTAATGTCCCTTCCAACTTAAACCATTCTATGATTCTATGAATATCCAGTCTAAACCTCCCCTGGTGCAACTTGAGGCTATTTCCTCTTGTCTTATTGCTTGTTACTTGGGAGAAGAGACCGACACCCACCTTGCTACAACCTCCTTTCAGGTAGTTGTAGAGAGCGTTAAGGTCTCCCCTGAGCCTCCTTTTCTCCAAGCTAAACAACCCCAGTTCCCTCAGCTGTTCCTCATAAGACTTGTGCTCTAGACCCTTCACCAGCTTCATCACTCTCCTTTGGACATGTTCCAGCACCTCAATGTCTTTCTTGTAGTGAGGGGCCCAAAACTAAACACAGTATTCAAGGTGTGGCCTCACCAGGGAGACAATCACTTTCCTAGTCCTGCTGGCCACGCTATTTCTGATGCAAGCCAGGATGCTATTGGCCTTCTTGGCCACCTGGGCATACTGTCAGCTCATATTCAGCTGGACACCCCCAGGTCCTTCCACTGGACAGTTTTCCAGCCAGTCTTCCCCAAACCTGTAGCATTGCCTTGGGTTGTTGTGACCCAAATGCAGGACCTGGCACTTAGCCGTGTTGAACATCATACAGCTGGCCTCGGCCCATCAATCCAGCCTGTCCAGATCCCTCTGTAGAACCTTCCTACCCTCAAGCAGTTCAACAGTCCCACCCAACTTGATGTCATCTGCAAATTTACTGAGGGTGTACTCAATCCCCTCATCCGGATCGTTGGTAAAGATATTAAACAGAGCTGGCCCCAATACTGAGCCCTGGGGAACACCACCTGTGACTGGCTGCCAACTGGAGTCAACTCCATTCACCACCACTTTTTGGGCTCAGCCATCCACCAGTATTTTACCCAGCAAAGCCTGTCCAAGCCATGAGCAGCCTGTTTTTCCAGGAGAATTCTGTGGGAAATGGTGTCAAAGGCTTGTTTCTCACTTTCCGTCTCACTATCTCAGAATCTGGTCACATATTTTTATGGCTTTTTCTCCCCTTCTTCTGTCTATAACTTTGTTCTGTGTATGAAAGGGCATAGACAAGCTTTGTGAACTCCAGCCTTTTAGTATGGTGTTTATTCGCCTTCTGGATGGTTTTATCCTTACAGCTATTTATTATTGGCTGTTTTCATTCCTTAGTGTTTCTCAGTGTTGGCACTCAGCTTCCTTTATTATACACACCAGTCAGTGAAATTTATATTCACTGCCCTCTCATAATAATAATAAAAAAAAGGGAAGATATCTTACTATGCTGTGTGTCTTGTGCATTTATTAGCAGCTTGGAAGGTCTCTTTGGCATTGGTGTTGCTGATAGAGTTCTGAAGCCATCAGATTTGAGACAGAAAATCACATTTGTCCTGCAATGACAAAGACTTTAGATTCCTCATCTTGCTGACTAGTTTATTGTCAATTGCTTCGTTGCTTTTTATTAAGACAATGTTTTGTGCTATTATTTTTTATTTTGCTTATATTGCTCATGTACAGTTAAAACTGCTGTTCATCTTGCTGCTTGGGGCTTTTTGCAGCACAAGATGTACATGAACTATGACTTAAAGATGTCTATGGAAGAACTGGAGAGCTTGGAACTATGTGTTCACATAGCATCATCCATTAAATTTTAGGGACTTGTGTTGAATGGTACTATAGAACTAGAGGAAAATAATGTGCTAGTGGTACGTGCTGGTCATAGAACAACTGCCAGCCAAGCAGAGACCCCAAGCTAAATGAAGAAAACCCATACAGAATAGTCAGAGGAAATTCTTGCAACACAGTCAGTGCCACACAAGTAATTTAAGAGTTACATTTACAAAAAACTGTCTAAGGACTGGGATGAGGCTGCCAATTCCATTTTATCTGAACCACACCCTGACCTGATACTCATCTGAAAGGCTGGCAAATGTGCTCTGCCACTAGTCTCTGACACGTTCTTCAGTGTGAGTGTTCACGGTAGTAGCCAGGAAGAAACTTGGAGGCTTAATGTATCTGCTTGCTGCATCATCTCCCAGGGAAGAGATCCAATACCATATTATTACTATCGGACTCAACTTAAGAGGCACTTCTATCTCTCTACAGTCAATTATTTCTCAGAAGTGGCTTGGCTTTGGCCATATAAGAACCAATCCATACAAGACTCATTAACATTGTAACTGCAGACAGATTGCACCTGTGTCATTCTTTGCTTAAAGATTTGTTCTGGGAAGAAGGAGGTTTGTATTTAAAAAAAACCAACATACTTTCATTTGTGATCATCATCTCTCCTTTACTCTAGCCAAGTCAGTAGCCATAAAACAGATGTTAGGTGGCCAAGACATGCCAGCAATAGAATGGCATTTGCAGAAAGACAAAATCCATGCTGAGCTCCACATCTCAGCCACTGAAGCAAGAGAAGTCTCTGCTGATAGTCTGTGGTCCCAGTTAGATATTATGGATCAGGACCAGAGACTCCAGGTGTAACCCATTGCTCAAGCTGATATTCTGATTTGTGAGGCAGTGCCGTGTCCAGACAGGTCCTGGGTCACAAGCCTGTTGTGCCAGCAGCAGAGCCAGAGAAACACCAAAGTGCTGCACTGTGTCACTACATGAGAAGTGTACAGGGAGTGACACAGGAGTCCACTTTCTTGCAGAACTGATTGGTCTGAGGTTGCAAGGAAATTACCTTCCTATGATAACTGGTCCAGAACTGTAGGAAGTCAGAATCACGTCTTAGGATTTGGCGAGGAAAGGGATTGTCAGGATATAAAGAGCTTCCCCCTGTAAGAAGGGGGACTTGTGCAGACAGTTGAAGAAGTTGGCAAGCTCCCCTTGAGCTGGTTTGGATTCAATGAGTTTGGCAGAACTCTGGGAAGCAGAAAGAATATGGGGAAGAAATACTTATAAGGAATCCACTTCTTAGTTTTTAACTGTGTCCTGGTTTAGCCAGGATAGGGTTAAGTTTCCCCAGCAGTGGGGGGGAAGCTCTAGCCGGGTTATTCATATATCATGCTGACGTCACATCCTGGAGTGAGCACGGGAAGAACCGGTGATCGCTTGGGTTGGCTCAGCCGGTTCTCTTACTGCTGTATCGGTATATATATATATATATATATACTTTGCTGTGTTCACTGTTATCACTGTTATTCTTATTGTTATTGTTTGTTGTGTTGCTGTTGCTCTGTTGTATTAAACCTTTCCTTATCTCAGTTTCGGGGCTTTGTATTTTACTCCCTTTGTGGGGGAGGGGCAGCGGCTGCGTGGTCTCAGACCCCGGCAGGGATTAAACCATCACAAACTGCAATCTGGATTTCAGTTTGCTTGACTCGAATATTTGGGGGAAATGTGGAAAGAACATTTGTGTTCCCAACAGCAAAACCTGTGAAGCAGAAAACATCTAGGGGAAAGGCTTTCTTTTACTTTGCTACAAATCACTTGGCACAATCTTCTTTACATGCCAGCCTGAAAAAGCCTGCCTCTCATGCCTCTGATCCCAGTTTTAATTAAACTCTGTTCAAAACCTAGTCTCGGTGGTCCTCACAGGAGGCAATGCAGCAGCCTGCAAAAGTAATTCAGGGGAGAGGTGAGGAGCGGGAGAGTAGTGGAAATCTCGCTTTTATCTGGGTTATTTTTATACTGCTCTCATCAGCACAGTACCAGTATGCTTTCTGCTAGAACAACAAGCTGCACAATTAGCATCTTGTGACTGTGCCTCTTTCTCCTCCTTCCCACCCCGCCCTATGCACAGGGGGATTTTGTTTTTAGCTAAATACTTTATATGCAGAGCTGTAAGTTTATAGGTCTTCAGTACCTGCTACTGAAGATGGTGGGTTGCTAGTGGCTAAGCCAGAAGCATTCTGGCAATGTGAAACATCTTCACACATAACACTTATTTCTTCTTTGAGAAAAAATAAAAAATAAAAATAAAAAAATATATATACTGAAAGCTACCAGCATAGTCAGTGCTGGCAGGGAAAATACAGGAGCCAATTCCTAATAGTGCTGTAGGAAGAGCAGACAACAGTGTCAGTATGATAAGTGAGAGGTAAAGGCCAGGTGTGTTTGATGAGTGGTGGCAGTGTGTCTGCCCCCAAGGACACTATGTTCTCCACAGCAGTGAGGCAGACAGGGAAGTGAGGCTGAAATATAGAAAAATGAGAAGTGAGACTACAACATATAACAAAGCAGAGCTTTTTTCCTAGGCCATGAATAGGGGGAATACTGTAGGTCTTGCATGCTTGCCTTCTTTGGTGCCATTTGATCTCTAAGTGCTGTAGCAGCTTTTGATGGGCTGTGATCCCCACTGTGGCTTTGAGAAAAAGTAAAATATAGGCAAAGTAAGAACTCATCGATTCTGGTACATAATTCATAAAACTTTTGTGTAAAAGATCCAGTTCATGAATTCCATCTTGATGAAATATTCAAGGGAAGATAAATATATTTGCAGGTATTAGACTCCCTGGCACTTAAAATCTCTCATGACATTGTGCCAGAGAGTTCCCAGCCACGTTAATCACACTATAGTGTGAGTAACCCACTGCAGAGCGCGCACGCTGCCAGCTGAGGAGAGCTAGGAAAGCAGGCAGCCAGAGAGCCATGGACGACACTGAAACCACCATGTAATGGCTATGTGGCCCGGGGCTGTAAACAGGATGCAAAGCATCTGAGGTAGACATGTTTGTCCTCTGAGGGTCTAGCCCCAGAGTCATCAGGGTCTGAAGGCAGCTTGGTCCATCCTATGCAGTGCTTTGTGAGAGGATATATGACAGAGTGAGAAGTCTGGGAAAGCCCCCCAAAAATGTTTCCTCCAAGTAGAAACCTCCTCCTTTGGCTGTGCTGGCCTGTCCCAGGGGCACTCTGGAGTGTGTGAGGCATTGGAGACTGGGTGGAGAAGGCACTAGCAAGGGCCTAAGTGAACAGGGGAAGGCACTAACCACCAAGTAGGCATTTGCTATCAGTGATGTCTCTGGTATATTCTCACAGCCATCATCAAAGGCCCTGTGGGGAAGCTATCTGGAAATGTGGTGGTGGGATCTCCCCTCTCCATGCACCATGGACCTGGGTTGACTGCAGTCACCACCGCTCTCTCAGCACTCACATTTCCCAGCCCAGGAGAGGTGCACGTAGGACCTGCTACCCTCAGCTCCCAAGGACATCACCTCTGACATCCCAGAGTCCCTCATGATATCAGCACCCGCTACCCCCCACAAAGCATCATCACTGAAGACACACAGATGTGTACAGTTTCTCTTTTCAGGGAAACATAGTCTTTAAGACCTTGCCATGATAATCTTGTCCATCACACCTCACTCACCAGAAGGTTGTATCAGTGTTTAGAAAGTGTCTACCTGTTGAAATATACTGGAAGTTTGAGCCAATAGAGCTTGTGATCACCTCTCTTTTGCACTGGGCTAGGCAGTCTCATTCTGTGAGCTGGGAAGGAGTTTTCCAAAACTCTGGTGGGAGACCTGGCCAAACATTTTGTCTGGCAGGGTCCAAGAGTTCTTTTGTATACTAGACAGGAAAGTCAGCCATATGCAAGATGAGAGGGAAGAACAGAGGCCATTGAGCTGTAGCCTTTGAGGATCTAGAAAGCAATATGTAAGAAAAGTGTCTAAGGTCCAATGATCCAAGGACTTCTTGGTATCATTCAGTTTATGAACTACCCCATGCTCAGAGATGCATAGGAAGGAAAAATTTATAACTTCCTGTGCTTGGAATAAAGGTTCCTTCTCTTGTCCAATTTGTATATTTATTTTAGCCTTATAACTCAGATTCTCAAGATTGTGCTTATAGCTGTTTTCTGATTGCTCCTTTTGCACGGGAGTTAAAACTTAAGAATATATGATGTCAAAATGCAAGGACAAGTCCCTGCAGTGATGACTTCAATGCAGTAATATCCTAATGGTTATAATAAGCATGAATATCTTAGGAGCTAAGTGGGCGACTGAAAAAACAGGAGTCACAATACAGAAACTATAGGGATTCAGCAACACTAAGGAGAAAACTAGTTGAAGATACTCTGCAAAACATTTTGCAGGAATCATCACTGATTGGTAGTTTGTCCCAATAACATGTAAGGAATTGCTTCTTTGTAGGTTTCCTAACCAGTGGTGGAATTCTGGGAATTTCCACTGGAATTCTGGGCAGAAATTCACCAAAGACTTGGAGAGGTGTCTATATGCTGCTATGCAGTCATAGGCATATATGTGTAACTATTAAGCTAAAACAAACACATTTGGTGAGCCGAGGAAGACGTGCTCTGCCTCTAACAGCCAGCCAAGGCCCAGAGTGATGGTAATCAGATCATCCTTTCTTCTCCAGACCAGCAAAGACTGAACCAGCTGATATTTGGTATAGAAATGGGATGAATTTCCAATAACTTCACTGCTGATTGGAAAGATTATAAAATTTCTACAAACTCTGTTTTCTACATATATTTTTTCAAGTATGTTTTCTTAAAGTTAAAATTATCATTAAACTTATTTTAAATATCAACCTTCTCTAATCTTCAGATTCCAGCCCTCAGGAGAAGAAATGCTCTTATAAGGTCAAGAATCATCTGTAACAGAACTGCAATCAATGTCTTCAGGAAGACAAAGATTATCTTAGTTACTATTTTTTCCTTTTTCATTTTTAATGCAGCTGATGGGCCTAGGGTAAAGACAAATAAGAGCAGAAAATATTGTTGCCAAACATCTTAAAAGGTTTTCATCTGGAGAGTTATTACATTTCCAGAGAACACAGAATAATTTGTTTATCCCTTCAGTAGTTATACTCTTTCATTCAATGCAGTTGTGAGTTGTTTTGTATTCTTATACTAGTGCGAACAGATGCAGAGGGAGACTATTTACTTTCAAAATGTAGTAACCTATGTGTGTACTTTAAGATATGCAGACTGCAGGGTACTCCTAAAGGCTAATTCAGGTAAAGATAAAGAAAATCAGTTTGCTCAGCCTTTTTCCATAGTCAATGAAGGGAGAGAGCTCTTCTAAGCAGGCCAGCTCATGGCATTTAACATTAAGTATAGCCATTCTCTCTCCACAGACTGTAAAGTGAGGCTGGTCCACCTGTTATTAGCATTATTCTTGTAAATACCCCCATGACCAAAGCATATGTTGACACAGTAACATTGAGGAAGGTTAAATCCAGCTTTAACAACCAAGTGCATTTATAACGAATTAGTTAAACTGCATATTTACATGCAAACTGCATGTAAATCCTTACACAGCCTCTAGAAAATGGAGGTGAGTAAGCCAAACTGAATAAAGGCTACATTTGTTTTGAAGAAGCATCCATCACCAGGTCTGAATGGAGTCAAACAGGCTTTAAAAGAAAATGTGGATTATATTTTTTTCTGATTTTCACTGTATGGACAATATTCCTATAAGTGTTAGCACAAGGTAGATTGTCTGCTTTAACTTTATATCCTGCTTTGCTGTGCACTGCTTTTTCCATGGACAGATCTTAAGAGTCTAAAGCCACCACCCTGGAATTGCTGATCTGATACCTACAAAGCCCTAGATGTTGCAGTGAAAATTGAAGAGGAATCTCAGTTGCCAGATCTTGCTGACTAGCCTAGTAAGAGCCAGAGAGATTAATCAATTATGAGGTGAAAGTGGTCATTTTTTTACCTCTCTTTTTACTATATTCAGAAGGAAACACAGAATCTTTTTGTTTGGCAGACTGTGCTGGGTGATGTTTGTCTGCATTTTCCTCAAGGAATAGATTTTACTTAAGCAAAACTTTTCCTTTATTGGTCTTCATATGTGGTCTGGAAACATTTGGTAAGTGGAGACAACCGTTATCTCAATATTTAATTTATGACAAGAATTATGGCTTTGACTAAAAATACAAATAAAATAAAGACTATCAAAGGCCACTGCATGTGGTGTGTGGAGAAAGCTGTTTTTGAAACAGACCTAAGCTGGTATAATTGCAGAGGCTTTCCCAGGTCAGAAATGTGTTGTGTAATCCAAGCCATTGTTGCAGACATGGAAAAGGAAGTGAAGTGCTGGTCACTGACAGATTATGGTCACAGTTGCTTGCTCACAGTTTGCTTGATGGTATTCATCCCTCATCCTTCCTTCCTTTGGCAACCTGGCTATGGAGGAATGTACAGATGTTCACTGTAATATTTACAGAAGCATTTTTGCTCATCTTAATCTTCTTTGAAAGGTCTCTAAATTGCTATGGAGAGGAAAAACTCTATTCAAAAGGAAAATGATCTAGGATACCATAAGTTAGACTTCCCTTCTAGTACATTCCAAATCCCTTTATTCATCAGAAAACTGTGATCCATGGATAAAACACAGAAAATACTACTGCTCACAGGGTGGGATTCAATAGAACAGATTGATCTGCACAAGCTTGCAGGTGGAGAGGATCTCCTCAGAGTTGAGAAGCAACATCCAGGAAACTTCAATAAAATTAATTTAGTGCTGTTGTCTGTCTGACACTTGAACTGCACTTAGTGGCCAGCATTTCACTCATAGATGTGCAAAATGCAGCTGATCACTCACTATTGCAGATCTGGACTTCTCCTGAACAAAAAGGGTCTCTCTGTTTTCTTTCAAGTGCTTTAATTCTGTGATGGGCACAAACAAGGTTTAGGACAGAACTGTCAGTCTGACACAATGGGAGACAAAGGAGGATTGAAGTCAGGTATCCTGGGATGACTAGCTACAGCATCAAAAACCCACACGTATCAAGGGCCCGCTCTTGAAGGAGATTTTCTGAGGTTAGCTAAATTTTACAAAACAGAACACTGATCAGTTGCATGCAACTAAATAAAACAGCAAATCTCCTTTTAAGAAAAAGAGATTTGTAACATGATATAGTATTCAACAAGGCAAACAGGACAAGTTTTAAAGTGAACGGGGAAAGGTAAGTTATCTCAAGAGCTCAGCTTTTTCACTTCCACACCAGAGATGACAACATCATTAGGAAAAGGCAGAAGATTGTATCTATATAGACTGGAGGAATGGGTATTTAATGGAAGTCAAGTGAGAAGAAAAAGTGTGACCTGGTTAACTGTGTGGTAAGATCAAAAAATAATATTTCTGATGAACACTAACATCAGTGGACGTGGTAATTTAATATCTTGCCACCCACTGTTAGGGCCCAGGTCTCCATATCCTCTGTCTGACATTTTGTGGCATATCCACAAACAAAGCTGTCCAGAAATATGTAGATTCACAGACAAAGCAGAAATTACACAAAAGGATTAAATAGGGCCTTAGTTTTTGTGCCAGATCTGATGATGTGGTTTTCTTTTCATAGTGGCTTTGTTATAACCTTGGGGAATGTCACGCTACATCTAATTCCACACAGGATCGAGATGAGCTGTCAGTTTCCACCACAAGACACTGTGAATAGCTTTAGAGAGAAAAAGTTCCCACTGCAAATTTGGAAGATCAGCCAAGCACAAAATCTGCTGGTTTATACCTAAATACTGGGGAAGGAGACATTCTGGAGGGATTCATCTCACCTAACTTCCATTTGACTAAAGCACAGTGTCTACGACTCAGTTGGATATATCTTAATGACCTTGGCTCCTCTTTGTAGCTAATCGAGACCTAGTCAATACAGACAGTGGAGACAAGATAGCCGTTCTTTCTCTTCCCACTTTTTCACAGAATATTTTCCAGTAGTCCCAGAAACCTCTGCCATGAGGGGTATTAACCATTCTGAATAGATGTGTTAAAAATCATCCCTTGTCCTAGAGAATTTCTAGTTCAGTTAGTCAAGACAGAAAAAAGTGGGAGAAAGGAATTATTATCATGTACTACAACTGTGTTATTTCTTTCCCCTTGTTCCTAACTAACATGAACTGCATACAAATTAAATTCAAACCAGGGAGTGTCAGGAGGATGTGAAATAGCGTTATTTGGAACAGAGTTCT
The DNA here is from genome assembly GCF_047716275.1 of Strix uralensis. Classification (NCBI taxonomy): domain Eukaryota; kingdom Metazoa; phylum Chordata; class Aves; order Strigiformes; family Strigidae; genus Strix; species Strix uralensis. The sequence continues at coordinate 60,332,141 of NC_133976.1, forward strand.
GAAGGAAAGTGTGCAATGCATCACTAACTGTGGAGAGATACAGCCAGACCTTCAGCTCACCTTTCTTCCAGGGACAAACACACAACCAGATTCTTCATGGAAAAATGCAATACATTTCTTTCCAGCAAAGCACATTGATGGTTCATGCAAATGGTCACATTTCTGCAGTGTAAAAATATTATGCTATGGCAGATGCCATAAAGGTCCACACTTGCGTACATAAGCTTATGGTTAATGCAATAAAAGTAAATGGAGCTCCTTCATGGTGTATTTTACATAAGGTAAGGACATGCACACAGAGAGTTACGGGTGAGTGACAATTCAGTAGGCCAGCAGAATTTGATCGTGTGCCTGAAAATTGAGATTTATGAGGAATTTGTGTCTATTGCCATTACTTTGTGTGGAGTAGGTCTTACTCCATGAATGATTCCATCAGGCTTATGTGCAAATTTTGCCCCATTAGAGCAAAATATACAAAATACAAGCAGAACCATGAAAAAAAGAAAACATGTTGCTGGTCTCCTGTGGAGCAAATCAAATTGCTTATGCAGCAGGTAAGAGAAGATGTCCTCATGATTCCTAATGGCCTTATAATCCATGAAACCTGAACATCTGAGGGGGATAAGAAAGATAAAAACCACAAAGTAATGTAGGACTTCATTCATTAGTTCTGACAAGTTTAATTCACTTTTGTATTTGGAAGGCAATAACTTCCCATGTGATCATCATATAAATCCCACTAACACAGTATTTTTTGCTACAGTTAAGATTGGATGTAGTTTAGAGTATGTTGTCTGAGCTCAGTGTCAAACTGACATTTTTTTCAGCACTTTTGATAGATCTTTCATAAAAGCCAGCAAACAGCAGTAGGGATAGGTGTAAAGATGGCAATCTGACCTTGCTTTGGCCTCAGCTGAAATTAATCTTTCATGAGATTGATGGAGGTGAGTTTAAAGAAAATAATTTTTACTATTTACATTCATAGTCATAAGCTCAAGTGCCAGAGATCTAGCATGAAAAATGTTAACAACTGAAAAGGCTTATGGGTATATATTTTTAAGTGTATAAATATATTTTTGTGTGTGTGTATGTTATTAGATTATTTGATTTAGGGGTACAGCTATTTTATGGAAGAGTGTAGCAATAGACCCAAACACCATACCCTTAGATGTTTTCGAGAAAACTGACTCTGCTTATTTCTAGGATGAGTCTTCAGTATGTTCAGATGAGCCATATTTATATATAAGAAGATATTAAAAGGTAGATACAAGAGGTGCATGTCTTCGCTCCTTGAATTTATGCCTTATAAATCAAGTAAAACAAATCTTTTAAAAATATTCCAGCATGACAGCACAAACTTTATAACCTAGATATTTTTACCAATTCACGAACCTCTGTTCCATTGACTCTCAATAAAGTTTAATCTCTTAAGTGCCAGTTATTTTGAAAATGGGACTTAACTCCAGATCCTCAAAGGTATTTAGTCCTGTAACTTCTATTAATTTGAATGGAAATCTAAGCAAGCACATGTGAAAATGTTACTCTAAATATCTAGCATTAGGGACGTATCTCCAGCTGAAAGTTAATTTAGATTACAATAGCATGTACATTTGAAGTGTAGGAAATATTCTGGAATAAATCTGTGAATGTAAGCACATGATCCACCACCAGCAACCTGGGGTAGTTTAACAAGACACTGACTTCTGGTCAAGCCATAGTAAACCTCCAGTGGGGAAGTTTGCGTTCTTGCTGCTTGTAAGGTAATAAGTCTTAATACTGAGCATCAGTTGATGATATGAAAATTAGTGTTTTTCTGCCCATAACCTGTATGTGGACATGTTTACTCAGTGTCCAGATATAGTGCTTTACTTCCATTCAACTAAATCCACTGTTCAAGCAGATTACATTAAAGTGAGGCACTGTTACTCTTGAGTAGGTCTGTACCTAAATCAGTTGGGTAAAACTAGACAGTTCAGCTAGGCATCTAGGCTAACTTAGGTTTCTTCTATAGCCTGTAAAAGTGGTGGAGAGATATAACCATGCCCAAAGGCAATTCATTCTGTTCTAAGACAGCATCTAAGAGTCACTATCAGCTAGAGAGCAAATGTAGGCAACAAGGCTGAAGAAATCACTTACTGTTTAGAAGACAAAGGTAAGAAAGATAAATCCTGTCTCAAATGTCCAAATACAGAGATATTCAGAAATTGTGGAATAGGCTATCTTGAGTAATTCCATGCACAGGGTAACTTAAATCTTCATAAACTAACCGCAGTGATATGTGGAACACCAGATATGACATCCAGTGCATTTTTTTCTAAAATCATTAAAAGAAAGAAAAAAAAAAAAAAAGGAACTACTGTGGTGCTCTTGCTTACCATGTAATGTTTCAGGAATGAAAATAACTGAAATTGTTTAAAATTTGACAGTTCAGATTCTAGAGCTTATTTCCAGGAAAGTTTAACATTTATATTATAATGCAAATATTAGGATGGGGGAGGTGAGACATGTTAGGTTTACCTCTCCACAGTTTTCTTGCATGCCAAAACACTATATTTTGGGGTAGTGTTTCTGAAAAGGTGGCTGAAAATATCATCATACAAAATAATTTCCTTATGGTATTTTCTCATTTACATAGTGTTGCATCTCATGCTTCCAGCTATGAGATTACAAATGTATTCATATGAGTAGATTTAGTTTACTGAAATGTGTCACATTTTCATCCTGGCATGATTCACAAATATTCGTTACCTAACTAAAATGTATGTCTTTCATTAACAGTTAAGAAAGGTTAAAAGCTCTAGAGTTAAGGTCTTTTTTTAAGAGGTCAAATACTTAAACTCTCACTGCAATTCACTACAGGTGCTGTCTTTTTGTAACCATATGAAAAACAGAAGTAACTTTTAGATTCTGCTCATCTACATGCAATGCAAGAAGGAATTTATCTTATTTTTATCACTAACAAATCATCACTGTATAATGTAATGGAACCGCACCGATTTTCACAGTGACACAATAGCTTCTGTCATATGGTTTTGGAGCAGTTAGAAAGCAATCTAATGCATCTGGCCAGCTGCATTGTGCTGTGTATGAAAGGCCCTAACCCTTCTTGACCCTGTGCTGATGAGATTTAACCTCCCTTTTATTGGGTTAATAAAACTATAAATATTTTCAATGGCCCTAAAAGCATTCATTCCTTTTAAAGTCCACTCACTGCATTTGGTTTGATGACCTTGTCTGACAGTAAACTAACTCTACAGTTTACTAATTATTGTTAGGAAACATTTGTGTATGATTTCAAAGGCTTGAATAATGCCTCACAGATCGGAAAAACACAAGGAGAGACATTCTGGCCCCATGATTTCTATTGTTTCTTCTCTCCTGGCATGCTACAGGGAATACCTCACAGGGAGAGAGAACATCCATTTACTCTTCACAGTGTTGACTCCCATAACTCTAGCTTTGGTAAAGAACCTGCCTCTGTGGGCATGTGTGGGACACACATGATGACTACTGCAATGAGGCCAGTGCAGACTATGCTGGCTCCACTTACAATGACAGTTTAAGTCTCTCTAGCTGATACCAAGGGACAAGTGCTGGCTTGTCACAGCACCAAAAGTAGGTGAGTAGATGTAGGATGCAACTGGCTCTGTTGGGGGTCTACACTGGGCCAGGCTAAGTGAGAGGAGCCCAGGAGCAACAGGCCAGTGGTCTCACCCAGCAGACTTCACAGCAGTATTTTACAGATTGTAAACTGTCTCTGCTGGAGACTGTGTGGAAAATTCACCCAAGGGAGGTGGGGCACATTAAAGATCTGGGAATATTTAAACCTACATGCTCCTCCCTGCATTGAGTGGGCTCCCTGTCTAACCATACTGCAAGTTCTTCAGCATCTCCTCAGATCATGGACTCTTCCCACTAACCAGACATGCACCAAGGGAGCCTCTGGGCTAGTGGTGGTCATATGGCCTCTGAGGGGCTTTTCTCCATTATCCTAAGCCAAGTTGATGAAGACCATAGTGAAGGACCTGACTAAGCCTTTGGTGTGCAAGGCTTTCCACTGGGGTAGTGGGTACTCTGAGGTTGGGCATATATGGCTCACATCATATCTTGGAGCAGACCACGCTGATACTATGCAGTCACCTTGAAGTCACCCTCAGCTCAAAGCAGGTCTTGAAGGAAAAAGCAGGTAAAAAAATATTTATTTACAAAATCCAAAGTAGACACTATAGTTACAAAGATTTGTAAAGACACAGGTGACAAAATGGAAAGAAAACTATGTATAATCTACTTATTTTGAGATTAAATCTAAAGGTTGGATTCTTCCATTTTATCTACCTGACAAGCTGTTAGACACTTATTTAACCCACGTGGTTAGGGAATCAGTCTTTGGGGACAATTTACATCTTAACTTACATTTATAGGAGATATCCTTGAGCTACAAGAGTATGTTAGATTTTATATCTAATAATTCACTTTAGGTTTCCTTGGAGCTACATGTAGATTCTTAACTCCCTTTCTCTCTTCATTTCCTCCCCTCAAGGATTATTGATTTTTAGTTTATTTTATTTCATATTGTCCTGGTTTAGCCAGGATAGGGTTAAGTTTCCCCAGCAGTGGGGGGAAGCTCTAGCCGGGTTATTCATATATCATGCTGACGTCACATCCTGGAGTGAGCGCGGGAAGAATTGGTGATCACGTGGGTTGGCGCAGCCGGTTCTCTGTTTGCTGTATCGGTATATATTTGCTCTGTTCATTGTTACCACTGTTATTCTTATTGTTATTGTTTGTTGTGTTGCTGTTGCTCTGTTTTATCAAACCTTTCCTTATCTCAGCCCTGGGGCTTTGTATTTCACTCCCTTTGTGGGGGAGGGGCAGCGGCCATGTGGTCTCAGACCCCGGCAGGGGCTAAACCATCACAACTTTGGCGCTCCAATGTTGGGCTGGAGAAGACTGAGAAAAGGACAAAAGGAGAAGGTGTGTTAGAGCCATCTGTTAGGTGTAATTTTTCTGTTTTTATTTGCATTTGTTTGATAAGAAACGTTTGCAATGCTGGGCAATTTGCTTGCGTTGTGGGGCTGGATTAATCCTTATATCCATTGTGCAATCCCAGTGCTGATGTTTGGTTTTGGTGGAAAATGTGTCAAGGGTCTTGTTTTGCTGTATTGTCTGCAAACTGATTATAATATGCTTGTATTGCTGCTTGTGGGAGTGAACCGATATCTGTTTGCTGCCTGGGCTTTTGTTAAGGGTCTCACCCCCTTTATGGGTGAGCCAGGGGAAGAGATTCTCTCAGTTTTTGAGAGTTTCAGCTATCCCTGGAGCACCCAGGCCACTGTGTTCGCGGCACAATGCTTTCTAAATGTCTGCCAGATCTTGGTTTGGGCCGTGCGGTACTTCTCCAACAATAGCACCACCCGAAAACCTGCCCTGAGGGCAGATAGTTGTAAATGACAAGGTGTGTGGGAAAAGATGGGCAAGTGTCTGAGTCAGTGGTCAACCCCAATGTTCTGGGATTTCACTCCCGAACAAATGGAGAGTCCTGATAAACTGGTGGAATATTTGGAAAAGGTGTGCTGCCAATCAGACAAACGCCGGGAGACACAAATCCTTGCAATGTGCTGGGGGCTTGCCCATGCTTACCGTGTCATTTTTAACACTGTTCACTGCCCTCAAGGGGGAGAAGGGGCTGCAGAATCTGAAAGTGAACTTACTGGTGCAGCACCTGGGCCAGGGGGACAGGCAGTGCCAGTACCAGTCGCCTCCACCAGCACAGCAGCTGAGCCAGAGGGACAAGCAGTACCAATATCAGTGGCCCCGATATGGAAAACCAAATATACCAAAAAATCTCCTCGCAGTGCACAGGGTGATAATGAACCAGGCCCATCACGAGAGCAGGAGGAAGAGCTGGAGTTAATCATCCGATCTCTATCCCTGAGTGAGTTGCGAGATATGCGGAAGGATTTCAGCCGCATTGCAGGCGAGCAAATTTGCACCTGGTTGCTCCGATGCTGGGATAGTGGAGCTGCTGGTTTGGAATTGGAGGGGAGAGAGGCCAAGCAGGTGGGACCTTTAGCCAAGCAGGCTGGTATTGACAAGGCAATAGGGAAACAGGCTCAAACCCTCAGCCATTGGAGGCAACTCCTGCTTGCTGTGAGGGAGAGGTACCCCTACAAGGATGATGTTCTATGTCGGTTGGGCAAGTGGACCGACATGGAGAAAGGCATTCAAAACCTCAGGGAAATGGCTGTGTTTGACATGGTCTGTGGTGATCTGAATGATGAGCAGTCACCAATGGATCCAGATCAGGCCCCTTGTACACAGCTGATGTGGCGGAAGTTCCTGCAAAGTGGACCAGAGGGACATTCCAAAGCATTAGCAGTAGCATCCTGGTGGTGAGACACCCAGACTCACACAGTGGATGAAGTGATTATCCAGCTCTGACAATATGAGGGAAGTCTCCCTTCCTCCCAACATGCTTTGGTTTCAGCTGTAGAGGAACTGTCTCAGAGGCTCCAGAAAGTGGAACAGGACATGTCCTATGTTCCACCTGCACGGGCTGATGTCTCAGCTATTAGAAGCAGGCACTTCCCCACCCAAGAGAAGGGCAGTGGAAGACACACACCACGGGGCACCCTGTGGTTCTTCCTCCGCGACCATGGGGAAAAAATGAGGAGGTGGCATGGACAGCCCACTTCCTCCCTAGCTGCACGAGTACAGCAACTGAAAGGGAAGACCACCATGAAAGGGGAGTCTTCCAAGAGAGATGCAGCTCCAGTGTCCAGTCGGAAATCCCCCAGACAGAATAGAATGGTCAACGTTATGCCTGACCCTCTTGAGAGGACCAGGAAGTCATTCTTGCAGGAGTCACTCTTAGATCAAGTGAGAGATGGTGAGCAGGATTAGAGGGGCCCTGCCTCCAGCCAGGTGGAGGAAAGGGATAATTGGGTTTACTGGAAGGTGTGGATCCGATGGCCTGGCACATCAGAACCACAAGAATATAAGGCCTTGGTAGACACTGGCGCACAGTGCACCCTGATGCCATCAAGCCACAGTGGGGTCGAATCCATCTGCATCTCTGCAGTGACAAGGGGGTCCCAACAGCTGAGCCTATTAGAAGCTGAAGTAAGCTTAACTGGGAAGGACTGGCCTAAGCACCCCATTGTGACTGGCCCAGATGCCCCGTGCATCCTAGGCATAGACTACCTCAGGAGAGGGTACTTTAAAGACCCAAAAGGGTACCGGTGGGCCTTTGGTATAGCTGCCCTGGAGGAGGTTGAGCAATTGTCCACCTTACCCGGCCTCTCAGAGGACCCCTCGGTGGTGGGGTTGCTTAAGGTTGAAGAGCAGCGAGTGCCAATTGCTACCAAGACGGTGTACCGGCGACAGTACCGCACTAATCGAGATTCCCTGGTCCCCATCCATCAGCTGATCCATCGACTAGAAAGCCAGAAGGTGATCAGCAAGACTCATTCACCTTTCAACAGCCCTATATGGCCAGTGAGAAAACCTAACGGCAAATGGAGACTAACCGTGGACAACCGTGGCCTGAATGAAGTTACGCCAGCGATGAGTGCTGCAGTGCCGGACATGCTAGAGCTCCAGTATGAGCTGGAGTTGAAGGCAGCCAAGTGGTACACCACGACTGACATCGCTAACGCGTTTTTCTCCATTCCAGTAACACCAGAGTGCAGGCCACAGTTTGCATTCACTTGGAGGGTTATCCAGTACACCTGGAATCGATTGCCCCAGGGGTGGAAACACAGCTCCACCATTTGCCATAGACTGGTCCATACTGCACTGGAGAAAGGTGGAGCTCCAGAACACCTGCAGTTCATTGATGATATCATTGTATGTGGGGACACAGTTGAGGAAGTCTTTGAGAAAGGAAAGAAGATAATTGAAATCCTCCTGAAGTCTGGTTTTGCCATCAAGCGACAGAAAGTTAAGGGGCCTGGAAGGGAGATTCAGTTCCTAGGAATAAAATGGCAAGATGGGCGTCGCCACATCCCAATGGAGGTGATAAACAAGATAACAGCCATGGCCCCACCAATCACCAAAAAGTAGACTCAGTCTTTCCTGGGCGCTGTGGGGTTCTGGAGGATGCACATCCCAAACTACAGCCTGATTGTGAGCCCTCTCTACCACGTAACCCGTAAGAAGAACGATTTTAAATGGGGCCGAGAGCAACAACAAGCCTTTGAACAAATTAAGCAGGAGATTACCCAGGAAGTGGCCCTCGGGCCAGTCCGGACAGGGCAGGAGATTAAGAATGTGCTCTACACCGCAGCCAGGGAGAATGGCCCTTCCTGGAGCCTTTGGCAGAGAGCAGATGGGGAATCCCGAGGCCAACCTCTAAGCTTTTGGAGCTGGGGATACAAAGGCTCTGAAGCTAACTATACCCTGACTGAGAAGGAGATACTGGCAGCGTACAAAGGAATTCGAGCTGCCTCAGAAGTGGTCGGCACTGAGACACAGCTCCTCCTGGCACCCCGACTGCTGGTGCTGGGATGGATGTTCAAAGGAAAGGCTCCCTCCACACATCATGCAACAGATGCCATGTGGAGTAAATGGGTTGCGTTGATAACACAACGGGCTCGAATAGGGAACCTCGACCTCCCAGTGTTAGTGCAAATGATCATGAACTGGCCAGAGAGCAAAGATGCTGGGATGTCACCAGAACAAGAGGTGAAACGTGCTGAGGAGGCCCCACCATATAACAAGCTGCCAGAGGAGAAGCGATATGCCCTGTTCACTGATGGGTCTTGCCGCATTGTGGGAAAATATCAACGATGGAAGGCTGCGGTGTGGCATCCCATACGACATACCTCTGAAGCTGTTGAGCGACAAGGTGAATCGAGCCAGTTTGCAGAGGTGAAAGGCATCCAATTGGCTTTGGAGATTGCTGAGCGAGAAAAGTGGCCGAGGCTCTATCTCTACACTGACTCGTGGGTGATGGCAAGTGCCCTGTGGATGTGGTTGCAGCAATGGAAACAGAACAACAGGCAACACAAGGGCAGACCCATCTGGGCCACTGAAGTATGGCAGGACATTGCAGCCCAGGTGGAGAACCTCGTTGTGAAGGTGCGCCATGTGGATGCCCATATACCCAAGAGTCGAGCCACTGATAACATCAACACAACCAGCAGGCGGACCAGGCTGCTAAGATCGAAGTGGCTCAGGTGGACTTGGACTGGCAGCATAAGGGTGAACTGTTCATAGCCTGGTGGGCCCATGAGACCTCAGGCCACCAAGGCAGAGATGCAACATACAGGTGGGCTCAAGATCGAGGGGTGGATCTCACCATTGACACCATCGCAGAGATCATCCATGGATGTGAGACGTGTGCTGCAATCAAACAAGCCAAACGGGTGAAGCCCCAGTGGAATGGAGATCGATGGATGAAATAGAAATATGGAGAGGCCTGGCAGATCGACTACATCACACTGCCACAGACCCGCCAAGGCAAGCGCCACGTGCTCACAATGGTGGAAGCAACCACTGGGTGGCTTGAAACTTATCCAGTGTCCCACGCCACCACCCGGAATACCATCCTGGGCCTTGAAGACCGAGTCCTGTGGCAACACGGCACCCCAGAGAAGATTGAGTCGGACAATGGGACTCACTTCCGAAATAACCTCATAGATGCCTGGACAGAAGAACACAGCATCGAATGAGTCTACCACATCCCCTACCACGCACCAGCCTCTGGGAAGATCAAGCGCTACAATGGACTGTTAAAAACTACATTGAGAGCAATGGGAGGTGGAACCTTCAAACACTGGGACACACATCTGACAAAGGCCACTTGGTTTGTCAACACAAGAGGATCTGCCAATCGAGCTGGCCTGGCTCAGTCAAAACTTCCATGTGTTGTAGACGGGGATAAAGTCCCTGTGGTGTGCATGAGGGACCTGCTGGGAAAAATGGTCTGGGTTAGTCCTGCGCCGGGCAAAAGCAAACCCATCCACGGGATTGTTTTTGCTCAAGGACTTGAGTGCACCTGGTGGGTGATGCAGAAGGATGGAGAGGTCCGATGCGTACCACAAGGGGACTTGATTGTGGGTGAAAACACACCGTGAGTTATACTGTGCTTTTGTTAATTTTTCTTTGTTAATGCTAATTGCTAAATGGCAGCTGGATGTGATGCACATGGTATAGAATAAAGGGGTGGATTATGTCCTGGTTTAACCAGGATAGGGTTAAGTTTCCCCAGCAGTGGGGGGGGAGCTCTAGCCAGGTTATTCATATACCATGCAGACGTCACTTCCAGGCGCCAGAGCTCGGGAAGAATCGGTGATCGCGTGGTTGGGCAGCCGGTCCTCTCACTGCTGTATCGGTATATATATCTTGCTCTGTTCATTGTTATCACTGTTATTGTTATTGTTGTTGTTTGTTTTGTTGCTGTTGCACTGTTGTATTAAACCTCTCCTTATCTCAGCCCCGGGGTTTCTATTTCAGTCCCTTTGTGGGGGAGGTGCAGCGGCCGCGTGGTCTCAGACCCCGGCAGGGACCAAACCACCACATTAGGGTTTAGGGTTAGTGTTAGGGTTAGGGTTAGAGTTAGGGTTAAGGTTAGGGTTAGGGGTATGTTAGGGTTAGGGTTAGGGTTAGGGTTAGGGTTAGTGTTAGGAGTTAGGGTTAGGTTAAGGTTAGGTTAGGGTTAGAGTTAGATTTAGGGGTTAGGTTTAGGGGTTAGGGTTAGGTTCAGTTTTGGGTGTTAGGTTTAGGTTTCGGGTTTTGGTTTTAGGGTTACGGTTAGGGTTAGCATTAGGTTTAGGGTTAACATTAGGAGTTAGGGTTAGGTTAGGGTTAGGTTAGGTTTTGAATTAGGGTTAGGGCTAGGTTTAGGGCTTAGGTTTAGGGGTTAGGGTTAGGGTTAGGTTTAGTTGTTAGGGTTAGGTTCAGTTTTGAGTGTTAGGGTTAGGTTTAGGGTTTTGGATTTAGGGTTACGGTTAGGGTTAGGGTTAGCATTAGGGCTTAGGATTTAGGGTTAGGGTTAGGGTTAGTGTTTGGATTTAGTGTTAGGTTTAGGGTTAGGGTTAGGGTTACATTTAGGGTTAGGGTTAGGGTCAGGGTTAGGGTTAGGGGTTACATGTTAGTGTTAGTGGTAAGGGTTAGGGTTAAGGTTAGGGTTAGGGGTTATGGTTCGTGGTTAGGGTTAGGAGGTAGTGTTAGTGTTAGGGTTAGGGTTAGTGTTAGGGTTAGATTTAGGGTTTAGTGTTTAGGGTTAGAGTTAGGGTTAGGATCAGGGCTTAGGTTTACGGTTACTCTTAGGGTTAGGGTTAGGGTTAGGTTTAGGGCTTGGGGTTAGGTTTAGTGTTAGGAGTAGAGTTAGGGGGTACGGTTAGGGTTAGGTGTGGGGATTTTAAAGGATTTCCTGCAAGGAAATGGGCATGTGAGCAATCCTGCATATGAGCAAGACTTGCAAATCCTCAACTTCGGCAAGGATGTGATGAGGAGATGACCCTGAAAGAATGAGGAAGAACCCAGGAAGATAAACAATCAGGGTGTGGGTCTGGGCGGAGAAGGAAGTTTGTATAATGTCGATGTGGCAGCTTTCATCCAATCAGAAGAAAGCTTAAGGTGCATGTGCAAAGCTAATTGTCCAGTCAGAAAGAATTATACCATGTGATTCTATCATGTGATTCTCACCAGCAGTATAAAAGGCTTGCTCCACCACAATAAAATTGGCATTGCTTAATCACACTGATAATCTGCACTGTCCATGTCTCCCGCATCTGGTGCCCTTTGCAGGTACCCAGTAAGATTAGCACAAGTCTGATGAGGACTCGGTGAGGTGCAATCACGGGTGGAAAGCCGGTCGTAACTGTTCTAGACTCTCCCCCAGTGTCTGAAGGTGAGAATCAGCGCTCTGTACCTTTAAGGAGCCACGAGAGGTGGCTAAGGCGCCGTGAGAGGCAGCAGCCAGGGAGCCATGAGTGGTGGCTCAGGATCCGCGAGAAGCGGCGGCTGGGGAGGAATGGGGTCTACGCTCACTAGAGATGAGCAAGCAGTGGTGAAACTCCTCCAACATATCCTCTCCGTGAGAGGGATAAAGTATGACAAGTCCACCTTAGAAGGCTTATTAAAGTGGAGCCGAGAGAAGGGACTTATCCCCAGTGCAGGGCTTGTATTTGAAGTGGCTACCTGGGAAGCCATAGGGAAACAGTTATGGGACTCGGTTAGTGATGGAGGAAAGTTGGCAAAAGAAGTGAGCGGTTACACCACGCTATGGAAACTAATCCAAGAGACACTACAGGAGATGAGTAGTGAGCATGCGGTTGCGGCTTCTGCCTCTGCAGCTCTTGGAGCGGCTTCTAATCTTGATATATCAGTCACGCTGCCACTGCCGCTGCTACCGCACTGCTCCGACCACGGCCGGAAGGACGGTCCGGTCCCCTCGCCCCGGAGCGACGAGGGTGGGGGGTGCTCTATGCTGCTTGCGGCTCCCGCCACACTGGGTCAGCCGAAAAATCCATTTGCCTTATCGATTGTGCTGCTGGGACCATGGCGAGCAGCGGGGGCTAAGCCCAAAACTGCGCAATCAGGAGCCGGAAATGGTGGAAGTGTATCTGATGCCAACTGGAAAGGGTCTGAGGAGAAACCAAAAGAGACTAAAGACTCCAATAGTGGGCGGGACACAGATGAGGGCGTGGGTAATGAGGACTTGTGCCTCTCCCGCCCTCACAGGACAACACCTCGGGAGAACAGACCCCCGCCTCACAAGTTGGCTCTTCAAACATTGAAACTTTACTCCTGCAGCTTGTAAACAAGCTTGACAAATTGGCTGCATCACAGGCAGAGAAGATGGAGCAGAAACCATACACCTTTTTGTCAAACACGGGATCACAGCCATCTGCTCCTCCTGATCCATCGCTCGAGTATTCAGTTCCTGTGCCTGCTACTGCACCCCCACCATCTCACCCTGCAACTTTGCATCTTTTTTCTTCACAGATGCAGAGTACCTCTGTAGCTACACGCTGATGGAAAGGAGTTCTTAGAGATGCTATAGTAGAAGGGTCTTTTATCCCAGAAACTGTACAAACATTTCCAGTTTCCTTTAATACTGTTACTGGTGCTAATGAGTGGGATCCCTTAGATTGGAAATTGCTTGAAAAGGCTAGGGCTTCAGTAGTCCAAAATGGTCTCCATCATCAATTGACCAAACAAACCGTTAAACTATATCTTCTCGTCATCATTGTTAATTCCAAAAGATATTGATCAAATAGCGGCAGTTATTTTAACTCCATCTCAAAAAATATTATTTGAAAGCGCGTGGGCGAAGTTAGCTAACGATGAACAGGTTGGTCTGCGTCCACAGGGTGATCCCCTTTACCTTGTCCAAGCACAAATGCGTTAGGTACAGGGCCCTTCGCTGCAGTAGATCTACAGGTGAATCTCTCTAATGAAGTGTTACGGCTATCACAATCAATAGCCAGTCAGGCCCTAATGTCTGTACCTGATACAGAAGAAAAGAAACAGGACAAGTTTGTAACAGTAAAACAGGGACCTTTTTCAAAATTTGTAGATTGCTTTATGACTCTCTAGAACAACAACGTGACATGACCCTAGATATGAAAAAAATCATGTTTAAGTTAATGGCCTTCGAAAACGCTACCTCATCAACCAAGCATCTGTTAGCGACCCTCCCACAGGGAGCATCTGTAGCTGACATGATTGAATTAACCAACTGAGGAATGCAACAGGCTAATGTTGCAGCCTATGCCGCTGCAGTGCACGAAGTGGTTGCACCATTTTTTAAGAATAAAAGTGTGTGTGTGTCGGGGGGGGGGGGGGGGGGGGGGGCAGAAATGGGGGAAGAAATGCTACAATTGTGGCAAGGAAGGTCATTTTCAAAACCAATGCAGGAACCCGAAAGTTCAAAAATGGTGTGATAATTGTCTACAAGATAATCATAACACTCAAGAGTGTAGAAGGCGCTCGGGAAACATAAAGAGCGCGATTCCCCCTCACGCTCAGACACAATTGAGGGGTGTATGGCAAGCTCAACATCAGGAGCAAGAGGTGGTTCCCTGTCCAATATCGCCTCCGCCACAGCAGGGAGTGCCGGAGTGGACATGGAAACCACAGTAGACATTACAATACAAGATCAGAAGGTCCACATAGTGGATAGTAATGTAAAAGGACCATTAGGGTTTGGATTGAGTGCTCTTTTAATAGGGAGGTCATCAACAACTCATCAAGTTATTCAAGTGTTATTAGGAGTAATTGATGCCGATTACATTGGTGTTGTAAAAATAATGGTTCAAACTTTAACGCCACCTGTGTTTATTCCTAAAGGTAGCAAAATAGCCCAGCTTGTGCCATTTAAAGCCTGTGTTCCAAATGTAGGAGAAGGTAATCGAGGGACTGGTGGATTCAGATCAACCGGTGAACCACAAGTATATTTATCTTTTGATATAAGTCGAGTAAAACCAGAATGTGACATGATTATCCAATCCCCTGATGGGACATGGAAGAAATTTAAAATGTTAATAGATACAGGGGCTGATGTTACAATCATATCGGCTCAACAATGGCCTGCTTCATGGCCTACCATTCCAGCAGCGACAGGGGTGTTTGGCATTGGGGGATCCCAAGCCACCAGAATTAGCAAAGATCCCATTGCAGTCAAATTTCCTGATGGAGCTCAGGTCACCACGAAACCTTATGTGATGGAAGTTCCTATTACCTTACTTGGGCAAGACGTCCTAAGTCAAGTCAAAACAACATTGGTTACACAGCCTTTTCAGTGATGGCCATTGATGAGCATCCCATCCTCAAACTTAAATGGAAAACAGAAACGCCTGTGTGGATAGATCAATGGCCATTGAAACAGGAAAAGCTGCAAATCGCCCATCACTTAGTTGGAGAACAATTACAAGCAGGTCACATTGTCCCATCACAAAGTGCCTGGAATACTCCAATTTTTGTTATTCCCAAGAAGAACAACAAATGGCGATTGTTGCATGATTTAAGAGCCGTCAATGCAATAATGGAACACATGGGATCTTTGCAGCCAGCACTGCCTTCTCCTTCAATGATACCAGAGTATTGGTCAATATTGATCATTGATCTAAAGGATCGTTTTTTCACCATTCCACTTCATGAGGCTGATAGAGAGAAATTTGCATTCTCTGTTCCATCTATTAATAAGGCCAAACCAGCAAAACGCTATCATTGGGTAGTGTTGCCTCAAGGAATGAAAAATACACCTACTATGTGTCAAATCTTTGTTGCCTGGACATTAGAACCAATTAGGAAAAGGTTTCCCCAATTAATCATTTATCATTACATGGATGATATATTAATAGCTGGTAAGGACATGCAACCAGAAGTCATATTAAGTCACTTACATGCAGAATTGTCAAAAAGGGGCCTTGGAATAGCCCTTGAAAAAGTACAGTTTACTTCACCCTGGAAGTACCTAGGGTGGATCATAACTGATGCCACCATTCGACCTCAGAAATTAAAGATCAATACAGATATTCACACAGTAAATGATGTACAGAAAACGATCGGAGACATTCAATGGCTTAGAAATTTGTGTGGAATCACAAATGATGATCTAAAACCATTAATGTCACTATTGAGCACTACTGTACAGGCCGATACAAAGAGAACCTTGACACAGGAACACAAGATTGCTTTACAAAAAATTACAGATAAAATAGAATCCTGTCATGCACAGAGATTACAATTAGAACTTCCATTACAATTGATGATTGTTAATAGCGGCGGAAATAGACAATACCCATTAGCTATCATTATGCAATGGGATTCAGAACAGAAACAACCATTACGTATTCTAGAGTGGGTTTTCACAACATACACTCCTAAGAAAACAGTAACTACAAGAGCAGAATTACTATCTCAGTTGATCATACAAGGTAGAAACAGAATTATTGAGATCTCAGGCACAGATCCCCAAACTATTGTTGTTCCCCTAGTACAAGAATATTTAGAATGGCTGCTTAGACATTCGGAAGTGTTGCAAATTGCTGTTGAAGATTACACTGGTCAGCTATCCAATGTCTACCCAGCCCATCCTTTACTACCATTATTAATGAACCAAATAATTGAAACTTTTCCAATGCAATCAGAAGTACCAGTTCAAGGGCTAACAATTTTACAGATGCTGGAAAAAGGTCAAGGCGAGCTGCATGCACCTGGTTAGAAGAAAAGGAATGGAAATATCGTATTATTCAGGGCCAGCAAGAAGATTCTTTACAAACGTTAGAACTCCAAGTGGTTTTGTGGGTATTTTTATTCTGGCCAGATATAGGATTAAATGTAGTATCTGACTCATTATATGTAGTGGGAATAGTGAAGCGGATTGAACATGGCCAAGTAAAGGAAGTAAAAAATGAACGTTTAGGGAAACAGCTTCAACAGTTAGCTCACACTCTTAATCAGAGAGAAGTTTTCTATTTTATTACTCATATCAGAAGTCACCAATCTAAGGAGGGGTTAGGCTATGGAAATGACTTAGCCGATCAACTAGTTGCTCTAGCCTGGTCTGGACCTTCTCCAGATTTGTTTGCACAAGCTAGAGAATCTCACAACTTTTTTTCATCAGTCAGCAAAAATGTTACATAGACAATTCAAAATTCCTCTTGCGGATGCGAAAAGAATTGTTGCCTCCTGCCCGTCCTGTCAAAAAACAGGGATTGACTTCGGAACAGGGATTAACCCATGGGGCCTGTCACCTTTGCAATTATGGCAAATGGATGTCACTCACATAGCTGAATTTGGTAGACTCAAATATATACATGTTATTATTGATACCTTTTCTATGGCCGTTTGGGCTACAGCCCAAACTGGAGAAACAGCAAAACATGTCGAGAAACATTTATATAGTTCCTTTGCAGTGCTTGGGGTACCATGAGAGATTAAAACAGACAATGTTCCTGCATATATTTCTAGTCGCTTTCAACGTTTTTGTATTTTATGGGGTATCAAACACTACACAGGAATTCCACATTCTCCCACTGGACAGGCAATCATTGAACGTGCCCATCAAACTCTGAAGCAACTGCTTCAAAACCAAAAAGAGGGAATGTCAGGAATGATGGCAGCAGAACGTTTAAATAAAGCTTTGTATGTCTTAAACTTTCTGTGACTTACAGGAACGCGTGAGGAACCTCCAATGATGATTCACAGTTTAGCATTAAAGGGTGATGCCGAACAATCTATGGGCACACAGCAGCCGTTGGTGATGTTCAAAGATTTAAGCACAGGCCAGTGGGAGGGACCTGTTAAAGTACAATTAACTGGCAGAGGTTATATGTGTTTGCTTACAGATCATGGCTTGCGGTGGGTTCCATCTCACTGGGTACGGCCTTGGAAAGGAGATCAAATTTGTGACTCTAAGCCTTGTGATGGTTCTGACAGTGATTAATGCTCATCCAGCAAACATACAGGCTCAAAGATGTGGCTTAGACAAAATGTAGTTATTAATAAGGATGAAATGCTATAAGAATGTCTGTATTCAACTCTCTTTGTTTAGCAGTATTAAGAAGTAAGACGTCAAGTGTTTAACCTTACTAGAAACTCCCTTGGTTTTCCCCCTTGAGTGGTGGCCAGGCTCTGGGTAGAACCCTACAGGAGGATGAGATCAGATGTTTCCGCTCAAAGAAAATTGCCAGTTATTTTGGCCTGTTGATTTAGAGGCTGGACCTGCTTGCAGCGATTTTGGATGCCTCACCTACGGAAGGATGCATCATGTAGGATTTCCGGTTTGCGAGGAAGGGTACTCTAAATTCTCGCTGCACCCAGGGTATCCTAGCAATTGTGGATCTGAAAGTTAGTACCCATTACAGGATGGTTGAAGGAATTGTTAAAAGGAGTAATCATTGTAATTATTGTGATTATTGTGCTTGTTACTATTTTGCCATGCTTAATTTTTTGTATTAGACAAATGCTGCGGAAAAGCTTGCAAGGAGTTTGGATTGCTCAAAAACAAAAAGAGGGATATGTGGGGATTTTAAAGGATTTCCTGCAAGGAATGGGCATGTGAGCAATCCTGCATATGAGCAAGACTGGCAAAGCCTCAGCTTCGGCAAGGATGTGACAGGGACATGACCTTGAAAGAATGAGGAAGAACCCAGGAAGATAAACAATCAGGGTGTGGGTCTGGGTGGAGAAGGAAGTTTGTACAATGTCGATGTGGCAGCTTTCATTCAATTAGAAGAAAGCTTAAGGTGCATGTGCAAAGCTAACTGTCCAGTCAGAAAGAATTATACCATGTGATTCTATCATGTGATTCTCACCAGCATTATAAAAGGCTTGCTCCACCACAATAAAATTGGCATTGCTTAATCACACTGATAATCTGCACTGTCCATGTCTCCCACAGTTACGGTTAGGGTTAGGGTTAGCGTTAGAGTTAGACTTAGGGTTACGGTTTAGGTTTTAGAGTTAGGGTTAGAGTTAAACGTTAAGGATAGGGTTAGGGTTAGGGTTAGGGTATAGGGTTTAATGTTAGAGTTAGAGTTAGTGTTAGTTTAGGGTTAGGGTTAGGTTTAGGGCCATTACAGTTACTGTCAGGGGTGGGGTTAGGTGTTAGGATTAAGGTTAGGGTTAGGGTTAAGGTTAGGGGTTAGGGTTAGGTTTAGGGTTACGGTTAGGGTTAGGGTTTGGTATTTAGGGGTAGGGTTATGGTAAGGGTTAGTGTTAGGGTTAGTGTTACGCATTAGGGTTAGGGTTAGGTTTAGGGTTAGGGTTAGGGTTAGGTTAGGGTTAGGGTTAGGATTTAGGGTTTAAGGTTATGGTTAGGGTTAGCGTTAGGTGTTAGGTTTAGGGTTAGGCTTTTGGGTAAGGGTTAGGGTTCGCGTTAGGGGTTATGGTTAGTGTTGGGGTTATGCTTAGGTTTAGGGTTAGTGTTAGTGGTTAGGGGTAGTGTTATGCTTAGGGTTTAGGGTTAGGGTTAGGGATATGGCTAATATTAGTGTTTAGGGTTAGGGGTTAGTGTTATTGTTAGGATTAGGGGTAGGGTTAGGGTTTGGGTTAGGGTTAGGTTTAGGGTTAGGTTTAGGGTTTTAGGCTTAGGGTTAGGGTTAGGGTTAGGGTTAAGGTTAGGGTTAGGTGTTAGTTTTAAGGTTACAGATAGGGTTACGGTTAGGGGTTACTTGTTAGGGTTAGTGGTAAGGGTTAGGGTTAGGGTTAGGGGTTAGGGTTAGGGTTAGGGCTACTAGTTTTAGGGATAGGGTTAGGTTTTAGGGTTAGGGGTTAGTGTTAGGGTTAGGGTTATGGTTATGTTTAGGGTTCCAGTTAGGTTTAGCAGTTAGGATTTGGGTTAAGATTAGGGTTAGGATTTAGGGTTAGGGGTTAGTGTTAGGTATAGGGTTAGTGTTAGGGTTCGTGTTAGGGTCAGGGGTTAGGGTTAGGGTTAGGGTTAGGGTTAGGGATAAGGGTTTAGGGTTAGTGGTTAGGGTTAGTGTTAGGGCTTAGGTTTAGGGTTCGGGTTAGGGTTAGGCTTA